>NC_041382.1:109191302-109352982 GCF_002162155.2 Triticum dicoccoides | reverse complement strand
ATCAGGTGACATCATCACCAAACCCACTCAAAACAGTCCAAGGAACTTTTTAGAGTCGAGCAACCATTTATAAACTTCTAATAACGATTGAGAGCCGAAAATTCCATTCCCTCTTTTTTTATGCATAACACTAGTAAGCTGCATGTCCCATGAACACTTGAAAAAAGAACTATTTGTCAAGCAAAATGCTCAGGAATACTTATCTTCTATATCTAAATAGCTAGCCCCCACTAACTATTTCTCTCAACATGCAAGCATGCCAGATCATCGCACAACATGCACGAGAAAAGCCCCACGTTCACTATCATATGTCTCGCAACATGCAAGCATGCCACTTCATCATGAAATCTGCATGAAAAAAGATCTATCTCAACATGCGAATTTCTATTCTATTATTCTATTTATATTTAATAAACATTTTACAACTATATAGTGATCAAACATAATAAAGTATATGTAGTTTCAATTTTATCCTTTTATATATGTTTCATACAATGAATCACATTGAGATATGTTACAAAATATTCCCGCAACAACGTGCGGGGTATTATCTAGTTACATATAAAAGGAACTCCCTCCGTTCACAAATATAGGATGTTTTGTGTATTTCAATAAGGACTATATACAGACTGAAATAGTGAATAAACACATTAAAACATGTCTATATACATCCGATTCAAAAAAATAGTTAGAACATCTTATTTTTGTAAACAGAGGGAGTAGTACATAAGATCAAATTTGTTTTTTCACTTCTACAAAATTTTGGTCTAACCATGGTTGTTGTTTCCTTCTGGCTTGTACCCTTTTGTTTAGAATGTTCTGGTTCTGCCTTTGCTTCTGCAAAGAAGTGTTTTTTTTTTCTTTTTGAAGATCCGAACCTGGTTGAAGCTATGGAAAGGAGTAAAGAACCGGATGCAAAATGATGGATTTTTGCAATCATTAATAGTCTGCCATATGATGATTTTGTCAGGATTATTGTCACTCTTTGGGTTATATGACATGCTCGCACTAGTAGGAAACAGGGCTTTGGTTTTTACCAGTTCGGAGCAATAGTCCTGGTCGTGTTACAAACCGGGACATCAGCCAGAACGCCGGCCGGGCCTCGGCGGGCACCAGTCCCGGTTCATCAGGCCCCTTTAGTCCCGATTCCAGACACGGATTGGGACTAAAGGGCCTCGCTCCTGGCGCAACCCCTGTAGTCTTGGTTGGTGTCTAGAACCGAAACTGAAGACGTCTTCAATCCCGGTTCTAGACACCAACCGGGACTAAAGAGATGCCTATATATGCTCGCCCCTGCCCGCTCACTCCTCTGTTTTTTGGCCGGCCGGCCGGCGTGTGGGAGGTGTGTGCTGCTCTGTTCTCACCATCTATACACATGAGGTGTTTGATGAAATGTCTGAACCACACTTAAGCTTTCTCCTCTTGTCGTAACGAGCATCATTTAGGGATCGCGATCCTTAACGGTCCTAAAAATTATGAAGTCCTGGTAATTGCAATCAACGTAGAAAAATCTACTCTAAATAAAATGAGTGATAAATGATTTGTTTGGTTAGAAAAATAGCAATAGCATTTATTCCTTGTGTGCAATTTGAGGAAGATTTTCCAAAGTGGAGAAGTAAGACTGAATTGTATGGATCTTTTCCATCCTGCATGTCAGGATTGATAAAAAGGAATTTGCAATTTTTGTTTATCTATAGATAGTGACTATGCTTTGGGGAAATAAAGGTGGCTGATGGTAAGAAAAATCAAGAACTTATTAATAAAACACTTTATTATTTATATTTACAAATAGGAAACATTATACATCGATAATTTTACAAGCTTATCTAGTGCGCAACATAACTAAACTCCAGTCAAATAATACAAAAACCTTGTGTTATACTTAACACCATACACATTTTTTTACATCTCTAGGCTCTTGAGGATCATGGGAAGCCCAAACTTAGGCCGCAGCGTGATCACATCCATGGGGGCATGGACATACTTTGGTGATAGGGAGAATGAGAACCTCTGAAGAATCACGGCGATCACGGCCTTGGCCTCGATCATTGCAAAGTTCTGCCCTATGCATGACCTCGGCCCACTGGAGAAAGACAATAATGCATTGGGGTGCTTTCCGGCCCTTGTCACTCCATTCTCGAACCTCATAGGCTTGAATTTGTTGGCATCTTCTCCCCAGACCTCCTTGTCGCGATGTATCGTCGCGATGGGGATCGTTAGGAACGTGCCTTCGGTCACTTTGATGCCACCAACCTCGAGATCCGAACCCGCCTTCCTCTGAATGGCCGATACAGGTGCGTACAACCTGAGAGTTTCTAGTAGGAACATGTTGACCAGCTGCAGTTTGTTGAGCATGTCACCGGTGGGAATACCGTTGCCACACTCTCTTAGCACCTCCTCCCTGAGCTTCTCCTGCCACTCGGGGTGCGTGCTCAGCAAGAACATGGTCCATGTGAGCAGATGCGAGCTGGTGTCATGCCCGGCAAAAAAGAATGTCTTGCACTCATCTATGATCTCATCCATACTCAAAAGCGGATTTTGCCCGTCCTCCGGCGCACACGCCTCCAACATAAGCCCGAGGAGGTCGTTGCCATAGCCCATGGTGTCTTTGGTGGCAAGGCGGCCTTTTATGATGTTCATCAGCATGGTCCTCACCTCCTTGTCAAGCTTCCATATTTTGAGGTTCTTTTCAGTTGGAAGGTACCTGATTAATTCCACAAACACACATAGATTAATTTCTGCTTGGTGAAAATGTATGTTGTGAGTTGATTCGGACCAATAATGGTACAAGAAGAAGAAGAAGATGCATTACCTGAATGATGGGATTTGCACGTTGAAAACGGTGGAGAAGGCAAGAAACTGGAGCTCCCTCTGCGCGAGGAAGACCTTTTTCCCTTGTTCGTAGCTGCTTCCGAATGCCGTGTGGGAGATGACATCCGCGGTTAGCTCCTCAAACTGGCTGCTCAGGTCAATCTCCACGCTGCCGCCCTTGTCCATCTTTGCCTTCCACTCGGACATCATTGACCCGGCACAGTCGGACATGGTCACCGTCATCATCTGTCACACAAATACTAACAGTTAGCGCAAGTCATACGTATTGGGCATGCTTAAACAAGACACAGACGTCAACGCGTGTGCGCTGGAGCTGGCGTACCTTGAGCTTGTCCATGTTGAAGGCCGGGTGGACGACCTTGCGGTGGCGCTTCCAGTCGTCGCCGTCGGTGAGCACGAGCCCCTTGCCGAGCAGGCGGGCGATGTGCGGGTTCCCGATGCTCTTGGGGTACAGCCCGCCGCGGTCGGAGAGCACCTGCTTCACCACGTTCACGTCGGCGATGCACAGTGTCGGCTTGGCTCCGAACCAGTACAAGAACGTGCGCCCTGCAAGCGGGAAATGGCGTGAGATCACGAACTAGATCTGCTAGAGGAGAGGAATCTACAGGCTCGGCTTTTTACCGTGGATGGGGATCCATTTGCGGAAGTGCGGCTGGACCCTGGGGACGAAGTCGTGGTCGCCGATGTCCAGCGCGGCGCCGGCGCTGTCGGCGCGGAGCTGCTTGATCTCGGCGAGGTTCCCGGCGAAGAACCTGTAGCCCGGACCGCCGACGCCCTGCGCGCGGAGCTGCCGGGTGATGGCCCGCGGCCTCCACACGAGGTACACCAGCGCGTCGAACGCCCACGAGGCCAGCACCGCCGCCACGGCGGCGGCCGCCACCATCCAGACAAGACCCATGGTGGACCGGTGGTCACTCAGGGTTCAGGAACAGCGATCTGTACTGTACGTACGCTTCTGCTTCTGTGAGTTTGAGACCGGGAAATGTGTTTGTTTCCGTTGTGAGACTCTGGTCGGGGGAGGTGGGTATTTATATGCCGTTCGCGGCTGCGCTTTGACCATGGCACGTAAAACTTGGGGTTGCTGGCCACGCGCATGCATGTGACCCACGCGCCTGTGAGATCAGCCGTGATGCGTGCAAGTAGAGCCCCGGACCATGCTGGATGGACTCCGGCTGTTGGGAAGCCGTCGTACGCATGGAGCTGCTGGTCGACATCGACGGCATATCCGCACGGGGCTGGCTGGCTTCTAGACAAAACGTCTTTCATTTTGAGAAGATGGCTTCTAGATAACGACACGTGGGTTGATATATAGTACTACGTAGCAATCCACGGTGCTTTTGAGCACACAACAGAGACTATCAACATAGACATGGCTAGACTAGATTGAGCACCTGATTTATCACGATTGACTTCTCTTCCTCGCCAAGAATATATTTCCTTGTCAAACAAACATGGTCCTTGTCAGGGGCGGACCCAGAAACTATTCTAAGTGGGGGCAAACTATGAGAGTGGGGGCATACTTTGTACAAATTCACATAGTTTTGGCAAAAATTTCTGAAATTTCAAAGAAATATCACTGAAGTTTCATATTTTGAGTGGGGTCCTAGGCCCCCACTCCCATGAACGTGGGTCCGCCCCTGGTCCTTGTAGAACAAGATCCTGATGCCTGCATAGAGATATTCCTTTAACGCGCCTCTCGTGGCATAACTGCGTACGTGAGGAGTGTTTGATTGATGAGGAGAGTTTGATCGATCCCTCCAGCACTACTTCGGCCCCTTTACCCCATACCTGTTTCGGCCAAGGTCCACTGTTTGATTGATGAGGAGAGTGGGACTTGGAATGAAGATTCGGCGAGGGCCTTTTTCTCGGATGATGTGGCCAACAAAATCCTCCAAGTTTCAATCTGTAGTTTTGGTGGCTCTGATTTTGCTCGCTGGCCATTTACCAAACTGGGCGATTTTTTTTTTCGAAAAAGGGAGATCCGCGACCTCTGCATCAGAACGATACATACGGCCAAATTAATTAATAAGCAAATATGTTCAACACAAGTCTTGATGTCTCAAACAAAAGAGCAAAAATTGCTCACAAAGAGCAGAAAAAATAAAAGTAAAAGTCACAACCGGCTGGCACAAGAAAGATAGGAAAACTAATTGCCTATCCTATTACATAACCGTCATCCAAACAGGTTAAAAATAGCCCGTGCTACCTTCTCCCATCGGATAGATCCAGTAACCATACGCTCCCTGGCCTCCGTCGGAGTGAGTAGCGACCACATACGGATCAACATAGTGGCTCGGAAGATAACCTGCAAAAAATGAATATTTGTTGTTCTGTTAAAGACCAAATCATTTCTGCAGTTTCATACTGCCCATAGTAAAGCACATACTCCTACATGAATGTATCTTGCTATTTCGGAATCTATCCCGTCAAATCACGTCTCAAATAACGTGCTGATAGTATTCGGATGAGTAATGTTAAAGGCTATGTGAACCGTCTGCCATAATTTTTTTTGCCAAAGGGCAGTCAAGAAATAGGTGTTTGATGGATTCATCCCGATCACAAAAACTACATCTTGTAAATCCTATCCACTTGTGTCTTACCAAGTTGTCCTTAGTTAAAATGACTTGTTTATGTACAAACCACATAAACACTTTAATTTTCAAAGGTACTTTGACTTTCCAAACATGTTTCGAACTAGGAATAGAGTTAGAATTGATAACATCCAGATACATGGATTTAACCGTAAACTCTCCATTCCTAGTCAGCTTCCAGCACAACTGATCGGGCCGTTCAGAAAGCTAAATATCCATCAGTATCCTCGCAAGATGGAGCCAGACTTCCCAACGGTTTCCGGTTAGCGTCCTCCTGAAGTGAATATTGAGAGAAATGGACTGAAGTACTGTTGCAATGTAAGCGTCTCTTCGTTGAACAATGCTATAAAGTGAAGGATATAGAAGCGCGAGGGGTGTTGCCCCTAGCTATGTATCCTCCCAGAATCTCGTAGTGCTACCATTTCCGACTATAAACTTTGTCCTATTGAAAAAAACTGATTTAACTCTCATCGGTCCTTTCCAAAAAGACGAGTCCGTCGGCCTCACTGTCACCTGGGACAAAGTTTTGGAATGAAGGTACTTATTACGCAGAATCTGCGCCCATGTCGCCTCCGTCTCTACAGATAACTTATACAACCACTTGCTGAGAAGACATATGTTCTTCACCTCAAGATTTTCAATACCTAGACCCCCTTAGTCTTTCGGTCGACAAATAATATCCCATTTAGCGAGTCTATATTTTCTCTTGAGTTGATCACTCTGCCAGAAGAAGCGGGATCGATAGAAGTCCAGCCTTTTCCGAACTCCAACTGGTACCTCGAAAAAGGACAAGAGAAACATGGGCATACTCGTGAGAACCAAATTAATAAGAATTAATCAGCCTCCGTATGACATCGTCTTGCCCTTCCAGCAGCTCAGTTTCTTCTCAAATCGATCCTCAATGCACTTCCATTTTCTGTTTCTCAGCTTACGATGGTGAATTGGTATACCCAAATACGTGAAAGGTAAAAACCCCAATTCGCACCCGAACAATTGTTTGTAAGCATCTTGTTCCTCATTAGCTCTTCACAAACAGAACAATTCGCTTTTATGGAAGTTAATCTATAACCCGGTCAATTGTTCGAATAAACATAACACCAGCTTCATGTTTCTCGCTCTTGCCAAGTCATGCTCCATAAAGATGATAGTATCATCGGTGTATTGTAGGATAGACACACCTCCATCAACTAGATGAGGAACCAGGCCACCTACCTGACCATCATCCTTAGCCCTTCCTATTAGAATCGTCAACATGTCGACTACTATGTTGAATAGAATAGGTGACATCGGATCTCCTTGTCTCAGGCCTTTATGTGTCTGAAAGTAGTGAACTATGTCGTCATTCACTTTAATTCAACACTCCTTTTTTGCGTAAAAGATTCTACCTGGTGTCTCCAGGCCCTATCAAAACCTTTCATACGCAAGGCCTGTTGAAGAAATGGCCATTTGACTTTATCGTACGGTTTCTCGAAATCCACTTTGAAAACAACCCCGTCTAGTTTTTTTGTGTGAATTTCATGGAGCGTTTCATGAAGGACCACAACCCCTTCTAGGATGTTTCTGTCCGGCATGAAAGCAGTTTGGGACGACTGCACCATAGAGTGCGCAATCTGCGTGAGTCTATTAGTCCCAACCATGGTGAAAATTTTGAAACTTACGTTAAGAAGATAGATCGGCCTGAACTGCTCAATTCTCACGGCCTCTGTTTTCTTAGGAAGCAAAGTTATCGTTCCAAAATTCAGATGAAACAACTGAAGCTGTCCAGAGAATAAATCATGAAACATCGGTATCAAATCCTCTTTAATAATATGCCAGCATATTTTATAAAACTCTGCCGGAAATCCATCCGGCCCTAGAGCTTTATTATTCTTCATATGTGAAATAGCTTCAAACACCTCTTTCTCCGAAAATGGGGCGGTCAAAATATCATTCTCACCCGCAGCAAGTTGAGGAACATCCTCGACCCTGGACTCATCCAAGGATATGAAATTATCCTCCGGAGGCCCAAACAACTGCTTGTAGTAATTGGTTATGTATAATTTTAGGTTTTCCTGTCCTAAAATCGTCCCCTCGTCTTGCTCAAGCTGAAAGATTATTTTCTTTCTGTGCTTGCCATTGGTGATCATATGAAAGAATTGAGTGTTAGCATCCCCTTGGACAACTTTGTGAACCTTAGCTCGCAATGCCCACTTCAATTCCTCCTCTCACAGGAGTTCTTTCAATCTCATCTCCGCGTTTACTTTAGCATGTAGCTCCGTGGTCTCTAAAAATGTGGACTCGGCTTTTAAATCTAGGGACTGAATAAGTGTAAGGAGCCTCTCCTTTTCAACCTTATAAATCCCACTAAAATGCTTAGCCCACCCACGTAAGAAACTTCTTAAGTGTCTTATCTTATTTTGCCATCTTTCAACAGAAGTCCTCAGTCCCGCATCTTTAGCCCATTACCTGGCTATCAGATCCAAGAAACCTTCTCTTTCAAACCACGCCAATTCGAAAGAAAAGGTATTTTTATTCCCCACATGTGTTGCCTCACCAGAGTCCACCAACAAAGGGGTGTGGTCGGAGATTGTGCGCGATAACGCTTGGACTGTTACCATGGGAAATTTCTGCTCCCATTCGACGCTCGCGAGGACTCGGTCCAGCTTTTCAAACGTCGGGTTTGGCAAGTATTAGCCCAAGTGAATTTTTTACCCGAAAGCTCTATCTCTCTCACATCCAAACTTTGAATAATGGTATTAAACATAAACGACCACCTGCCGTCAAAGTTATCATTGTTCTTTTTCTCTCTCCTTCTAATAATATTAAAGTCTCCCCAACCAAGATTGGAAGCTGCTCAGAACCGCAGATTCGAACAAGATCCGCCAAAAAAAATCTGGTTTGAGTTCTGGCTGCGCGGCGCCATATACCGCCACCAGTGCCCAATTAAACCCATCGGCCTTCGATCTAACCCGAAACTTGACGGCGTAATCTCCCATAACAACACTTCGGACTTCCAGTGACTCACATCTAACCCCAAGTAAGATCCCACCCGATCTTCCTCTCGGAGGTAGGCAATGCCATCAAAATCGACACCTCCTGATAAAGTACTTAGAAATTGGGGAGAGAAATTATCTCTTCCAGTTTCAGAGAGGGCGATAAAATCCAACATATGCTCGATAGAAGCATCCACTAGAAACCTTCTTTTAGCCAAGTCTGTCGGTCCTCTGCTATTCCAAAAGATTCCTCTCATATTTCATCATGATTTTTTTAGTAGTACGGTTCCTAGCACTTCTGCACACCGCCGAAGCTGGATAAATCTTTCGCTTCCACTTGCGTTTAGGCTTGCTTTGATCCTCCACCCGGTCCTCACAACCGGGCTCCGTGGACCTAACTGCCTGAGACTCGATAGGGGTAGTGTCCCTTAGGGATATAGAACCATCATCCTCCTCTGTCTCGGGAAGGGATGGGGCAAGATCCGCACAAAAATTATCGAGCACCCTGACTCCCAACGCATCTATGTCAGAATCGTTCATAGGTTTGACCGCTGCTAAGTTTCGAATCAGTTCTAAAGCGCGTTCCACTTCAAGATCCAGGATATCATTAACAGATTTAGAGATTTCACTATCATTACCACCTAGTGAAACTGTGTCCTAACTGATTTGCCTATATCATTAACTGATTTTCACTATCCAAACTGGGCGAGTACTCTGTTAAATCTGCCTATAACATGGCTAGGACGTCTGGCTTCCTGACAGCCCACAGCTGCATTGGCAGGGGCCAACACTCTAATTGGCAGTCATAGGAAAGATTGTGGAAGGAGCTATGGAGGGTCAAGGCTCATAACAAAATGAAGATTGTGCTTTGGAGATTTGCTCATAACTACTTGCCTTTGGGTGAGAAAATGCAACGCCACCAGGTTCCGACGCGGACGGACTGCTGTTTCTATGGCCGGCAGGAGAGTGTTGAACATGATTTGCTGTTCTATGCACATGCTTGAGCAGTTTGGGATGATATCTAAGAGTCCATGGGGATCAAGCCGTCTCGCTCATCCTTTGCGTCGCCTAAGTAGTGGTTGTTTGACTTTCTCTCCCACGGCTCCGAGCGCGATGCTGCCATAATGACTGTCACTATCTGGCATATATGGGAGGCCCAGAACTCTGCAAGGAACGAACCTGAAGCTCCTCACCCCCAACGCACGACAGCAAGGGCTTGAGCTTATATAGATATGATCTTCCAGCACCTATACAAGCCTACTCCTGCAACTAGGCGTGAGACCCCTGCTTCTAGCTCTATGTGGTCTCCGCCGCTGCCAGGTACGCTGTTAGTTTCATCGGACGCTGCTGTCTCATGGGAGCTTGGTAATTCTTGCGCTGGTGTGGTGGTTTAGGACCACTCCGGTCAATGCATAGCTGCTGCCTCTAAACCCTTGATTGGTGTTACTGATCCTGAGGTGGCGGAGGCATGGGCTCTTCGACGGGCGGCGCGACTGGTACGGGAGGAGAACTACCCTGATGTGATTTTTCATTCAGACTGCCTCTCTGTGGTGCAAAAGCTGAATTCTTCCTCCCGGGACCACTCCTTTGTGGGATCAATTGTTGCTGATCTCAAGATGACAACTGGAGCTCTTCCGTCTGTGACTTTCAAGCATGTTCGTCAGCATCGCAATGTTTTAGCTCATGTTTTAGCTAGATCTAGTCTGAACTCTTCGAGTCTATGTATTTTTCATTCTGCTCCGGATTATATCCGGGAGACTCGTTGTAACTTGTTTGCTTAATCAATAAATGCCGACGTTCTCTAAAAAAACTGCATACGTGAGGTTTTCTTCTTCTTCTTTGCACGCAACTTTTAATTCCTTGCAAATATATAATAAGTACTAACTCAAATTAAAATCACGACAAGTATTTTGAAAAGTAGAAAGTACATGAAAGAACGAATAAACTTGTTTCATTACACAATTAATATCACAACCACACGACTAGATTCTGAGAAGATACTTGTAAGATCCAATGAGCCGTCTTTCTGGAAGGGGCTAATAAGGACGAAAGAAAACTTCTTTCATAGAACTAAATTTATAATCGCGAGCGGTAACACAACTAGATTCTTGGTAAGATACTTGGTTAGGGGATACGCCACTAGCCATACAATATTCTTCTCTCTATAATATTGTGCAACGTAAGGACGTTTATATTACTACAATATTACAGTCTAAATTCATAATTGGGGACGGTAACACACTAGATTCTGGGAAGATACTTAGTTAGGGGAGACACCACTAGCCACACAATATTCTTCTCTCTATAATATTGTGCAACATAAGGACGCTTATATTGCTACAATATTACAGTCAGATCCTTTAAATATCTAGTTCAGGAGGTCACTAGTAGGTGACTGATGAGACAGTTGGCTACATCTTATGCGGAGGTTGATGGCCGTTCATCTCTCTGATGAGCCAGATTCGATTCATTGGAAGTTATCTGTGAATGGGATATTCCCCGTCAAGTCTATGTATTTAGACTTAATTGATTCTAGTCCAATTCCGAAATCAATTCATATTTGTAAGATTAAAATTCCTTTAAGAATCAAAATCTTAATGTGATTTGTTCACAAGAAAGTAACTCTGACTAAGGATAACTTGGCCAAATGAAGATGCGAGGGTAGTAAACGATGTTGTTTTTGTAATCAAGATGAAACCATAAAACACCTCTTTCTCAAATGTCCTCTTGCCAAACTTCTATGGTGTATGATTCATATAGCTATTAATATTAGCCCTCCAACTAGTATTACACGTTATTTGGGACGTGGCTGGATGAGTGGAGCCAAGTACTGCAGGACATATTTGGATAGGAGTGTGCACATTACTTTGGGCTATATGAAACAACAGAAATGACATGATTTTTAACAGAAAAACTCTTATAGATTTTTTGTAGGTTATATACAGAGCCACTACTTGGATCCGTAAGTGGTTGTTACTCAGTTATGCGGAAGCTAATGAGTATATGGCTATTGGATGCAATCGTTAGGAGATGGTAGCACGGGATACTTACAACCGGTTTGGATGACGGTCAATAATAGGTTAGATGTTTAGTCATCGTGACCTATTTCCGTCTGTTGTGGCAACTTTTTTATCACTTCATCATGTTATTTTTGCTCTTCTTTGGAGGTTATATTCTCAGACCATTTTTAAATATTTTGCTTAATGATATGATTGCATGCATCATTCAGATGAAGAAGCCGGGGATGACCCTCCATAAAGAAAACATCGCCACCACACACGGTAAGACTTCGGCGATTTGCTTGACGCTTTGTTCACTAGCCAACTGCAAAGTGCTAGGGGCGAAATATCACGTGATACTAACCCTTACATGGTACCATGATACCATGATACCAACTTCCAAAATTTAAATTTAAACATGTCAAAAAGTTGTGAAAAAAATCATGGATATTCACAATACATATGTCGACAACCTCTAAAAACTTCAGATCAAAATTCAACATACACATGGAGAATGAGAAAAAGACAAAACTATCATATATAGTGTCAAAAGAAGACAAAAGCAAAAAATGACATTATTCACATCTAAATTTATCTTTTTTGTTTTTCCATGTGTGTTTCAAATTTTGATTTGAATTTTTTTAAGGGTTGTCCACTTATGTGTTGTGAACATCCATGACTGTTTTAGAATTTTGTTGACATGTTTAAATTTGAATTTTAGAAGTTGGTATCATGATAACATGTAAGGATTGGTATCACCTGATACTTTCCTAGATGCTAGGGCCCCGAGTTCTCATAAACAGTACCAGGCCGGTTTCGTTGTCTGCAAGGAGCTCGATAGAGCACGTGTGTGTTACAAAGATATACTGTGAAAATATAAAATCCTCAGTTGTGTGATTTAAAAGGATAGAGCACGTGGGTCGCTATATTATTTGTAAGACCGCTGCATGAGTATAGCGAACTTTACGATCTGGTAACCACGCACAGTGATGGCTGCTCCTACCCTGCAATAAGCGTGGTAGGATTATTTTTTCTGCCTTCTGCCGGCGCCATCGTCGATCTACCTTGTCTTCTGTGGTCTTAAGACCATAGAGGCGCGGTGAATCTCGGCCCTTGCTGAAAGGGTTCCTTTTATATTTTTTTTGAGTATTGTTAGGTTTTATGTCTTGCTTAAAGATGTGAGGGGGCGGTGGCTTTTTGTAGATGGAATAAAGTCCTTCCCGCCTAGCCTCTGTTTCGCTGATGTTTTTAGCATCATCAGAGGACGTGCGGAGGCTTGTCTCTGGCTGATCTCGTGGGATTCGGCCGGCGCTTGTCTTCGATGGATCCACGTGAATTCGTTTTTCGTTTGTCTGAGTTCGTGTGTTTATAGGTTGGATCCTTCTGATCTACGCTTCTCTTCATCGGCGGCGATTGTTGTTCTGGTGCGCTGGTTCTATAAGGCCTTAGCACGAGACTTTCTGACTGTCTACTACAATAATGTTTGCCCGGCTCCAACGAGCGAGAGGCAAGTGATGATGGCGCGTCTTCGACTCGCTCCAGTGCTTGTAGTCGTCGTTTGGTGCCCTACGGATCTGAATGTATTTTTTAGTTCTGGTGTTCATTATACTATTTTGAGAGTTAATGAATAGATCGGTAATTTTCTGAAATATATATATATATATATATATATATATAGGGAAAATCCATCCTACCACCTAGTGGTAGTTACCCCACATGTCTCATATACTACTATGTGGTACTATATATACTATTTTATTATTTTAAATATGTTTATATACTATATCTAAGATATTTCAAAGCAAGTTACATGAAAAAATTGCATATGAGCCCATAGTTTTTGTTATATTTGTAAAATACATACGTATTTATACGTAAAAATGAGCATACTCAAAAAATGGTACATACTACTTAAAAATTAGTATATATATTACCTAATCATTGTTATATACTACATACTACACGTACATACTTTCGGTTCCGACAGATACTACATACAACATACAAAATGCAAGTGGTGGTAACTACCACTGCTTGTAGGATATATATATATATATATATATATATATATAGCGATCTAATATGACGTTGTCGAGCAAAGAACAGAGGCTGTCAACACAAACACGGTCACCCAGGTTGAGCACTTGATTTTATCCAAACCAACTTGACCTGTCTTTCTCGCCAAGTATCTTCATTTCTGGTCAAACATGGACCTTGCGGATCAAGACAGTGATTTTGCAGATAGAAATTAGCGCGGCGGCGTCCGGGCATGATTCCATTTCTTGTCAAACATGGTCCACGACTAGTACTTTCTCTCTCTCTCTCTCTTCACTATTTTAATGATTTAAAATGTCTTATACTACTTTTGTTTTAAAATAAATGACTCAACTTTATACTAATTTTAAAATTATAAAATTAATACATAATTAAGTCATTTATTTTGGAACCAAGGAAGTATTCGTTTACCGATATACTGGTATTTTTCCTTCGTTACCGGGAACATCAAATTACCTTAAGCAAACGCAAAACAAGGCTTGATACTCACATGATAGTCGAGGTAGCTAGGTATAACTGAAGAGGCACTACACGAGTGAATAAATTAGTAGCCTCCGAGAGCTGATGCTTAAAGCAACCTGAAATAAAATGTCCCTTAATTTAAACAACAAACATCAGACACACACCCGTTAGCTACGACTTCAACGATTTCCACTCCATGGATTACCAGCCAACGGCTATATAAAATACCAAGCCGGGTTCATCAACAACTAGTTCCAGTTAGCGCACGTTCTGCCCGTTTTCCTCATCATTTTCTTTGGTAATTTCCTATTTTCCATGTGTTTTGTTGTAGTCTCTTGCCGCCTATCGTCGCCGGTGTATGCTTACTAACTTTTGCCAAGCCGACATGCATATGCCATTTTGCTCTTGAAAAGATGCAGCTTGAAGTAGCTGGTGGAGTCTAATTCATCGAAGCAAAGGATAGGAGTCAACATACACCCGCCGTGCACATGTGTAGCAGCACTAAGGGTATCATCAGGGCGGACTAGCAAACCTCCTGCAATTATTTGGACCCCGCTGTTTGGACCATGGAAGCCATCCAGCGTGGGTCTATATCGGTCCGCGACACGGTCTAGACACGATTTCCTGTGCAAATCGAAGACAAATGTAGGGGGCTTTGCGGAAGTCCGGATCGATCCCAAACACGCTTCTGACTGTCCTGGCTCACCAAAACCCCTTCACCCTCATTCACACGCATTTCCACCTGGCATCAGTTGCCCGCATTCATGCCGCTGTAGAGCGCGCCGCTCAACATTGAAGATGGCTTAGGGCGGATGTGACCTCTCACTGCCTCCGCCATTGAAACAGCGCGCCGGCTGAGGGCTCCGCCCGCAATGCATCTTCGGTGTCCGCGCCTGTTCAATGTCGGAGATGCGTGACTGGACGAGATGGGACGGATATCTACCACGTCTGTTCAATGCAGTTGTCCGCCCGTATGCCGACACTAACCAGGCTCGCCGACTGAGAAACCCGAAGGAAATATGCCCTAGAGGCAATAATAAAGTTGTTATTTATATTTCCTTATATCATGATAAATGTTTATTATTCATGCTAGAATTGTATTAACCGAAAACTTAGTACATGCATGTCTGAATACATAGACAAATATAGTGTCCCTAGTATGCCTCTACTAGACTAGCTCGTTAATCAAAGATGGTTAAAGTTTCCTGACCATAGACATGTGTTGTTATTTTATGAACGGGATTACATCATTAGAGAATGATGTGATGGACAAGACCCATCCGTTAGCTTAGCATAATGATCGTTTAGTTTTACTGCTATTGCTTTCATCATGACTTATACATGTTCCTCTGACTATGAGATTATGCAACTCCCAAATACCGGAGGAACACCTTGTGTGCTATCAAATGTCACAACGTAACTGGGTGATTATAAAGATGCTCTACAGGTGTCTCCGATGGTGTTTGTTGAGTTGGCATAGATCGAGATTAGGATTTGTCACTCCGTGTATCAGAGAAGTATCTCTGGGCCCTCTCGGTAATGCACATCACTAAGCCTTGCAAGCAATGTGACTAATGAGTTAGTTATGGAATGATGCATTACAGAATGAGCAAAGAGACTTGCTGGTAACGAGATTGAACTAGGTATGAAGATAATGACGATCGAATCTCGGGCAAGTAACATACCGATGACAAAGGGAACAACGTATGTTGTCATGCGGTTTGACCGATAAAGATCTTCGTAGAATATGTAAGAACCAATATGAGCATCCAGGTTCCTCTATTGGTTATTGACCGGATACGTGTCTCGGTCATGTCTACATAGTTCTCAAACCCGTAGGGTCCGCACGCTTAACGTTCGATGATGATTTGTATTATGAGTTATGTGATTTAATGACCGAAGCTTGTTCGGGGTCCCGGATGAGATCACGGACATGATGAGGAGTCTCGAAATGGTCGAGAGGTAAAGATCGATATATTGGAAGGTTATATTCGGACACCGGAATGGTTCCGAAGTGTTTCGGGTATTTTTTGGAGTACCGGGAGGTTATCGGAACCCCCGGGGAAGTAGTGGACCTTAATGGGCTTTAGTGGAAAGGGGAGAAGGGCCTCAATGGGTAGCCGCGCCCCGCCATGGCTGTTCTGAATTGGACTAGGAGGGGGCGGCGCCCCCCCCTCTTTCCTTCTCCCCTCTTCCTCCTTCCGTCCTTCTCCTAGTTGGAATAGGAAAGGGGGGGGGGATTCTACTTGGACCGGGAGTCCAAGTAGGACTCCCTCCTTTGGCGCGTCCCCCCTTGGGCCGGCCTCCTCTTCCCCCCTCCTTTATATACATGGGAGGGGGCACCCCAAAGGCACACCAAGTCTTCTCTTAGCCGTGTGCGGTGCCCCCTCCATAGTTACACACCTCGGTCATATCGTCGTAGTGCTTAGGCAAAGCCCTGTGTCGGTAACTTCATCATCACCGTTGCCACGCCGTTGTGCTGAGGAACTCTCCCTCGTCCTCAACTGGATCAAGAGCTCGAGGGACGTCATCATGTTGAACGTGTGCTGAACACGGAGGTGTCGTACGTTCGGTGCTAGGATCGGTTGAATCGCGAAGACGTTCGACTACATCAACCGCGTTACTAAACGCTTCCATTTTCGGTCTATGAGGGTACTGAGGGAGTCCTGTACTAAGGGGTCCTCGGGCGTCCGGCCTGTTATCCATGAGCCGGACTGATGGGCTGTGAAGACATGAAGGCCGAAGACTGTACCTGTGTCCGGATTGGACTCTCCTTGGCGTGGAAGGCAAGCTTGGCAACCGACTATGAAGATTCCTTCTTATGTAACTGACTCTATGTGACCCTAGATTCCCCCCGGTGTCTATATAAACCGGAGGGGTTTGTCCGGAAAGGACATACTCATTACCATAGTCATACATGCTAGATTTCTAGGGTTTAGCCATTACGATCTCATGGTAGATCAACTCTTGTAACACTCATATTCATCAAGATAAATCAAGCAGGACGTAGGGTATTACCTCCATAGAGAGGGCCCAAACCTGGGTAAACATCGTGCCCCCCGTCTCCTGTTACCGTCGATCCTAGACGCACAGTTCAGGACCCCCTACCCGAGATCCGCCGGTTTTGACACCGACAGGTACGTGGACACACTCTCCCCTCTCATTGCTATGCAATATTTGTGTCAATGGAACTCCGGATTCGTCTCCGGCTATAAGTCCCGGACTGGGTACGCCTGCGGACACTGAGCTGGATCAGTTATTGATTTTCGAATTTAGCACCGCAGACATCTTCCAGCACTCATCTTTGGATGATGTGCTAAACTCTTTAAAGAACTTGTCCTTGGAGAAGGACTCACAGCCAAACTATGTTCGGTTCGAGCCAGAGGCTGATGATAGGAAATTTCGTTTCCCACCCGCCACCCACTTCATAGCCACTGTCGATGACTTAACCGGCGTGCTCGATTACGGCTCTGAAGACATTGATGGTATGGACGACGATGCCGACCAGGAGCAAGGCCAAAACCTGCCATTTACTAGACATTGGACGGCCACCTCTTCGTACGATGTGTACATGGTCGACACACCTAAAAAAGCTAGCTACAATGACAAAGGAGATCCAATTGCGAATAAACCTTCTGAGACACAGTCCAAGTGCCGGCGCCCTAAACGCCGCTTCAAGCCTCGTCACTCAAACGATGGCACCACTGGAACCGGAGAAAATAGTACTCCGGGCGACGCCGAAAACAATGAAGACCCTGTCGGGGCCGCATCCGAACAGGAGAAACAATACAACAGGCAAGATAACCCTGATAAACAATACAACTGATGTCCTGGCAGCCGAAGAATACAGCCTCAAGCGCCCAGCCAAGAGTTACCCAAAGCGCAGACTGCTACCTCAGTTCGATGAGGAGGCACCAGATCCCATACCTCCCTCACGCAATGCGGACCGACCACCACGCGGTCGGGATAGTGCGGCAGACCGACCATCCCGCGGTCGGGATAAAGCGGCAACTCAGTCCGAACAACAGCCCGCCCCACCACCTCGCAAAAACAGGGACAGAATAGCTCGGGACCATACATATGACCTTCGGCAGGAGCTGGACAGTAGAGCAGAACACACCAGATCAATCTACGAATCGCGAGGACGCTTCCCGACTCGGGATGACGGCTACCTATTCGGGCGTGACAAACCTAGTCACACCCAGGCTGATAACCGCAGACGGACTCCATCGGAGGTGCGCCGTGATGCAGCCCGATATAGAGGCGCCGCACACCCTCTCTGCTTCACAGATGAGGTGCTGGATCACGAATTCCCCGAGGGGTTCAAGCCCGTCAATATTGAATCATACCACAGAACAACCGACCCGCAGTATGGATTGAGGACTTTATTCTCCATATCCACATGGCCCGTGGAGACGACCTCCACGCCATCAAATACCTCCCACTGAAACTCAAAGGGCCAGCTAGACACTGGCTGAATAGCCTGCCCGAGAATTCCATCGGTGGCTGGGAGGACTTGGAAGAGGCCTTCCTTGACAACTTCCAAGGTACATATGTCCGGCCACCCTATGCCGATGACTTAAGCCACATAGTTCAACAACCTGGAGAATCAGTCAAAAAATTCTGGACTAGGTTCCTAACCAAAAAGAACCAGATCGTTGACTGTCCGAATGCCGAAGCCCTAGCGGCCTTTAAACACAGCATCCGTGACGAATGGCTAGCACGTCACCTCGGCCAAGAAAAGCCGAAGTCCATGGCAGCCCTTACGACACTCATGACCCGCTTTTGCGCGGGTGAGGATAGCTGGCTGGCTCATAGCAAAAACACAGCTAGCGAGACAGGCCCCTCTGAGGCCAAGAACAGCGCCGGCAAGCTCGGGCGCAACAAACACAAACATCGAAGCAATGGCGACAACACCGATGACACCATCGTTAACGCCGGATTCAGCGGCTCCAAGTCCAGCCAGTGAAAGAAGCCCTACAAAAGGAACAGTGAGGGACCATCCAGCCTGGATCGCATACTCGATCGTCCGTGCCAGATACATGGTACCCCAGATAAACAAGCCAATCACACCAACAGAGACTGTTGGGTTTTCAAATAGGCTGGCAAGTTAAATGCCGAAAACAAAGAAAATGGATCACAAAGTGAGGAAGAGGATGAAGAGCCCCGGCAGCCGAACACTGGAGGGCAGAAGAAATTGCCCCCTCAAGTCAAAACGGTGAACATGATATATGCTACACACATCCCCAAAAGGGAGCGCAAGCGAGCACTTAGGGACGTCTATGCAGTAGAGCCAGTCGTCCCAAAATTCAATCTGTGGTCGTCATTCCCGATCACGTTCGATCGTCGAGATCACCCAACCAGTATCCGGCATGGCAGTTCAGCCGCACTGGTCCTCGACCCAATCATCGACGGATTTCACCTAACACGAGTCCTAATGGACGGTGGTAGTAGCCTCAACCTGCTCTATCAGGATACAGTGCGGAAGATGGCCATTAATCCCTGACGAATCAAACCCACAAAGACTACCTTTAGAGGAGTCATACTAGGCGTTGAGGCCCGCTGCACAGGTTCAATCACGCTGGAGGTGGTCTTCGGTTCTCCGGACAACTTCCGAAGCAAGGAGTTAATCTTCGATATCATCCCCTTCTGCAGCGGCTACCACGCACTGCTCGGACGAACCGTGTTTGCTAGATTCAACGCGGTGCCACACTATACTTATCTCAAGCTGAAGATGCCCGGTCCGCGCGGTGTCATAACAGTCAACGGAAACACAGAACGCTCCCTCCGGACAGAGGAGCACACCGCCGCCCTAGCAGCAGAGGTACAAAGCGGCCTTCTCAAGCAACATCATAGTCTGGCTGCCAAGCCCCTGGACATCATTAAGAGGGTCCGGACTACACTGCAACAGGAAAGCGTGGCGCGTCAAGAGCTCGATTAGCAATTCGGCCTCCGTCCCAATCCTGATGAGATAGTGGTATTCATACCACACGTCCATAACTACGCACTCAAAATTCCATGGGCACCGACGGAGGCATGAGCTATCCCGGGATCCACGGTTCGGCTAGACCGATCCCGGACACACATATAACTTTACTATCTCCTTTTCCCTTGTTTCAGGTTTCTCCTATGGGGGCCTCCTTCGACGGCCTGATTAACGATCCCTGATAACCCACTAGTATAGGGGATCGCAACAGTTTTTGATAAGTAAGAGTGTCAAACCCAACGAGGAGCTAAAGGCAGAACAAATATTCCCTCATGTTCTATCGACTACCGATACAACTCTACGCACGCTTGATGTTCGCTTTACCTAGAGCAAGTATGAAACTAGAGGTACTTTGTAGGTGTTGTTGGATAGGTTTGCAAGATAATAAAGAGCAAGTAAATAAAAAGTAGGGGCTGTTGTAAGTAAAGAAGCAATAAAGTAAATATAGCGAGTGTGGAAAAGTGGTGGCAGGAGTTGCGAAATTGTCCCTAAGCAATTGACTACTTTACTAGACCGATAGCAAGTATTTTGTGGGAGAGGCCACTGCTAGCATGTCATCCCTGACTTGGAATTCTATGCACTTATGATTGGAACTATTAGCAAGCATCCGCAACTACTAACGTTCATTAAGGTAAAACCCAACCATAGCATTAAGATATATTGGTCCCCCTTCAATCCCGTGTGCATCAATTTCTATGCTAGGTTGAAGCTTCTGTCACTCTTGCCGTCCAATACATAGTCCTATCAACATACAACTAACCCTATGGTGTGATCCACGCGCGCGATCATATGATGGGCACCAAAGGACAACAACATAACCACAAGCAAATTAAATCAATCATAGCAATTCATCAACCACCGATAGGACAACGAAAATCTACTCAGACATCATAGGATGGAAACACATCATTGGATAATAATATGAAGCATAAAGCACCATGTTCAAGTAGAGGGTACAGCGGGTTGCGGGAGAGTGGACCGCTGTAGATAGAGGGGGGAAGGTGATGGAGATGTTGGTGAAGATGGCGGAGGTATTGGAGTAGATCGCGGTGATGATGATGGCCACGTCAGCGTTCCGGTGCCACCAGAAGAGAAGGGGAGAGGGGGCCCCTTCGTCTTCTTCTTCCTTGACCTCCTCCCTAGATGGGAGAAGGGTTTCCCCTCTGGTCCTTAGCATCCATGGCATGGGAGGGGCGAGAGCCCCTCCGAGATTGGATCTGTCTCTCTGTCTCTCTCTGTTTCTACATTCTCTTCTGCTGCCCTTTCACCGTTTCGTATATATGGAGATCCGTAACTCCGATTGGACCGAAACCTTTGCCGTGATTTTTTACCAAAAATTAGCTTTCTTGCAGCCGAAGAAGGGCATCAACCGCCTTACGGGTGGCCCACGAGGGTCAGGGGCGCGCCCCCTGCCTCCTGGCCACCTCGGGCACCGTATCGCGTGGATTTTTCTTCCTGAATTTTCCATATATTCCAAAAATAAGCTCTGTCCATTTTATCCCGTTTGGATTCCGTTTGATATGGATATTCTGCGAGACATAAAACATGCAACAAATAGGAACTGGCACTAGGCACTAGATCAATATGTTAGTCCCAAAAATAGTATAAAAAGTTGCCAAAAGTATATGAAAGTTGTATAACATTGGCATGGGATAATAAAAAATTATAGATACGACGGAGACGTATCAGCATCCCCAAGCTTAATTCCTGCCCGTCCTCGAGTAGGTAAATTATAAAAAAGATAATTTTTGATGTGGAGTGCTACCTAGCATAATCTTGATCACATATCTAATCATGGAATGAATATTAAGATACGAGTGATTCAAAGCAATAGTCTATCATTTGACATAAAAAACACTAATACTTCAAGCCCAGTAATAAAGCAATCATGTCTTTTCAAAATAACAAGGCCAAAGAAAGCTATCCCTACAAAATCATATAGTCTGGCTATGCTCCATCTTCACCACACAAAATATTCACATCATGCACAACCCCGATGACAAAAAGGAGAAGATAGTCTCACATCAACTAGGCATATCAATGGGCTATGGAGATGCCCATCAATAGATATCATTGTGAGTGAGTAGGGATTCCCATGCAACGTATGCACTAGAGCTATAAGTATATGAAAGCTCAAACCGAAACTAAGTGGGTGTGCATCCAACTTGCTTACTCATGAAGACCTAGGGCATTTGAGGAAGCCCATCATTGGAATATACAAGCCAAGTTCTATAATGAAAATTTCCACTAGTATATGAAAGTGATAACTCAAGAGACTCTCTATATGAAGAACATGGTGCAACTTTGAAGCACAAGTGTGGAAAAAGGATAGTAGCATTGTCCCTTCTCTCTTTTTCTCTCATTATTTTTTGGGCCTTCCTTTTTTATGCTCTTTATCTCTTTTTTCGTCCGGAGTCTCATCCTGACTTGTGGGGAATGATAGTCTCCATCATCCTTTCCTCACTGGGACAATGCTCTAATAATGATGATCATCACACTTTTATTTACTTACAACTTAATATTACAACTCAATATCTAGAACAAAGATATGACTCTATATGAATGCCTCCGGCAGTGTACCGGGATGTGCAATGATCTAGCGTAGCAATGCCATCAAAAAACGGACAAGCCATGAAAACATCATGATAGATATCTTACGACCATGCAAAGAAATATGACAATGAATGCTCAAGTCATGTATATGATGATGATGGAAGTTGCATGGCAATATATCTCGAAATGGCTATGGAAATGCCATGATAGGTAGGTATGGTGGCTGTTTTGAGGAAGGTATATGGTGGGTTATGGTACTGGCGAAAGTTGGGCGATACTAGAGAGGCTAGCAATGATGGAAGGGTGAGAGTGCATATAATCCATGGACTCAACATTAGTCATAAAGAACTCACATACTTATTGCAAAAGTTTATTAGCCCTCGAAGCAAAGTACTACTATGCATGCCCCTAGGGGGATAGATTGGTAGGAAAAGACCATCGCTCGTCCCCGACCGCCACTCATAAGGAAGACAATCAATAAATACCTCATGCTCCGACTTCGTTACATAATGGTTCACCATACATGCATGCTACGGGAATCACAAACATCTACACAAGTATTTCTACTAATCCACAACTACCCACTAGCATGACTCTAATATCACCATCTTTATATCACAAAACTATTGCAAGGAATCAAACATATAATATTCAGTGATCTACAACTTTTATGTAGGATTTTATGACTAACCATGTGAATGACCAATTCATGTTATCTCTCTAAATGGATATAAGTGAAGCAAGAGAGTTCAATTCTTTCTACAAAAGATATGCCCGCTCTCTAACAAATATAAGTGAAGCAAAAGAGCATTCTACAAATGGCGGTTGTCTATGTAAAGGGAAACAGGCAATCCAAACTTCAAATGATATAAGTGAAGCACATGAAGCATTCTATAAAGACATACTCAAAAGATATAAGTGAAGTGCATAGAGCATTCTATAAATCAACCAAGGACTATCTCATACCAGCATGGTGCATGAGAAAAATATGAAAACTAAATGCAAAAGACGCTCCAAGATTGCACATATCGCATGAACGAAACGAATCTGAAAACATACCGATACTTGTTGAAGAAAGAGGGGATGCCTTCCGGGGCATCCCCAAGCTTAGACGCTTGAGTCTCCTTGAATATTTACTTGGGGTGCCTCGGGAATCCTCAAGCTTGATCTCTTGCCTCTCTTCCTTCTTCTCACATCGAGACCTTCTCGATCATCGAACACTTCATCCACACAAAACTTCCACAGAAAACTCGATAAGATCCGTTAGTATAATAAAGCAAATCACTACTCTAAGTACTGTTGAAAACCAATTCATATTTTGTTTTGCATTGTGTATACTGTAATATAACTTTTTCATGGCTTAATCCACTAATATAAATTGATAGTTTCATCAAAACAAGCAAACTATGCATCAAAAACAGAATCAGTCTAAAACAGAACAGTCTATAATAATTTGAACATTCACCATACTTATGCTACTTGAAAAATTCTTCAAAAATTAGAAAAAATAAACAATTTGTATAGAAAGACAGTTCAAAAATAATCAGAACCATTTGGCATTCCATCTAAAAATGTATAATCGCGCACTACAGCCAAAGTTTCTGTCATGCACCGTACAAACCAACAAGCAAAGTAAACATCCTAAAGGCAAACATTGGCACATTATTTTTTATAATACAATGGAATTGTACAAGGGGATAATTATTTTTATTGAAAAGTTTCTGTAATCAAGATTCACAAAGTTTCCGTGAGCATGAACAAAGTTCAAGGAGCTCCCCCACTTCAACAAAGCTTGTCTTTCTCACTTTCACTTTCCTTTTTGAAAAAGTTTTGGGTTCCCCTCTTTATTTTTGTTGTTTTAAAACTATATGAAAGCACTCAACAGAAATAAATGACTCTCTAAAACTTCCGGTTTGTCTCCCTGGCAGCGCTTTCTTTAAAGTCATTAAGCTAGGCATATAGTGCTCAAGTAATGGATCCACCCGGATCCCAAGGTATATCAAAGACAATTTTAATTAAAAATGATTTGTAATTTAGTAGTGAGCACAAAGTAACATATATCATGTAACAACGAAGTCTAACTCTCTTCCTATGCATCGGCATGTCATAACATAACAATTCATGCACACATAGTAAAGGCCAATGCATAGCATAAGCAGTTTCTTGCAATTTTATCATATTGGAAACATAGAGAGGTGGAGATATAGTTCCTCTCTCATAATAATTGCAAGTAGGAGAAGCAAGCACATAAATATTATATTCATCAAAATCATCATGTGCAATGGTAAAAGGCAACCCATCAATATAATCCTTAATAGGGCAAACTTCTCCGATATAGTGTAGTCGGGAGAATTCAAAAAGATAATAGGACTATCATGTGTGGGTGCAATAGCAACAATTTCATGTTTAACATAAGGAACTATAGCAAGTTCATCTCCATAAGCATAATTCATATTGGCATCTTGGCCACAAGCATAGCAAGCATCATTAAAAAGGGATATTTCAAAAGAATCAACGGGATCATAACAATCATCATAGCAATGATTCTTCGGTAAGCACAAAGGGAAATTAAACAATGTATGAGTTGAAGAGTTACTCTCATTATAAGGTGGGCATGGGTAGCTAAACCGCTCTTCCTCCTTTTGTTGTTTGCTCTCCTCCTCATGTTTTTCATCCAATGAGCTCACAGTTTCATCAATTTCTTCTTCCATAGACTCCTGCAAAATATTAGTCTCTTCTTGGACAGCGGGGCAGTCGTCAATATATGGTTCAACATAGTCATTAGAAGCATAATTATCATAGCAATATTTAAGTATGTCAAAATTTTCAGATTTGTAAAGAGTAGCATCATATGTTTCAATCAAAGAAGCAATTTCATAAGCACCCTTAAAAGCAACAAATTCTTCAATTTGTTGAACATCATAGTAACTATAAACACCCTTAGCATACAAAGATACGATTCCATTATCACTAGACTCACATTTATAGGGAAGGTGTTTCTTAGGGTTTTCAGAACAACAAGTAATATCATATATTTCGCATAAATTCCAAGCATAGCATTGCAAACGATGAATTTGACCCAGTAAAATTTTCCCTTTTTTTAGATATTCGGTGTCGCACATAACAAGCATGCTCATCTAAGGATTTGCCCTCAACTAAGCTAGTTGGGGTTTCACCACGAGCACATAGGGATCGAAGATGATCCAAGTAATAAGATTCAGGAGTGTGATAGATTTTGAGTGGTTCTTCAACCATTGGTTTAGTAGGTACAACTAATTTTTTTGGTATTTTGAATTTCCTACCCATAACTAAAGATAGAAAACAACTAAGAACAGCAAATAAAAATTACTTAGTGATAAACCAAACAAGCACACACGAGAATATTCACCCCGCGCTATTGCTCCCCGGCAACGGCGCTAGAAATAGGTCTTGATAACCCACAAGTATAGGGGATCACAACAGTTTTTGATAAGTAAGAGTGTCGAACCCAACGAGGAGCTAAGGGCAGAACAAATATTCCCTCAAGTTCTATCGACCACCGATACAACTCTACACATGCTTGATGTTTGCTTTACCTAGAGCAAGTATGAAACTAGAGGTACTTTGTAGGTGTTGTTGGATAGGTTTGCAAGATAATAAAGAGCAAGTAAATAAAAAGTAGGGGCTGTTGTAAGTAAAGAAGCAATAAAGTAAATATAGCGAGTGTGGAAAAGTGGTGGTAGGAGTTGCGAAATTGTCCCTAAGCAATCAACTACTTTACTAGACCGATAGCAAGTATTATGTGGGAGAGGCCACTGCTAGCATGTCATCCCTGACTTCGAATTCTATGCACTTATGATTGGAACTATTAGCAAGCATCCGCAACTACTAACATTCATTAAGGTAAAACCCAACCATAGCATTAAGATATATTGGTCCCCCTTTAATCCCGTATGCATCAATTTCTATGCTAGGTTGAAGCTTTTGTCACTCTTGCCCTCCAATACATAGTCCTATCAACATACAACTAACCCTATGGTGTGATCCACGCGCGCGATCATATGATGGGCACCAAAGGACAAGAACATAACCACAAGAAAATTAAATCAATCGTAGCAATTCATCAACCACCGACAGGACAACGAAAATCTACTCAGACATCATAGGATGGCAACACATCATTGGATAATAATATGAAGCATAAAGCACCATGTTCAAGTAGAGGGTACAATGGGTTGCAGGAGAGTGGACCGCTGTAGATAGAGGGGGGAAGGTGATGGAGATGTTGGTGAAGATGACGGAGGTGTTGGAGTAGATCGCGGTGATGATGATGATGGCCATGGCAGCGTTCCGGCACCACCGGAAGAGAAGGGGAGAGGGGGGCCCTTCGTCTTCTTCTTCTTCCTTGACCTCCTCCCTAGATGGGAGAAGGGTTTCCCCTCTGGTCCTTGGCCTCCATGGCATGGGAGGGGCGAGAGCCCCTCCGAGATTGGATCCGCCTCTCTGTCTCTCTCTGTTTCTGCATTCTCTTATGCCGCCCTTTCACCGTTTCGTATATATATGGAGATCTGTAACTTCGATTGGACCGAAACCTTCGCCGTGATTTTTTTTACCAAAAATTAGCTTTCTTGCGGCCGAAGAAGGGCATCAACCGCCTTACAGGTGGCCCACGAGGGTTAGGGGCGTGCCCCCTGCCTCGTGGCCACCTCAGGCACCGTCTCGCGTGGATTTTTCTTCCGGAATTTTCCAAATATTCCAAAAATAAGCTCCGTCTGTTTTTATCCCGTTTGGATTCCATTTGATATGAATATTCTGTGAGACATAAAACATGCAACAAACATGAACTGGCACTGGGCACTGGACCAATATGTTAGTCCCAAAAGTAGTATAAAAAGTTGCCAAAAGTATATGAAAGTTGTATAATATTGGCATGGAACAATCAAAAGTTATAGATACGACGGAGACGTATCAATCCCGTCAAAGGACAAACACACCGGATTGACATGGAGCACAGGCGTACATGGGAAGCCCTAGAGGCTAACCGTTTTCAGGACCCACATGCAGTCCGCCTTCGGGTATGGCATGTCAAATAGCCGGTTGCTTATTGCATTATTTTGTACCAATGCGCTTGGACGCATTAACCCAACTATAATGGAAAAAGTTCATGATCCAAGTTCAAGGGCTCCAGATCCTATCTCTGATCTCCCTCTGTTTTCCTCTATATTACTTATTTACTAGCAACCATACACTCTGGTACATTTCATATTTCCCAGGGGCTCCCCATCGCCCCACGATACGACAACAAAGTCCGAACAATCCTTAAAGATAAGTTCGGCATCCCGAATTTAGCATTATATGCATTGGCTCCGAATCATGTCTTTGGTCAACAGTTGAGTTGCCCGGCTCCTGTGCTTGCTACCCTACGTTCCGCTAAATCGGCTAGGATAGTAAAGGGAGAACTACTGCGATTGTGCCCTGGCCTTGACCAGATGAGCACCTCAGTAGAGAAAGCCAAAAACTGACTGTCAAGATACGGCGAGAGTCGGTCAGCTGTTCGAGGGTTACAAATCATTGGAGATTTTTTCCGCATTATGCGAAAGATTGGCACCTCCCAATCATATGCTGACAACACCCTGGCTTGAACCGGGGGATGCGCCCATGCTTTATTATAAAACTCCTATGGCTAAGTGAGGGCGTTTAAGCCGTATAGTCTGATTGCCTTGTTCGTTGCGCTAAACAACTCCTTCAAGGACCATATAATTGGATCAAGATTGTTTAGATTCCATCTCGAACACCTCCGTACTACCTACGTGAGGGCAGAAGCCGACGACTGACCAACCCTCAGATTACATACAAAACGGCCGCACAGGAGGAAACAATTAAAGCATAAAAAAAATTACATCACAAAACAGGCTCTGTTTTTTATAAGACAAGGCAAAGGCAACTTGAATACATTTATTCGAATACAACGTCCTGTGAACATTATGCTGCCGCAAGGCGAGACCCCTCCAGGACATCCGCAAAATACCGTTTGGGTGTGCGGTGCTCCTTGCCCTCCGGTGGCCCTCTGGTCACCTCGACGGCGTCCATCTTCGCCCACCACATCTTGCAACGGGCAAAGGCCATGCGTGCACCTTCAATGCAGGCCGAGCGCTTGCCGATGTCCAGCCGAGGACATGCGTTCACCATCCGCCTCACGAGTCCGAAGTAGCTGCTTGGCATAGCTTCGTCTGGCCATAGCCGGATTATGAAATCCTTCATGGCTAGTTCGGCCACCCTATGCAGCTCCACCAGCTGTTTCAGCTGATCGGTGAAGGTCACGAGATGCTCTGGCGCCGCATACTATGACTAGAATAGCTTCTCCGTAGAACCCCCTCCTTTGGCTCGATAGAACTCCGCGGCGTCTGATACACTGTGTGGTAAATCCGCAGAAGCCCCTGGGGAACTCCGAACCCGGGTTAGTAAAAGGTAATTCTTCTCCGCATACTTGCTTTGCATCTTAAATGCCTTACCTGTCGTGATCTTCTTGGCCTCCTGGATCTCCTGGAGGGCGGCCTGGGCCTCATTCCGTGCGGTCTCCGTGCTCTGACGTGCCTTGGCGAGTTTAGTACCTTGAACCGACGCATCATGCTCCAAGGCTTCACATTTCTTGACCGCATCCTGGAGCTCCTGCTGGACTTCTTTGACCCGGGCCTTGAGCTTCTTATGGGTGCCTTGCTGCTGGACAACCTTCTCCTCGGCCTCGCCCAGGGCCTTCCTTAGGGCCTTGACCTCGGCCGCGGCTCCTGCACATATCACGACACTTCGGTCAATATGCAGCGCCTATCCTTTTCGAACACACAACAAGTTGTCACTCACCTTGCTTCTCCTGGAGCCGAACATTAACCTCGCCGAGCTCGTTCTCGGTCCGCTCCAGCCTCTGCCTCAGTTCATAGACTTCGGCAGCATGCGTGGTTACGACCAGCAGTGACGCCTACTTATTCATACATATTACGTTAGTCTCCCATAACAAAAGATTGATCCTCTGTCTGGTTCTTCTTGCCGAACACCGGACAGTGTCTTAGGGCTACTGTCTACACGGAGTTTTTCTCTTTCTTACCTCGAAACCTGTCAACAGGCTGCTGCAGGCTTCATTCAGTCCACTCTTGGCGGACTGAATCTTCTCGATCACCGCACCCATAAGGACACGATGCTCTTCCATGATGGAGGCGCCTCCATCAGGTTATCCGACGCCCCTGGATAGACAGGGGTCACCGGTGGAAGCGGCGCACCCCCCCTCCTTCAAAGGGGGCTGCTCGCCCGAGTCCGGAGCCATATGGGCCTCCGGAATCCTATTCGGCTGAGGGCCGAACTGGATGCCGCCCTCTTCGCTAGTCTCCATGGGGATCGGCTCCTCCATGTGTCCGGCAGTGGAGGTCTCGCCTTGTGGCACCTCCCGGACGGTGTCCTGGGCTCCTCCCCGGATCGGAGCGGTCCTCCAAGATAACACTTCGTTGTTGTCCCTGGCCCCGGGGGAATAAGAAGGTGGTGGCGAGATGCTCGCCATCTCCGACGGAGCCAACGAACCTCCAGATGAGGATCGCTGGATAAGGTCGCCGACTGGATTGCAATAATACAATTAACTATGTCAGGATAATGAAGAGAAAGGGCCGGATGCACGCATGAGTGAGTCATGTCACTTACGATGCGGCCTGGGGCTTAGTGCGGGGCGTCGTTCCGGATTGCTATCAACGTCACATGAAGTGTTGATTGTTGGGGCGCCCTTCCCCTTCTTAGGCGTTTCCGCCTCCGGATGCGCCGAAGCCGCCCTCTTCTTCTTCCTCCTCTCCTCAGGGGGAGGATTGTTTTCCTCCTCCTCCTCCTCTTCCTCGCCATTATCCTCGGGGACAGAGGAAGGAGCGTCATCGTCTTCAAACGTCACGTCTAAAGCACCCTTGCACCGAGGGACACTCTTGGCCCCCTTGGCCTTCCTCTTGGCCTTCTTCTCCGGCGCCTTATAAGCCACTGACACCAGCATATTCGCTAGACGCGGGATGACCGGTTCTTTGGGTAGCGGAGCCGGACACTGGATCCGCTTCGCCCTCACCATCCAGTCCTAAAAAAGCAACAATAAAAGCTCAGGCATTAGCCTTGAAACAAACAAGTGGAGGATGCATCAAAAGAGACATACCTCGCTAGCGAGGTGTTTAGCGCTATGCCCGCGATCTGAATCTGCAGCCGGCGGTTTCTCGTTGCCCTTGAAGAGGAACTTCCATGCACCTTCGTGAGTAGTCTCGAAGAGCCTCACCAGGGTCTGGTGCTTCTTCGGGTTGAACTCCCACAGAGGATGGCTTCGGCGCTGGCACGAAAGGATCTGGCGAACTAGCATCACCTGGATCACGTCAACGAGCTTGACATTCTTGGTTAACATGCTTTGAATGCGCGCCTGCAGCGCCATCACCTCGTCAGGGGAACCCCAGTCCGGACTCTTCTCGACCCAGGAGGTGAGTCGCATGGGAGCGCCGGAGCGAAATTCAGCAGCTGCGGCCCAAGTGGTGCCGCGAGGTTCTGTGATGTAGAACCACTGCTTCTTTCACTCCTTTACCGTGTCCACAAAGGTACCTTTGGTCCAGGAGACATTGGACAGCTTGGTCTCCATGGCTGCTCCACACTCCGCGTGCTGGCCATCCGCCACCTTCGGCTTCACGTTAAAAACTTTGAGCCTGATAACACACAAGTATAGGGGATCGCAACAGCTTTCGAGGGTAGAGTATTCAACCCAAATTTATTGATTCGACACAAGGGGAGCCAAAGAATATTCTCAAGTATTAGCAGCTGAGTTATCAATTCAACCACACCTGGAAACATAGTATCTGCGGCAGAGTGTTTAGTAGCAAAGTAATATGATAGTGGTGGTAGCGGCAACAAAAGTAAAGACAACAAAAGTAATGTTTTTGGTATTTTGTAGTGATTGTAACAGTAGCAGCGGGAAAGTAAATAAGCATAAACTAGTATATGGGAAACTCGTAGGCACCGGATCAGTGATGGATAATTATGCCGGATGCGGTTCATCATGTAACAGTCATAACATAGGGTGACACAGAACTAGCTCCAATTCATTAATGTAATGTAGGCATGTATTCTGTATATAGTCATACGTGCTTATGGAAAAGAACTTGCATGGCATCTTTTGTCCTACCCTCCCGTGGCAGCGGGGTCCTATTGGAAACTAAGGGATATTAAGGCCTCCTTTTAATAGAGAACCAGAACAAAGCATTAGCACATAGTGAATACATGAACTCCTCAAACTATGGTCATCACCAGGAGTGGTCTCGATTATTGTCACTTCGGGGTTGCCGGATCATAACGCATAGTAGGTGACTATAGACTTGCAAGATAGGATCAAGAACTCACATATATTCATGAAAACATAATAGGTTCAGATCTGAAATCATGGCACTCAGGCCCTAGTGACAAGCATTAAGCATAGTAAAGTCATAGCAACATCAATCTCAGAACATAGTGGATACTAGGGATCAAACCCTAAAAAACTAACTCGATTACATGATAAATCTCATCCAACCCATCACCGTCCAGCAAGCCTACGATGGAACTACTCACGCACGGCGGTGAGCATCATGAAATTGGTGATGGAGGATGGTTGATGATGACAACGACGAATCCCCCTCTCTGGAGCCCCGAACGGACTCCAGATCAGCCCTCCCGAGAGGTTTTAGGGCTTGGTGGCGGCTCCGTATCGTAAAACGTGATGATTTCTTCTCTTTGAAAGCAAATATATAGAGTTGGAGTTGGCGTCGGAGGGCATCCAGGGGGCCCACGAGGTAGGGGGCGCGCCCTATGGGGGGGGGCGTCCCCACCCTCATGAGAAGGGTGTGGGCCCCCTAGTCTTCATCTCTGGCGAGGATTTTTTATTATTTTTTCTAAGATGTTCTGTGGAGTTTCAGGTCATTCCGAGAATATTTGTTTTCTGCACATAAAACAACACCATGGCAATTCTGCTGAAAACAGCGTCAGTCCGGGTTAATTCCTTTCAAATCATACAAGTTAGAGTCCAAAACAAGGGCATAAGTGTTTGGAAAAGTAGATACGACGGAGATGTATCAACTCCCCCAAGCTTAAACTCTTGCTTGTCCTCAAGCAATTCAGTTGACAAACTGAAAGAAAGAAAGAAAAACTTTTACAAACTCTGGTTGCTCTTGTTGTTGTAACTATGTCAAGCCAGCATTCAAGTTTTCAGCATAGATCATAACTAACCACATTTGCAATAATTCTCAGGTCTCATAATTACTCATATCAATAGCATAATCAACTAGCAATCCATAATAATAAATCTCGGATGACAACACTTTCTCAAAACAATCATAATATGATATAACAAGATGGTATCTCGCTAGCCCTTTCTGAGACTGCAAAACATAAATGCAAAGCACCTTTAAAGATCAAGAACTGACTAGACATTGTAATTCATGGTAAAAGAGATCCAATCATAGTCGTACCCAATATAAATTAACAATGATGAATGCAAATGACGGCTGTGCTCTCCAGCTAGTGCTTTTTAATAAGAGGGTGATGACTCAACATAAAAGTAAATGGATAGGCCCTTCGCAGAGGGAAGCAGGGATTTGTAGAGGTGCCAGAGCTCAGTTTTGAAATAGAGATAAATTGTATTTTGAGCGGTATACTTTCATTGTCAACGTAACAACTAAGAGATGGCGATATCTTCCATGCTAAACACATTATAGGCGGTTCCCAAACAGAATGGTAAAGTTTATACTCCCTGTCGGTGTCAAAACCGGCGGATCTCGGGTAGGGGGTCCCGAACTGTGCGTCTAGGCTGGATGGTAACAGGAGGCAGGGGACACGAAGTTTTACCCAGGTTCGGGCCCTCTCGATGGAGGTAAAACCCTACGTCCTGCTTGATTAATATTGATGATATGGGTATTACAAGAGTTGATCTACCACGAGATCAGAGAGGCTAAACCCTAGAAGCTAGCCTATGGTATGATTGTTGATGTGTATGTTGTCCTACGGACTAAAACCCTCCGGTTTATATAGACACCGGAGAGGGTTAGGGTTACATAAAGGCGGTTACAATGGTAGGAGATCTGAACATCCGTATCGCCAAGCTTGCCTTCCACACCAAGGAAAGTCCCTTCTGGACACGGGACTGAGTCTTCAATCTTGTATCTTCATAGTCCAGGAGTCCGGCTGAAGGTATAGTTCGGCTATCCGAACACCCCCTAATCCAGGACTCCCTCAGTAGCCCCTGAACCAGGCTTCAATGACGACGGGTCCGACGCGCAAATTGTCTTCGACATCGCAAGGCGGGTTCCTCCTCCAAGTACTTCATAGAAGATCTTAAACACAAAGATAGTGTCTGGCTCTGCAAAATAAGTTTCCACATACTTCCATAGAGAGAATAATATTTACACAAATCTAATCTGCTGACGTATCCCATGGTGCGACACACCACGACCGAGCCTTTATCCGAGTCGTTTAATTACCCACCTCAGCGTGGTATGCGAGGTGGTTCCCATGGCACGTCTTGTAAAAACAGAGAGCGTGTCCCCTTATTACGGGATTCTCATCAATATGGGCGTGGGTAACCCAATCACTTCTAGGACTCCTAGATCATAGGCAAGTCCAAACGGACACGGGGAGGACGCTTGATATCCACCTTCTTTATAAAGGGGCAAAGCTTTTACCTTTTCCCTTCCGTGCTCAATCGAATCCTTCCCCCGCCTCAAGCTCAAACGCCCAAAGCTCAGGTCAGGTGCTCCGAACCTTCAGTCATGTCCGGATCCAGCCTTCAAGGCCGATGGATGCCCTCCTCCGTCACGGAAGAAGACATCAAAAAGTTGAGGGAGGCCAAGTATCTGACCGCCGAAATGTTGCATCGGCTGCCTCCTCGGGGGCAGGCCGTCCCCTCTCCCAAACCCAACGAGAGCGTCGTGTTTGTCTCCCACTTCCTCCGAGGTCTAGGTTTTGCTCTGGATCCTTTCGTCAGGGGCTTGATGATTTATTACGGGCTAGATTTCCATGATCTAGCTCCGGACTCCTTCCTGCATATCACGACTTTTGTTATCGTATGCGAGGCTTTCCTCTGGGTTACCCCCCACTTTGGCTTATGGCTCAAGACCTTTGAAGTAAAGCCGACGATGATCGAAGGGCAACATGCAGAGTGTGGAGGCGCCTCAATATGCAAGATGACGGGAGCTCCGTGGCCCAAAGGTTCCATCCTAGAGGTGTCTGCATTGTGGCAACAGGAGTGGTTCTACATCACGACTCCTAGAAGCGCCAAGTGGGCGGCCGCCCCCATTTTTCGCTTGGGCCCTCCACCACGACTGATGTCATGGATCAGCAGAGGACTGAGCTGGGGTCCAGCCAAGGACGTGCCTTTACTACAGAGCCGCATTCGAGATCTCTTCAACGATGATCTCAGTTTGGTTGCGGTAATACAAGTTATGCTGGTTCGTCAAGTCCAGCCTTGCAAACGTCGGCCCCTTCGCTTGTGGGAGTTCAATCTAGAGGGTCCGCGTGCCATTCAAAATTTTCTCGGCCTGATGCACGAGGATATGTATAAGTCATTCTTTGGACCCCAAGTAGAGTGTCCGGAAATCACCGAGGATGTGGGCCTGAGCAGTAACCGCGCCGCCGAACAGGTAAGGAATCTTCCGGCCGAACATATTATCTTTCCTTCGTTACGAAGTTATTTATGAGAGTTTGCTTTTTCGACCAGGACTGGCTAACAAAGGCGAAGTTGATTCGGTGTTCGGCCCCCCTCTCTGAGGGTTTGGAGAATACGGTATTGGAAAAGATGCTCCAGACCGCACCTTGCCCGGATCCCTTGAAGGAAGATACTGTGGAGGGTAATGCGGGCGGACGCGGGCCCCCAATGCTGCCTATTCTAACCGAGGGAGTGAGCGTCTCCGTGAAGAAGACGACCGGAAGAGGAAAAGGACTGCGCCCGGGAATTCGGAAGCCGAAGCTTCCAAACGGGAGAAGAAATCTTCCACCGGGGGCCCTACCTTGGGGGGCGCTGCTGCCGCACAAAGTCCACGGGGGGATCAATTCTCCCGGGAGTCGTAAGTGACCCGAAAACTTTAATAGTACAGATATGCCATCCTTTTCTTCTGAGAAAATAACCACCGCATATATTTGTGCAGTTCGGGCCTTAGCCCCTCTCAAATGAGCTCGTCTTTGGGGGATCTTCTTCCAGAGATGATGGAGAGCGAGACGCCTCCTCCGGACTCCTCCGCTCCGGAAGCGGGCGACCCTGAAGTGTCGTCACGAAGGGACTCTCGGAGTGCGGAGAGGCCAGAAGGTGATCCAATTGATCCCCGAGGCTCCCAGTGTCCGGCTCCCGAAGAGAGTAGACAAAAGAGTCCGGCGCCGTCTAGTGTGCGATCGGACATTCTGAGGGAGTTGGTGGGGCGAGCGGCCATCTCAGACGATCACCGTGTGCTGATGAATATGGTGGTGGAGAGGATATCGTCCGCCGAAAGCGGATTGCATGAAGCTTTTATGAGTCTACTGATAGGCTTTGAGGTACGTAAAAAGGAATGTGTAATAGTCCTGCACATGTTAGGTGTGCCCTGTGTAGATAGTAGCCCCTGAGAATCTGATTGTCGTCGGAAACGATGACGAACGGAGGATCATACTCCCAGGTAATAACCATACTGCCTTTATGTGCAGGAGATGGAAGCTCCGGTGGCTAGCCGGACTAGCCAGATTGCCCATTTAGAATGGCAGTTGGATGTGGCAGATGCCAACATCGAGCTTGTTAACAGAAGGCTTGACGAGGCGCAGGGTAAGTATCCTTGTCTGGTAAATGCCACATAGGAAGAGTATGATGCCAGTGTTTTTAACATGTTATGACTGTAGATGGAGCTGCCACTGTTGAAGCCTTGCGGGCGGAACTTGCCCGAGCCAAGGAACAAGCAAGATCGGGTAATGTGGCTGCTTTGAAGGCGGCCGAAGAGTTGCGAGCCGAGAAGGCCGCACATGGCGAGAGCCGGAAGAAGATGGCCAATATGGCCGTAGAATTAAAAGCCGCCGTAGACCGTTGCCGGGCTCTTGAAAAGGAAAACCAGGCGAAGGCATCGGACCTTGAGAAGGCTGCTGTAATGGGAAAAGACCTCCGCTCTGCTATGAGGACAAAGAAGGAGGAGCTGTGGGAAGCCGGGGATATTGTAGCCGGGAAGTCCTTTATGCTGCAGAGGAAGTACGGAGATCCATGGTATGCCCCTCTGGATCGGCTGTGGAGTTCAGAGGATGCGTATATGGATCTGGCGGCGAGCGCTGCCGATGCGGCCAAGTACTTCTAGAGTCAGACGGACCGTGAAGTAGACCAGCTGTTTTGGAAGCAATTCCTTTCTCCCGAGCATCCGCTTTCATTGACGGACCAATTAGCCGAATGGGCCGAACTAAATAGGTTGTCCGGACTCTCCATGAGGTCTGTTGTGGATCAACTATGGTCGGGAAGGCCAAAACCGAGCAGCTATTTCAGCTTGGTGCAGCAGGTCCTCGATGTGGTGCCGCGCATAGATGCGATGAAGAGGTCGGCGTGCATAGAAGGCGCACGAATGGCCTTTGCCCGTGCTAAAGCATATTGGGCAGAGATGGATGCTACCACTGTTGCAGCGCAGGATTCGGCCATAGGTCGAAGGGCTGCTGAGCACTACTTTGAGGAAGTTCTTGAGGGTGCTCGTTTGATAGAGACCCAGTGCTCAAAAAATATTATGTTTGAATGACATGTAATCTCATTGTAAGCGAAATGCTTTTTAAATTTTTATGAGGCTACTTTATACTTTTGCCTGAAAGTAATGTGATGCCTCCTGGGCGGCCGTTTATGTATACATGTGTATAACCTGAAAGATTGCAGTCGTCGGCTTCAACCCCCACGCATATAATGCGGAGGTGTTATCAGAAACACGCGTTAACACTTAACCCAACGTCTTGGTCCTATTAAGGAGGTGATAGCGGAGCGAGCGAGGCAAGCGGACTATAATGCTTTAACACTTTCACTTAGCCATAGGAGTTTGACAATGGGGCTACTAGATAGCCCCTGGTGGCTCCGCACTCTCCCGATCCCGGGGTGTGTATATGCCTGGCCGGAAAGCGGCCCTTTGAAAGCACAGGTGCTCCCTAGGTGGTTTTGATAATTGATGACAACATATCTCTTGTTGGACTAACATTTCTATCTAGCATGTTTCAGGTAAGTTCAACAATGGAGTGGCATGGACTAAAGGTTGTGGGAACTCCTTCAAGATGCTAAGGACAAAGGATTGGCTAAAGCTTCAAGCTCAAGACCCTTCATTTTACATTTTAGTGATCCAAGATCACATTGAGTCCATAGGCAAAGCCAATACTATCAAGGAGGGATGAGGTGTTGCTTAATGAGCCTCTTGCTTCATGTGCTTAATGATATGCTCCAAAATCCTCAGCTACTTTCCCACTTCCACATATGACCTAAACCCTAAGCCAAACTCGGTCCTACCGATTCCTCCTATCCGGCGCCACCGAGTTTCACTTGTCATTAGCCACTGCCAAACCCTAGCAATTCAGTTCTACCGATAAGGATCTCGGTCTCACCGAGATGGGATTGCAAACTCTCTGTTACCTATTGCAATATTCTTGGTCCCACCGAGATATGCAGTCGGTCCCACCGAGATTGCAATGTAAACTCAGTGTTTCCCCTTTGTAACTTTTCGGTCTCACCGAGGTCCACTCGGTCTCACCAAAAGAGCAAATCGGTCCCACCGAGTTTGCCTGACCAACTCTCTGGTTAGCTAATTACCAAATTTGGTCCCACCGAGTTTGTGTAATCGGTCTCACTGAGATTACAGTATGCCCAAACCCTAACCGAATCGGTCCTACCGAGTTGCATGTCAGTCCCACCGAAATTCCTAACGGTCACTAGGTTTACTATTTCGGTCAGACCGAGTTTTGATTCGGTCCCACCGAGATTGGTAAATTGTGTGTAACGGTTGGATTTTGCGTGGAGGCTATATATACCCCTCCACCTCTTTCTCATTCAGTGAGAGAGCCATCAGAACACACACACCATTCCAACTCATATGTTCTGAGAGAGAACCACCTACTCATGTGTTGAGACCAAGACATTCCATTCCTACCATATGAATCTTGATCTCTAGCCTTCCCAAGTTGCTTTCCACTCAAATCTTCTTTCCACCAAATCCAAATCCTATGAGAGAGAGTTGAGTGTTGGGGGGACTATCATTTGAAGCACAAGAGCAAGGAGTTCATTACCTACACACCATTTGTTACTTCTTGGAGAGTGGTGTCTCCTAGATTGGCTAGGTGTCACTTGGGAGCCTCCGACAAGATTGTGGAGTTGAACCAAGGAGTTTGTAAGGGCAAGGAGATCGCCTACTTCGTGAAGATCTACCGCTAGTGAGGCAAGTCCTTCGTGGGCGATGGTCATGGTGGGATAGACAAGGTTGCTTCTTCGTGGACCCTTTGTGGGTGGTTGCTTCTTCGTGGACCCTTCATGGGTGGAGCCCTTCGTGGACTCGCGCAACCGTTGCCCTTGGGTGGAGCCCTGTGTGGACTCATGCAACCGTTACCCTTCGTGGGTTGAAGTCTCCATCAACGTGGATGTAGGATAGCACCACCTATCCGAACCACGGGAAAAACATCCGTGTCTCCAATTGCGTTTGATCTCTCCAAACCCTTCCCTTTACATTCTTGCAAGTTGCATGCTTTACATTCCGCTGCTCATATACTTTTTGCATGCTTGCTTGACATGTATTGCGTGTGCTGAAATTGTGACTAAACCCCACTTAAACCGAAAAAGCTTAAAGATTGCAACTTTAGCACTAAGTGTCTAATCACCCCCCTTTAGACACATCTACTTCTAGATCCTACAAATGGTATCAGAGCTTTGGTCTCCATTGCCTTGGTTTAATCACCATTGGAGGAAGATGGATGTGTCTACTCTAGGGAGTCTTAGACATAGAGTGCCTATTCTTGATGGAAAGTATTTTCAGGAGTGAAAAAATGAGATGCTTGTAATCTTCAATCAATATCATTTGAACAAGTATATTGCTAGCCCTTGTGCACCCCATATTGATCCCTTACATCCTACCCTAGATGAAGATATTGACATGATTCGCAATCTTAGAACTATTGAGCTCATCATTAGAGGATTGCCCAAAGATTTGATTGCTAGCTTGCGTACTCAAAATTGCGCCTATACTATATGGAAATTTCTTGAGGAACGGTTTCCCAATCAGTCCTTGAAAACTTTGGATGAAATTCTCCATAAATCTATTGCCTTGAGTAAGATGAACTCTAGTGATCCTAGTTTTGGCAAATGTCTTCTTGAACTTGCCAATCTTAAGTATGCTAAAGTAGATGTTATCATTAATGATATCATACTCAAAGCTATAAGAATTCATAAAAGTAACCACTTTGATCATTTATCTAATGAATTACCCTCTCTAGGAAATGATGAGTCACAAGATCATGATGAACATGAATATTATGATGATGATGATAGTAACTCCGATCTTGATAATGCAATGAGACATTTTGGTCTTATGGCAAATCTTCGGGGATATGAATCAGGAGGAAAGGAATGGGTCCTTGATAGTGGATGCACTGATCATATGACCGGAGATGAAGAGATGTTCCGTGAACTTGCTGAAAACAACGGCCCTCGAAAATATGTCACCTTTGGTGATAATTCAAAGGGTAAAGTGGTTGGCCTTGGTAAGGTGGCCATCTCACATGATAGTTCCATTCAAAATGTCATGCTCGTTGAATCTCTTGGCTACAACTTACTTTCAGTATCTAGACTTGCTGATTTCGGTTTGAATGTCCTATTTACTGAGATAGATTGCCAAGTATTTCGTCGAGACAATCATAAAATGGTCTTTACGGGTATGCGTAGAGGTGATCTTTACATTGTCGATTTCTCTAAAAAGGGACAACCTAAAACTTGCTTTGTTGCTAAGTCCTCAAAAGGTTGGTTGTGGCATAGACGACTAGGTCACGTTGGCATGAGAAACCTTGACAAGCTTATTAAAGGAAATCATATCCTTGGAGTTAACGATGTCATATTTGATAAGGATAGACCTTGCAGTGCTTGTCAAGCAGGTAAACAGGTTGAAGGAAGACATCCCTTGAAGAACATCATGACCACAAGGAGGCCACTCGAGCTGCTTCACATGGATCTTTTTGGTCCCAACGCCTACAAGAGTCTCGGTGGAAATTCTTTTGGTCTAGTTATAGTTGATGATTTTTCAAGATTTACGTGGGTGTTATTTCTTAATGACAAGTCGCAGGTCCAGAAGATCTTCAGAAACTTCGCTAGGAAGGCCCAAAATCAGTTTGATGTGAAGATCAAGAAGGTTCGGAGTGACAACGGAATGGAGTTCAAGAACGCAAATGTGGACACCTTTCTTGACAAAGAAGGGATTTCACACGAGTTCTCGGCTACGTACACACCTCAACAAAATGGAGTTGTTGAGAGGAAGAACCAGACGCTCATCGAAATGGCAAGAACGATGCTTGATGAATACAAGACGCGAAAGCACTTTTGGGCAGAAGCGGTTGAGACAGCTTGTCACGCAACAAATCGCTTATATCTTCACAAGCTACTCGGCAAGATGGCATACGAGCTCCTCACCGGTAACAAGCCTCAAGTTGGATACTTTCGAGTATTCGGCTCAAAGTGCTACATTCTTGATAAGCATCGTCGTTCAAAGTTTGCTCCTAAATCTCATGAAGGTTTTCTACTTGGTTATGGCTCAAACTCTCACACTTACCGTGTCTACAACAATTTCACCCGAAAGGTTGAAGAGACGGTAGATGTGAAGTTTGATGAATCTAATGGCTCGCAAGTAGAGCAATTGCCAATTGATGCAGGAGACAAAGACCCTTCGGAAGAAATTCAAGACTTGTCCATTGGCAAAATTCGTCCAACGGAGGTGAAGGAGAGTACTTCATCCATCCAAGTGGAAGCTTCTACTTCACAACAAGGTGAACCAAGAATCGACACGGAAGCATCCACAAGTGGGACACACCAAGATGAAGAAAACGAGGAAGTACGTCAAGATGAACATCAACAACCTCCTTCTCCACCACGACAAGAGAACGACGACATCAACAATGAAGAAGGCCAAGAAGAAGAACAAGATGAAGAAGATGTTCAACGAAGACCCAAGCAAAAGCTCTCACGAGTTCGAGCAAGAATTGCCAAAGATCATCCAGTCGAGCAAATCCTCAATGATATACAAACCGGGAGAATCACTCGCTCAAGAACTCGTTTAGCTAACTTTTGTGAAAACTATTCATTCATCTGTAGCATTGAACCAATGAAGGTTGAAGAAGCATTGGAAGATCCGGATTGGATCAACGCTATGCATGAAGAGCTACATAATTTTGAGAGAAACCAAGTTTGGACAATGGTTGAGAAGCCCGACAACAACCACAACATCATTGGTACCAAATGGGTGTTTCGCAACAAGCAAGATGAAGATGGACAAGTGGTCCGCAACAAAGCATGTCTCGTCGCCCAAGGATACACACAAGTCGAAGGTATGGACTATGGTGAGACGTATGCTCCCGTTGCTAGACTTGAGTCCATTCGCATCTTACTTGCCTATGCTAATCACCATAATATCACCTTGTACCAAATGGACATTAAAAGTGCTTTTCTAAATGGAGAAATAGAGGAGGAAGTTTATGTCAAACAACCTCCCGGCTTTGTCAATCCTAAGAAACCAAATCATGTTTACAAACTTCACAAAGCTCTTTATGGTCTTAAACAAGCTCCTAGAGCATGGTATAAATGCTTGACCAGGTTCCTTACTACAAGTGGTTTTGAAATTGGTAAAATTGATTCTACTCTTTTTACTAAAAAGGTTAATGGGGAACTATTTGTATGCCAAATTTATGTTGATGACATCATATTTGGTTCAACTAACCCTCTCTTTAGTGAAAAGTTTGGAAAGCTAATGTCAGAGAAGTTTGAGATGTCTATGATGAGCGAACTCAAATTCTTTCTCGGGTTACAAATCAAGCAAACAAAGGAAGGTACATTTGTCTCTCAAACAAAGTACACCAAGGACTTATTCAAGAAGTTCAATATGCAAGAATGCAAAGGTATGTCTACACCCATGCCTACTAGTGGACATAATGATTTGACCAAAGATGGTGAACCTGTTGATCAAAAGGTTTATCGCTCTATGATTGGTTCATTGTTATACCTATGTGCTTCACGTCCCGATATTATGCTAAGTGTGTGCATGTGTGCACGATATCAAGCTGCTCCTAAAGATTGTCATCTTAAGGCTGTGAAAAGGATAGTGAGATATTTAATCCATACACCAAATTTTGGCATTTGGTATCCTAAGAGGTCTTCTTTTGATCTTGTTGGCTATTCCGACTCAGATTATGCCGGAGACAAGGTTGATAGAAAGTCCACTTCGGGTACTTGTCAATTTCTTGGTAGATCTCTTGTGTCTTGGTCTTCCAAGAAACAAAACTCGGTATCCTTATCCACCGCCGAAGCGGAATACATTGCCGCTGGTTCATGTTGTGCTCAATTACTTTGGATGACCCAAACTCTTAAAGATTATGGGATTTATGTGAAACATGTTCCACTTCTTTGTGACAATGAAAGTGCTATCAAAATTGGTCATAATCCTGTACAACATTCTCGAACTAAGCATATTGAAGTTCGCCATCATTTCATTCGAGATCATGTTGCTAAGGGTGACATCAATCTTAAGCATGTTCGCACCGATAAGCAATTAGTGGATATATTCACTAAACCGCTTGATGAGAAAGTGTTTTGCAGGTTGAGAGGAGAATTGAACATCATTGATGCTTCGAACTTGGAGTAGAAACTCCATTGGATACATGCAAGACATGAGCTTATAACTAATCCATGATGTATCTCTTATGATAACTATCTTATGTCTTGGATACATTTGCACCTTGCATGTTGTCTAACCCATGTAGGTGCTTGGTTGAATCTAATTCCATGAGATTGCGACTCACTCACATCTTGAGCAATCTCTACAAGACCAAGACTCTACACAATAGTGGTTGAAGACAAGGAAGCACAAAACCATTCAAACATATCCTTTGACAAATTCTATGTTAAGCTTCATGATTGTCATTTTTGGATACACAAGTGCTCTTCCTTGCAAGAACTAACCCATGTAGGTAGATGAACTCAAACTCCAAGTGGTGCTCCCAACTCTTGATGAACTACATCAACCCTGAGCACCCACACAAGTTCAACTACATGAGCAAGAACCCCATCACCACCCAAGGTATGTCATTCCATCTTAGAGAAGCTTTACTCCAAGACATGAGTCAAAGCAACTCAACAAGATGTGAATACATCAAGATGCTTAAACGAAAAATGGTAACCCCATTGTGAGCTTAAACGATGAGTATGACCTATGATCAAGTGTCCTCACTTGACTCCTAAGTCAATATACTCTAACATAGGTGACTATGTCACCACCCAATTCTAGATGAAGTTCTCTTGTGTCCTTTTCTGAGTTATTGCATTTGTTCTTGCATATTTGTACTTCATCTAGAAACTTTCACTCTTTTCCTTTTCGTTCTTTTTCTGCATATTTCTGCATCAAATTCCTTGCAAATCCTTCAGCAAATTCATTGCAAATCTTTGTGAGATCTTACTTGACTAGTGAGCTGAGGTGACAAGTGTTTTTCTCTGTGATGAACTCGGTTTCACCGAATTGCCATTTTCGGTCCAACCGAATCCCTTCGGAACTACCGAAACATGCCACTCGGTGCCACCGATTTCACAACAGGAAAAACAGTTTGCCACATATTCTATATTTCTTCTGATCCAGCTCCAATCAATGAATCTTGTCCTCTACAAGCATCACAGTTTTATTCCCCGCTTTGTACTGAATCTCAAGGACCAAACCTATTCGACGGATTCCAGGAAAAACCTTCTTGGAAATTGATGTCAAAGGGGGAGAGAGAGATCACATCAAAGCTTATCATTAGGGAGAGAGAGATCACATCAAAATCTTATTACCTACAAAGGAGAAAGTACTAAGGGGGAGAGAATACTCAAGGATCCCATATATTAAGGGGGAGAAAGAAATCTCCAAGGGGGAGAGAATACTCAAGGATCCCAGATGCTTGATGTTCAAGAGGAGAGATGCCACATGTCTTTTGGGGGAAAGACATGTTCATATGAACTCATTTGAATTAAGTTCTATTCATATCTTTCAGCTCTGATTTTCTGTTTCCTATCTTCTCCCAATATCCCATGTACGACTCAGGGGGAGCAAGACACCTAAGGAAAAGAAATCAATCAAATTCATTGCATATCTTTATTCTTGGGGACATGTTGAATTCAATGTGGTACCTTGTACTCACTCTCTACATGTCATCCCAGTCTTGGTATTCTTGTGGTTTCTTTTGTTTGCTCTGGCTAGTGGATGTACCTGTGTTATCTAACCTTGTTTGTGCAGGTTCATTCCATCCTAAGCCAACTCAAGACCACAAGGTAAGTATATGCATCAAAATCATGAGTATGAGGAATTCTTGCTTATGTACATACTGTTTGCAAGAAGGACTCATGAGCATGAAGGTATTTTCCTTGATAATCTTTTGCTCTGATGCATATGGCCAAGATGCATGTAAGACATTGCCTACTCTGTCATGGTTATGCTCTCACATGCCTCTATATTTCATATTTACATGAGTGCATACATGTAGGGGGAGCCTATGCTCGTTACATGTCCTTCCAAAGCTTTACTTGCTGTTCTTTATATCTTTATCTAAAGCTTTGATGTATGTTGCCATCAATTACCAAAAAGGGGGAGATTGAAAGCACAGGTGCTCCCTAGGTGGTTTTGATAATTGATGACAACATATCTCTTGTTGGACTAACATTTCTATCTAGCATGTTTCAGGTAAGTTCAACAATGGAGTGGCATGGACTAAAGGTTGTGGGAACTCCTTCAAGATGCTAAGTACAAAGGATTGGCTAAAGCTTCAAGCTCAAGACCCTTCATTTTACATTTTAGTGATCCAAGATCACATTGAGTCCATAGGCAAAGCCAATACTATCAAGGAGGGATGAGGTGTTGCTTAATGAGCCTCTTGCTTCATGTGCTTAATGATATGCTCCAAAATCCTCAGCTACTTTCCCACTTCCACATATGACCTAAACCCTAAGCCAAACTCGGTCCTACCGATTCCTCCTATCCGGCGCCACCGAGTTTCACTTGTCATTAGCCACTACCAAACCCTAGCAATTCGGTTCTACCGATAAGGATCTCGGTCTCACTGAGATGGGATTGCAAACTCTCTGTTACCTATTGCAATATTCTCGGTCCCACCGAGATTGCAATGTAAACTCAGTGTTTCCCCTTTATAACTTTTCAGTCTCACCGAGGTCCACTCGGTCTCACCGAAAGAGCAAATCGGTCCCACCGAGTTTGCCTGACCAACTCTCTAGTTAGCTAATTACCAAATTCGGTCCCACCGAGTTTGTGTAATCGGTCTCACCGAGATTACGTTATGCCCAAACCCTAACCGAATCGGTCCTACCGAGTTACATGTCAGTCCCACCGAAATTCCTAACGGTCACTAGGTTTACTATTTCGGTCAGACCGAGTTTTGATTCGGTCCCACCGAGATTGGTAAATTGTGTGTAACGGTTGGATTTTGTGTGGAGGCTATATATACCCCTCCACCTCTTTCTCATTCAGTGAGAGAGCCATCAGAACACACACACCATTCAAACTCATATGTCCTGAGAGAGAACCACCTACTCATGTGTTGAGACCAAGACATTCCATTCCTACCATATGAATCTTGATCTCTAGCCTTCCCAAGTTGCTTTCCACTCAAATCTTCTTTCCACCAAATCCAAATCCTATGAGAGAGAGTTGAGTGTTGGGGAGACTATCATTTGAAGCACAAGAGCAAGGAGTTCATTACCTACACACCATTTGTTACTTCTTGGAGAGTGGTGTCTCCTAGATTGGCTAGGTGTCACTTGGGAGCCTCCGACAAGATTGTGGAGTTGAACCAAGGAGTTTGTAAGGGCAAGGAGATCGCCTACTTCGTGAAGATCTACCCCTAGTGAGGCAAGTCCTTCGTGGGCGATGGCCATGGTGGGATAGACAAGGTTGCTTCTTCGTGGACCCTTTGTGGGTGGTTACTTCTTCGTGGACCCTTCGTGAGTGGAGCCCTTCGTGGACTCGCGCAACCGTTGCCCTTGGGTGGAGCCCTGTGTGGACTCACGCAACCGTTACCCTTCGTGGGTTGAAGTCTCCATCAACGTGGATGTAGGATAGCACCACCTATCCGAACCACGAGAAAAACATCCGTGTCTCCAATTGCGTTTGATCTCTCCAAACCCTTCCCTTTACATTCTTGCAAGTTGCATGCTTTACATTCCGCTGCTCATATACTCTTTGCATGCTTGCTTGACATGTATTGCGTGTGCTGAAATTGTGACTAAACCCCACTTAAACCGAAAAAGCTTAAAGATTGCAACTTTAGCACTAAGTGTCTAATCACCCCTCCTTTAGACACATCTACTTCTAGATCCTACACCCTTCGTTAAGGCGGAGGAATTCTAACATTCCCATGGGTCATCGAGTGGTTGACCAGTCTCACGCTAGATCATGACAGTTAGTTTTTGGCTTTCTCTACTGAGGTGCTCGTCCGGATGAACCAGGGCACAATCGTAGTAGTTCTCCTGGTGCTACCTTAGCCGGTAAAGCGGAACGTAAGGCACCAAAACACAGGAGCTGGGCAAACCCAACATTTGACCAAAGACAATGATTCGGAGCTGATGCATATAGGGCCAAACTCGCGACGCCGAACACTCCCTAAGGTATTCGGTCTTTGTGGTATAAACCGGGCCTGAAGAATGGCCTTTGTAAGAAGCCCCTTGTGTCCAGGTACGTGCATTGTTCTGGCGTGGCCACATGCCAAGACGTCAGCATCCTTCCCAACGGTGGATATGTATCAACAAGAGACAGTAAAAAAGGTTTACGCAGGGTATTAATCTAAAAAGAATCCTTGGGTCGGGTCCTTGCTGCACGTCTGCGCCTGTGTCTCCGTTGTGCCGTATCCTGGATGGGTGTAGCACGATGATCATCTGTAAAAGAGAGGAATTTAGGTAAAAAGGTTGTCGTGCAAAAGGATAGTTTTCTAAAGAAACCATGTATAATTCAAGATAAGAAGAAATCGCCACTCGTCTGCGTGCGTTGAGCCCCTTGTACTTTTGAAAGATAGGGGTGTGACCGTTTATTCGATATGAGTAGCGGCGCTGGACTTGATTAGTTGTGTCTGAGGTCTTGACGACCTATTGGATGATTTTGCTGGTCCGGGCGCCTTTAGTGTGCGGCTGCCAAGGCAGCCTCACTCTCTTCGGTGCGCAGAGATTGCTTGATACTTCCGTGCACTGAAATGATGCCACGTGGACCGGGCATCTTGAGTGTTAGGGAGGCGTAGTGTGGTATTGCATTAAAGCGAGCGAAAGCTTCACGTCCGAGTAGTGCTTGATAGCCACTTTTAAACGGAGCGATGTGGAAAGTTAAATGCTCACGACGGAAGTTATCAAGGGAGCCGAATATAACTTGTAGTAGGAGGGAGCCCGTACAACGAGCCCCTGGGCCTGGCGTTACTCCTTTAAAGGTAGTATTGCTATGGCGAATTTGTGTTGGTTCTAACCCCATCCCGCGGATTGTATCCTGATATATTAGGTTTAGGCTACTGCCGCCATCCATCAAGACTCGTGTGAAGTGGTATCCGCCAATTACTGGGTCTAATACCAGTGCAGCCCATCCTGCGTGCCGGATAATTGATGCGTAATCACGATGGTCGAAGGTGATCGGTTGAGACGACCAGTGGCGGGACTTCGCGGTGATAGGCACTTGGGTATATTTTTCAGGGAGTGCCGCATTGTTTTTTCTCTTGATCACGTGTAACACGTTTACTGTTTTTACTTCGGGTGGAAATTTCTTTTGTTCCCCCTTGTCTTGCTTGGGAGGTTCGTCCTCGTCTTCACTTGGTGTATCCTCCCCCTTGTGTATGGCGTTAAGATTGCCGGACTGCTTGAAGACCCAACATTCTCTGTGGGTATGATTAGCAGGTTTGCTAGGGGTACTATGGATCTGACATACTTGGTCCAGAATTTAGTTGAGGTTGGACAGTTCATCCCTGGTGCCTTTGGGGGGCGGCTTTTGGTTTGGCCGAGGGACTTTGAATCCGGCATTTACTGTCGTGCCCTTCGTGCTGTCTTCTTTATTCCGGCGTTTGTTATTGCTGTTGCGCCGTGATTTCCCGTTTCCATCTCTAACTTCAGATGTACTGGGGCGCTGGTGCTGCATCTGGCTAGCCAGCTGTCCTCACCCGTGCAAAAGCGGGTCATGAGGTTTGTTAATGCGGCCATCGTTCTCGGCTTGATTTGGCCGAGGTGTCTGGCGAGCCATTCGTCGCGGACGCTGTGCTTGAAAGCCGCTAAGGCTTCGGTGTCCGGGCAATCGACAATCTGGTTCTTTTTAGTAAGAAACCTATTCCAAAGCTTTTGGGCTGACTCTCTGGGCTGTTGAGTTATGTGACTCAGGTTGTCCGCATCCGGAGGTCGGACATAAGTCCCTTGAAAGTTTGCCTGAAAGGCGTATTCGAGCTCTTCCCAACTTCCAATGGAGCTTTCGGGGAGGCCTTTGAGCCAGTGACGAGCTGGCCCTTTGAGTTTGAGAGGTAAGTACTTGATGGCATGGAGATCAGCCCCTCAAGCCATATGTATATGAAGGATATAGTCCTCAATCCAGACCCCAGGGTCTGTTGTTCCATCGTATGCCTCTATGTTTACGGGCTTGAATCCCTCTGGAAATTCATGGTCCAGCACCTCATCGGTGAAACATAGGGGGTGTGCAGCACCCTTGTAGCTGGGTGTGCCTCGTTGTTCGGATGTTTGTTGTGTTGCATTGTATGCTGGGGCGCGCTTGCGTGGTCCATAGATGGATCTTGTTGCACCGTCCTTTGGGTGCGATCCCTCGCATGGGTCGCGTGTTGTATTGTGAGCGGCGTTGAATGCCGTTCTGTGGTGGTAGAGGGGTCATCTATCCGACCAGGTGGCTGCTTTGATATTTGGTTGTGGGGGGGTCTGAGGCCTCCTCATTGAATTTGGGTAGCAGCTTCCGCTTTGGGTAGCTCTTGGAGGGGCGATTGTCGCCGTACCTTGCTACAGTGTTGAGTATTTTGCTCCATCTGAATTGGAGCATGTTTTGCGTGGCCTTGAGCCTCCACTTCTGCTTTTTGAGGCTCCTTGTGGTGGCAACGAGCCTTTTACGGGCATTCTGCTGCTCCGAGTGCCTGTCTGGCGTTATGTCGTCCGGACCATTATCATTGATAGGATTTGTTTGTTCGGTTTGATTATCCGGATTGCCGTTGTCTGGTAGCGGTTCGCCCTGCTCCAGCGTTGGATCAGTGTGATCGCTATTTCTGTCGAGGCGGGATTTGGGGTGGCGCTTGTGTCGCCGCTTTGACTGCTTTTTCAAGGGAACAATCCTTCGGTGCGTTTTTCCGCTCCACGCCGTCATCTTTGGGTGCGTCCACAATGTATACGTCATATGACGAGGTGGCGTTCCAGGGCTCGATAGGCCCTGATTCTTCATCGTCTCCTTCATCGGTGTACATACCGTCAATGTCGTCGGAGTTGAAGTCGAGCATGTCGGTTAAATCGTCGACAGTGGCTACCAAGTGGGTGGTGGGTGGGCTTTGATTTCTTCATCGTCCGAATCCCAACCTTGCTAACCGTAGTCCGGCCAGGGTTCTCCTGATAAAGAGAGAGACTTCAGTGACTTCAGGATATCGCCGAAAGGCGAGTGCTGAAAGACGTCTGCGGCCGTGAACTCCATGATTGGCGCCCAATCGGATTCGCTCGGCAGGGGCGCGGAGAGTTCGGAGTCCGGAGAAGAATCCGGCTCCATGGAGTCACGAGTGTGACACCCCAAAAATTTGGCCTTGTTTTATTAAATTAAAATTTTTGCCAGGAATTAAAACTTTGGATTTCTGAGCTCCATTTTGATTTTTTAAATCATTTCCTTCCCTGTTATGATGAGTTTTTCCCAAAGAGAAAACTTTTCAAATATGTTATTGGACTTGTTTAACCTCTCAAGAAAAACTTTCCTTTTATCAGTATAACTAATTAACTAAAATAATTGCTTGATCTTTACTTTCTTGAAAATAGTTCTTCAAGGTTAAATGGCCATATTTGAACTACAACCATTTGATAGATTCACTTAAAATTTCCACAAAAATTTGGAGATGTCATGTGATGTTTTTAAATCACTTTTATGCAAAAATATGTTTCATTCATGAAATATTTTGAGCCCTACACTCAATTTTTCTTCTCTGGTCCAGAGTGCATTTTGCACTGCAACCCATTTAAATAATTCTTTAAAACTTCTACCAAAATTAAGGGAGGTCAGTAGGAACATATTATTCCACTTTGTGCAAAAATCCAGGGTTGTTCTTTGAAAAGTTTGAGTGAATCAACCTATTTTCCATTCTGGTCCAATTTGATGGTTTGTACAGCAACACCCATTTTAGTTGCTCCTATATCCATGGTTATTTCTCCTACTTGTAGTCCTCCATGTTAAACCCTTAAGTCCAGGAGCATGCACCTTTTGGATCAATTTTGGTTCATGAAATAATGCCATTTATTTCCTGTCCAGAATTGAAATTCTGCTAGACTTGCACTAACAAGTTTGTGCATTTCACCAACTAACCTCACCACTCTCTCTTTCATCCATAGAGACACTGATCTGGAGTTTTTGGCCACTCCAAGACTTGCCTAAGTGCCTGTGGCATTTTGTCAAACACCTGGAGAGCATGACCAGTTTTGACATGAGTTTTGGCATTACACTGTGAACTTGCACCTTTGATCAAACTAGCATGTCCACTAGACTCCCCGTTGCTCCTAACCTCGATCTGGTAAACCCCACCCTCACCTGCGACCTGTAGCATGCCGCGGCATTGTGTCGAACATCCGGTGCGTGTGCACTAGACGCGCCCAGAGCGCGCCAATTGCAGCCACGTGCCCGAGCCGACACGCTGGCCCCACGGCTTTGGTCCGCTCTGCAGCACCACGCCACGCGCTCCCCTCCTCGCAGCAACGCGCCAAGCAGCCCCCGCTGCGCCCGGCAGGCCAAGCGCTAGCCGCCGCCACCGCCCGGCAGCCTCTGCCCATGTCGGCGCCGCCAAAGCCTCTCACGCTCGCCACCTGGCCCCTGGAACAGCGCGTGCTCATCCGCGAGTGTGTCCTCTAGCGCTCGTCGCCGCCATGATGCCCTGCTGCTACAGAACGACGGTTCGCCGGCCGCCCTTATCCACCGCCGCGGAACCGACCTCGGCGAGCTATAAATGGAGGCCCCCGAGCCTCCCCGAGCACTCAGGCAACCTCATGCTACCCCCACGGCGCTCCCCTGCCTCGCATTCGACCCGGGGAGGCCTCCTTCCTCATCTCCGGCAACTCCTGCCGCCGCCACCGCCCCGGCCAATCCGGCACCTCCAGCACCTCCCCCTCTCCGTTCTCTTCACCAGGAACCATCTCATCCTCCCGTGAACTCGTTCCCTTGCTTGATTTTGATCGGGAGCCGTCGCCACCACAAACTCACCTTGTCACCGAAGCTTCCCTCCGCCGCGGAGCTCGCCGCCGGCGATTTACTCCTTCCCCAGCAACCCCACGACCACCGGGAGAACCGCCCCAGCCGTGCGGATCCATCCCCACCCTCGGGGGCCCGCGAGGAACAGCCAAACGCCGGCGACGATCGCTGGAGCCCCGCTCCGCTCGGACAGAGGAGGGAGACGACGCGCGGCGACTGGTCAAACATGACCAGTGGGCCAGGCGGGCCCACTGTCAGCGACACCCCGCGCTGTCCACGTGGGATTAAGTGAAGGCGTATTATCCCTAGTACGCTTTCCCCGCTCCGAAAGCGTAATCTCTTCAAAACGTTTTCTTTTCTGTTTTAATTTAAAAACAATTTTGACCAAATTTTTGACTGGCTCTAACGTTTTTAGTATAACTCCAAATGAATTGATTCTTTTTCCTACTTTCCTCAAAATTGATCTAGTTTATTTTAAGATTTATTTGAAAATTTTTCAAACAACTTTTTGGTTCTGTTTTTGAAATATGTGTTAATTCAAATATATTTTCAAATAGGATTTTGGGAGAGAGAAGAAGCTTTCAAAAGTTTTGGAGAGCACCTCACCCCTCCACAACATTGAAGGCAAGCATTCTGAATCCCGGCATAATATTTTTGGTGTGATCATTGATGCATTTATAACACCACCGCATTTCGAAGGACTTGTTATTTCATGTGATATGATCATATGCATGGGTGCATGTTATTGATTTCCATGCTGTTGGAAATGAACACACTTGTGATGATAATCATCCTCATGTGCCTTGCATGCATACTGGTAGGGACCGGGAAAACCTCTGCCTTGGGTAGGCATGAGTTTGTCGCCGGTCACCGTCGGGACGGTTATGTCCGGTATGGCATGGTAAGATATAATGAGTGTTGATTGTATTGGTTGAAATATATTCATTATACTAATCATGCAGGGAATACTTAAACCTCCTGAGTCGACCGTAGATCGAGTCTTGTTCCAGTAACCCCCATACTTGTTTCGTACTACCACTCGTCTCTACAGCAAGTAGAGTACGGTTCAGTAAGTTGTCAACCTCTTTCTAGCACACACCATACAGAGAGGCCATGGTGGATGATACCGGTTGTAGCTGGTAGGCAGGCCACCTGGTCCGGGGGCATGGGTGTTTCCAGTTGGGACCGAGAGGGGAGGCCACCCCTTAGAGCGTGCGATATAAGTTTGATCCCATGCTACGCGAGGTTGTAGCCTCCCCACTTAGAGTTTGCTTTACAGGTGTCGTGGGTGATTCCAGACACGTGTGTGATAAGCTGGTGTGTGCAAGTTAGGTGTGTTTTCAACAAAAAGACCGTAGATGGAATTAGTCCCGATAGACTAAAGAAATCCGTTACTCGTGGGTAAAGAGTACACCCTCTGCAGAGAATAAACCTATTCGAATAGCCGTGTCCATGGTTAAGGATTACAGTCTGGGATGGGTCAGGTGTCGGTCTTAGTGTCGGTCTTCGGAGGTGAAACGGTTAACCAGGAAATGGAATTTCTACTCGTGACTTGTGATATCTATTATTATTATTATTATTATTGACTAACCCATGATATTATTACCAAATATCTCTAGGATGGTTCTACCTCCGGGATATTCACTATGATCATTTCTTTTAAAGCCCTTTATGTGGTGTCGCCCAGACGCCCGACTGTGGCATTTCTTTTAAAGCCCTTTATGTGGTGTCGCCCAGACGCCCGACTGTGGCATTTCTTTTAAAGCCCTTTATGTGGTGTCGCCCAGACGCCCGACTGTGGCATTTCTTTTAAAGCCCTTTATGTGGCGTCGCTCAGACTCCCGACTGTGGCATTTCTTTTAAAGCCCTTTATGTGGCGTCGCTCAGACACCCGACTGTGGCATTTCTTTTAAAGCCCTTTATGTGGCGTCGCTCAGACGCCCAACTGTGACATTTCTTTTAAAGCCCTTTATGTGGCGTCGCTCAGACGCCCGACTATGGCATTACTTGTTATTTGTTTCATAAGTTTTTATACTACCATGTTATTGCAATTTTATAAATAACTTGCTTGCACGCATCAGAGTTTCATCTATCTATTGTGACTGACGTCATGAGCATAAAATATTTTCAGCACATCATTGTTATATTATACCTGTCTTCATAATGTTTGCGAGTACATTCAAAGTACTCACTGGCTTGTCCCTGGCTATTGTGTTGGCCAGATTTTTCTTGCACGGAGAGGAGCGACGCGATGACAGCTCCGGAACCTAAGCGATGGAGATAGCAGCCTCGCGAAGATAGGAATTTAACCTGGTCAGCTGTTCCCGTGGGAAATGGAGTCCCATAGACACTGATGTTTCACAACCCGCTTCCGCCATCAACCACTAGAAACCATTTGTTGTACTCACAGGCCTGAATGGTCTTGTACTACATATTTTTGTATTTTGCTTGGAATTTCTGTATCAAGATGGAGCCTCATCAGCTAACAGTAATCCTGGGGCTGATGAGCACGATGGTCTTTTCTGGAAATTTATTACCCGGAAAACCGGTCGTGACAGGCTTGGTATCAGAGCCAGGCTGACCATTGGCTAATCCTATCTTAGCCAGGTCAATGAACTTAGGCAAACCAACCCACCAGACCTTAACCAAACCCCAGCCAAGCTTCTCGTGCAAGATAGCCACACAGTGACCCAACACTTTTGGCAGTCGGTGCCCAACCTATCAACCTAACCTGTCACTCATGTGCCAGTGACCGGCCCCTAAATAGTCCTTTCTCGCAAGCGTTCGAAGGAAGATTCCGCCCCCTTTTTCCTATAAAAAGGGCGCGCTAACACCAAACCAGCACAACACAGCCGCTACCCCAAACCGAGCCACAATGCCTGGACCTATAGTGCACAACGAAACCACCGCAACCAACCTTGGAGGTTTTGTGACCATCCTCGCAAACCTCACCCGTCGTGCCTATGCATTAGAGGAGCCACCAGAATATGTTGTGTATCAAGGACCCATGAGCGGTGAAGACCGTCAATTCTGGGCCACTGTGCACATCTACGGTAGGGGTCTAGCACCCGAACGCCCCTACAGGTTCACCGAAAGGACAACTTCCTTTGAGCCACAAGCCATCCAGCTAGCCGCTCGAGAGGCTAGAGTTCATCTCAGGCACTTGTCGCCCAGAGTTAACTGTCGCTCGTTCCACTACTACCCCAGACGTGAAGGATATGGTAGACCACCCCAAGTTGCCAACGGAGATCATGAGACGGACCCCGCATTGTTGCACCTAGTGCGCTATGTAAGTGCACTGGAGGCACTGTTCGACCAGATCACTATTGATCTAATTGCAGCTCGTGGAGAGCTGGTTCGTCGAGCCCCGGCGAGAGAAGAAAACGAGCCCAACACCGACAACCCAGTCGTGCTGTTTGGACAACCGATCGAGACCCCAAGATCTGCTCCAGCCATCGGCCAAGGTGCTGCGATAACCCCAGAGGTGCTTCGTCGCATTTTGGGAGCACACTCCAACGGGGTTGTGGCCAACAATCCCCGTGATGGTCATTCTCACTACCCCGACCCTGCAGTTCCTCCGCCATCTCCGACTAATCCCGGCAGAGAGACACGTGGAGAAGCCTCGACATCCACCAGGCACGCCCGTTTAGACATAAATGAGGTAGACTAAGCCGTATGAGTAGCACCAAGTTTCAATGTATCCTTGCTTTGTAATCATGCCACCGCGTATATTAACGCAGCCTGTCTTTATGCCTCTGTTTTAATAATAGCCTCGCATATTTGGTCAGCGCATAGCTGCATATTTTTCCGGGCACAACTACCAAAACCAACCCGACGACAACCACAGTAACACGTCTCTTTATGAGATATGTGTATCTCTGACACTGACCCGACCTTTGGAGCTAAGCTGGCAAATTTATTACCTTTCACCACGGTAAAATGATCCTGCTCCATTGCTATATAAAGGCCATCTTGTGCCCTTACCCAGCAACCCTCACCTTGTGCACCACACTCACGCTTTTTCCTGTCATGCCGAACCCCAACATTCATTTGAGAACCCCAGATGCAACTCCAGGTAGCTTTGTCAAAATATTGTGGGATTTTACCCGCAGTACCATGGGTTCTACCCAGCCACCCCAGTACGAGATGTTCAAATCGAGGATCACCCCATCCACCTCGGAATATTGGGCAGCAGTACACATTCCTCCTGTAGACCCCAACCAAGATCCAATAGAAGTTTCCTTCGTGGGGAAATCTATGCCAACCCCACACTTGGCCATAGAGGCTGCTGCAAAAGAAGCGATTGCTCGTCTTTGATCCGCAGTACCCTATGCCCGCGCACGAGGATATTATTACTTTCCGAGCCGTGCAGCACCCGGAGAAGTAACATCTTTTCCCGGTGGACGTATTGAGAGAGACCCAGTTCTGGCCAACCTTATCCAGTACATCATTGCTCAAGAGCATTTGAACCAGCGAGTGATGGATTATCTCCAGAGCCTCGCAGATTTAAATCCTCAGATTGCCATCGGCAGACCATTGAGACCCGACCCGGAGAGACGCATACATCAACTGGTCAATCCACTTCCTCCAATAAAAGAGGAGTGTATTCCTTTACCAGATACATTTTATCAGGACCCCGCCTAGTTACCGTTTCCATTTTAGACGTCACTATTGTATTTGTTCCTTGCAGCATTTATTTATGTATGTGACTTATGCGTGATACCCTGAGTTTGTACGGCAAGTCAATTATTTGGCTTCTACTAATGTGTGTAGTTTTTATTGTGGTTTATGCTCCTTTAAATTAACTGTTTTTCCCTCGCGAAATCCTGGAGCGAGATTTCTTTTCCCTGAGTTGCTACACCTGCCCCTTCTCACGACGCGGATTAATTTCACACAGCACCACACAGCAGACTCACAACCATAATCATTCAGACACATACACTGTTTGCAAAACCTTGCAACGGTGTTACATCCAGCTAACCCCTCACCCCCTTAACTACAGTTAGCACCCGGCACACTCCATCTACTCCTCATGATCACCACCACCGCGGAGAGCCAACACCCGAGCCGCAGCATCACGATACTCGTCGAAGATTATCGCGCACAGGAGCACAGAGAGCCCCAGCAGCGTCACCAGCCTTCCGCATATCAGGATCACAAATCAGTCCGGCATTGCCTCCGCCATTAGAGCCTCACTCGAGTTTCTGTAAGCAGTAATGGAGAAAGAAGGAGGAGGAGAAGTGAGGCCAGATGTGAGGGAGAAGAGAGAGTCACCCCGGCCGTTTTTATAGCTCGAGCTCGGTGTACGGTGGGCGAAGTCCACCAACGCCGCGCGTCGCCGATCGCCAGTGTTCGGAGTCGAATCCGTGAGCAGTGCCGACAGCACGCTGGCCCGCGAGGTGAGTGCACGCTGCACCGGCAGCTAGCACGCCGCGCACTACCACGGTACGGCCTAGATGCCCTACACACTAGGCGGTGGAGAAAGCGCGCGGGAGAGAGGAGGAAGAAAGGGCCAGAGGGAGAAGAAGAGGAGACTGACAGTGGACCCCGGGTCCACCTGTTGGCCAAAGAGAGCACTGTGCTCTCGGGTACAACCAACGTATATTTAAATTTAGAAGATTATTCTAAATTTTTATCCAGCGTAGAAATCACCCGATTTTGTTCCGAACCGTAGACTCTTCCACGCAGTACCGGTTCTTCACACTGTGGCTTTTCACCACTTATTGCCCTCTCACTGTAGCCACGTCTTTATTGCATAAATATTTTTCTAACACCGCTTGTAGCAAATCTCGAGGACGAGATTTTTCTTAAGGGGGATAGTATTGTGACACCCCAAAAATTTGGCCTTGTTTTATTAAATTAAAATTGCCAGGAATTAAAACTTTGGATTTCTGAGCTCCATTTTGATTTTTTTAAATCATTTCCTTCCCTGTTATGATGAGTTTTTCCCAAAGAGAAAACTTTTCAAATATGTTATTGGACTTGTTTAACCTCTCAAGAAAAACTTTCCTTTTATCAGTATAACTAATTAACTAAAATAATTGCTTGATCTTTACTTTCTTGAAAATAGTTTTTCAAGGTTAAATGGCCATATTTGAACTACAACCATTTGATAGATTCACTTAAAATTTCCACAAAAATTTGGCGATGTCATGTGATGTTTTTAAATCACTTTTACGCAAAAATATGTTTCATTCATGAAATATTTTGAGCCCTACACTCAATTTTTCTTCTCTGGTCCAGAGTGCATTTTGCACTGCAACCCATTTAAATAATTCTTTAAAACTTCTACCAAAATTAAGGGAGGTCAGTAGGAACATATTATTCCACTTTGTGCAAAAATACAGGGTTGTTCTTTGAAAAGTTTGAGTGAATCAACCTCTTTTCCATTCTGGTCCAATTTGATGGTTTGTACAGCAACACCCATTTTAGTTGCTCCTATATCCATGGTTATTTCTCCTACTTGTAGTCCTCCATGTTAAACCCTTAAGTCCAGGAGCATGCACCTTTTGGATCAATTTTGGTTCATGAAATAATGCCATTTATTTCCTGTCCAGAATTGAAATTCTGCTAGACTTGCACTAACAAGTTTGTGCATTTCACCAACTAACCTCACCACTCTCTCTTTCATCCATAGAGACATTGATCTGGAGTTTTTGGCCACTCCAAGACTTGCCTAAGTGCCTGTGGCATTTTGTCAAACACCTGGAGAGCATGACCAGTTTTGACATGAGTTTTGGAATTACACTGTGAACTTGCACCTTTGATCAAACTAGCATGTCCACTAGACTCCCCGTTGCTCCTAACCTCGATCTGGTAAACCCCACCCTCACCTGCGACCTGTAGCATGCCGCGGCATTGTGTCGAACATCTGGTGTGCGTGCACTGGACGCGCCCAGAGCGCGCCAATTGCAGCCACGCGCCCGAGCCGACACGCTGGCCCCACGGCTTTGGCCCGCTCTGCAGCACCACGCCACGCGCTCCCCTCCTCGCAGCAACGCGCCAAGCAGCCCCCGCCGCGCCCGGCAGGCCAAGCGCTAGCCGCCGCCGCCCGGCAGCCTCTGCCCATGTCGGCGCCGCCAAAGCCTCTCACGCTCGCCACCTGGCCCCTGGAACAGCGCGTGCTCATCCGTGAGTGTGTCCTCTAGCGCTCGTCGCCACCACGATGCCCTACTGCTATAGAACGACGGTTCGCCGGCCGCCCTTATCCACCGCCGCGGAACCGACCTCGGCGAGCTATAAATGGAGGCCCTCGAGCCTCCCCGAGCACGCAGGCGACCTCATGCTACCTCCACGGCGCTCCCCTGCCTTGCATTCGACCCGGGGAGGCCTCCTTCCTCATCTCCGGCAACTCCTGCCGCCGCCACCGCCCCGGCCAATCCGGCACCTCCAGCACCTCCCCCTCTCCGTTCTCTTCACTAGGAACCATCTCATCCTCCCGTGAACTCGTTCCCCTGCTTGATTTTGATCGGGAGCCGTCGCCACCACAAACTCACCTTGTCACCGAAGCTTCCCTCCGCCGCGGAGCTTGCCGCCGGCGATTTACTCCTTCCCCAGCAATCCCACGACCACCGGGAGAACCGCCCCAGCCGTGCGGATCCATCCCCACCCTCGGGGGCCCGCGAGGAACAGCCAAACACCGGCGACGATCGCCGGAGCCCCGCTCCGCTCGGACAGAGGAGGGAGACGACGCGCGGCGACTGGTCAAACATGACCAGTGGGCCAGGCGGGCCCACTGTCAGCGACACCCCGCGCTGTCCACGTGGGATTAAGTGAAGGCGTATTATCCCTAGTACGCTTTCCCCGCTCCGAAAGCGTAATCTCTTCAAAACGTTTTCTTTTCTGTTTTAATTTAAAAACAGATTTTGACCAAATTTTTGACTGGCTCTAACTTTTTTAGTATAACTCCAAATGAATTGATTCTTTTTCCTACCTTCCTCAAAATTGATCTAGTTTATTTTAAGATTTATTTGAAAATTTTTCAAACAACTTTTTGGTTCTGTTTTTGAAATATGTGTTAATTCAAATATATTTTCAAATAGGATTTTGGGAGAGAGAAGAAGCTTTCAAAAGTTTTGGAGAGCACCTCACCCCTCCACAACATTGAAGGCAAGCATTCTGAATCCCGGCATAATATTTTTGGTGTGATCATTGATGCATTTATAACACCACCGCATTTCGAAGGACTTGTTATTTCATGTGATATGATCATATGCATGGGTGCATGTTATTGATTTCCATGCTGTTGGAAATGAACACACTTGTGATGATAATCATCCTCATGTGCCTTGCATGCATACCGGTAGGTACCGGGAAAACCTCTGCCTTGGGTAGGCATGAGTTTGTCGCCGGTCACCGTCGGGACGGTTATGTCCGGTATGGCATGGTAAGATATAATGAGTGTTGATTGTATTGGTTGAAATATATTCGTTATACTAATCATGCAGGGAATACTTAAACCTCCTGAGTCGACCGTAGATCGAGTCTTGTTCCAGTAACCCCCATACTTGTTTCGTACTACCACTCGTCTCTACAGCAAGTAGAGTACGGTTCAGTAAGTTGTCAACCTCTTTCTAGCACACACCGTACAGAGAGGCCATGGTGGATGATACCGGTTGTAGCTGGTAGGCAGGCCACCTGGTCCGGGGGCATGGGTGTTTCCGGTTGGGACCGAGAGGGGAGGCCACCCCTTAGAGCGCGCGATATAAGTTTGATCCCATGCTACGCGAGGTTGTAGCCTCCCCACTTAGAGTTTGCTTTACAGGTGTCGTGGGTGATTCCAGACACGTGTGTGATACGCTGGTGTGTGCAAGTTAGGTGTGTTTTCAACAAAAAGACCGTAGATGGAATTAGTCCCGATGGACTAAAGAAATCCGTTACTCGTGGGTAAAGAGTACACCCTCTGCAGAGAATAAACCTATTCGAATAGCCGTGTCCATGGTTAAGGATTACAGTCTGGGATGGGTCAGGTGTCGGTCTTAGTGTCGGTCTTCGGAGGTGAAACGGTTAACCAGGAAATGGAATTTCTACTCGTGACTTGTGATATCTATGATTATTATTATTATTGACTAACCCGTGATATTATTACCAAATATCTCTAGGATGGTTCTACCTCCGAGATATTCACGATGATCATTTCTTTTAAAGCCCTTTATGTGGTGTCGCCCAGACGCCCGACTGTGGCATTTCTTTTAAAGCCCTTTATGTGGTGTCGCCCAGACGCCCGACTGTGGCATTTCTTTTAAAGCCCTTTATGTGGTGTCGCCCAGACGCCCGACTGTGGCATTTCTTTTAAAGCCCTTTATGTGGCGTCGCTCAGACTCCCGACTGTGGCATTTCTTTTAAAGCCCTTTATGTGGCGTCGCTCAGACACCCGACTGTGGCATTTCTTTTAAAGCCCTTTATGTGGCGTCGCTCAGACGCCCAACTGTGGCATTTCTTTTAAAGCCCTTTATGTGGTGTCGCTCAGACGCCCGACTGTGGCATTACTTGTTATTTGTTTCATAAGTTTTTATACTACCATGTTATTGCAATTTTATAAATAACTTGCTTGCACGCATCAGAGTTTCATCTATCTATTGTGACTGACGTCATGAGCATAAAATATTTTCAGCACATCATTGTTATATTATACCTGTGTTCATAATGTTTGCGAGTACAATCAAAGTACTCACTGGCTTGTCCCTGGCTATTGTCTTGGCCAGATTTTTCTTGCATGGAGAGGAGCAACGCGATGACAGCTCCGGAACCTAAGCGATGGAGATAACAGCCTCGCGAAGATAGGAATTTAACCTGGTCAGCTGTTCCCGTGGGAAATGGAGTCCCATAGACACTGATGTTTCACAACCCGCTTCCGCCATCAACCACTAGAAACCATCTGTTGTACTCACAGGCCAGAATGGTCTTGTACTACATATTTTTGTATTTTGCTTGGAATTTCTGTATCAAGATGGAGCCTCATCGGATAACAGTAATCCTGGGGCTGATGAGCACGACGGTCTTTTCTGGAAATTTATTACCCGGAAAACCGATCGTGACAACGAGTCTTGCAGAGTACGGGGCTGGTGTTCGGCTCAACCGCCGTTGGGATCGCAGCCCCCGAGGTGGCGTCCAACCGCCCATCCTCGATCGGCGCGGTCGGCTCCAAACTAAGGGTTAGAGCCGATGCGGGTGCGGCCTCCAGGGCACTGTTCGGTGGCAGAGCTAGATCATGCTCGTCGTGACAGTGCGGCGCACTTGGCAGTGGTTCGAATCCGTCGAAGATCAAGTCCCCACGGATGTCAGTCGTGTAGTTTAAACTTCCGAATCTGACCTGACGGCCAGGGGCGTAGCTTTCGATCTGCTCTAGATGGCCAAGTGAATCGGCCCGTAGTGCGAAGCCGCCAAAGATGAAGATCTGTCCAGGGAGGAAGGTCTCATCATGGACTGCATCACCATTGATGATCGTAGGAGCCATCGGGCCTGACGGCGACGACATAGAGGAACTCTCAATAAAAGCACCAATGTCGGTGTCAAAACCAGCGGATCTCGGGTAGGGGGTCCCGAACTGTGCGTCTAGGCCGGATGGTAATAGGAGGCAGGGGACACGAAGTTTTACCCAGGTTCGGGCCCTCTCGATGGAGGTAAAACCCTACGTCCTGCTTGATTAATATTGATGATACGGGTATTACAAGAGTTGATCTACCACGAGATCAGAGAGGCTAAACCCTAGAAGCTAGCCTATGGTATGATTGTTGATGTGTATGTTGTCCTACGGACTAAAACCCTCCGGTTTATATAGACACCGGAGAGGGTTAGGGTTACATAAAGTCGGTTACAATGGTAGGAGATCTGAACATCCGTATCGCTAAGCTTGCCTTCCACGCCAAGGAAAGTCCCTTCTGGACACGGGACGGAGTCTTCAATCCTGTATCTTCATAGTCCAGGAGTCCGGCTGAAGGTATAGTTCGGCTATCCGAACACCCCCTAATCCAGGACTCCCTCACTCCCCTCCACCAACAAGCATCAATCCATGGCTTGCTCGAAACAACGAGTGCCTCCAACATACATCAGGTCCCAAGGGGAGTTTTATTTGCAATTAATTTTGATTTATTTTGCATAAAGCATGAGACTGGGCATCCCGGTGACCAGCCATTTTCTCGTGAGTGAGGAGCGGAGTCCACTCCTCATGAGAATAACCCGCCTAACACGAAAGATAAGGACAGCCTTGGTTGATACATGAGCTATTCGAGCATACAAAACAGAATGATTGTTTGAAGGTTTAGAGTTTGGCACATACAAATTTACTTGGAACGGCAGGTAGATACATCATATAGGAAGGTATAGTGGACTCATCTGGAATAACTTTGGGGTTTAAGGGATTGGATGCACAAGCAGTATTCCCGCTTAGTACAAGTGAAGGCTAGCAAAAGACTGGGAAGCGACCAACTAGAGAGCGACAACAACCATGTACATGCATTAAAATTAATAAACATTGGATGCAAGCATGAGTAGGATATAATCCACCATGAACATAAATATCGTGAAGGCTATGTTGATTTTGTTTCAACTACATGCGTGAACATGTGCCAAGTCAAGTCACTTAAATCATTCAAAGGAGGATACCACCCTATCATACCACATCATAATCATCTCAATAGCATGTTGACACACAAGGTAAATCATTATAACTCATAGCTAATCAAGCATGGCACAAGCAACTATGATCTCCAATTGTCATTGCAAACATGTTTATTCATAATAAGCTGAATCAAGAACGAGGGACTCATCATATTTACAAAAACAAAAGAGGTCGAGTTCATACCAGCTTTTCTCATCTCAGTCAGTCCATCATATATCATCATAATTGCCTTTCACTTGCACGACCGAATGGTGTGAATAATAATAAGAGTGTACGTGCATTGGACTAAGCTGAAATCTGCGAGCATTCAATAAATAGGAGAAGACAAAGCAATATGGGCTCTTTTGTCTGATAAACAATAATGCATATAAGAGCCACTTCAACAATTTAATTATGGTCTTCTCCTACTGACCCCCAAAGAAAAGAAAAGAAATAAAACTATTTACACGGGAAAGTTCCCAACAAGCAAAAGAAGAACGGGAGATATTTTTGGGTTTTCTTTTTAATTATTACTACTACAGCAGAAAAATAAACTACTACTAGTTTTTTTCTTAAGGTTTAACAAACACACAAGAGAAAGCAGGAAAAAGAAAATAAACTAGCATGGATATTACAGTGAAAAAGTATGAGCACCGACATCTAGTAATGAGTGTGTGTGAACATAAATGTAATATCGGTGAGAAATACGTACTCCCCCAAGCTTAGGCTTTTGGCCTAAGTTGGTGTATGGCCACGGCTGGCCTGGTAGATATCCATAATAATAGTTGTTGGGGTCGTACTGTGATGAGGAAGAATAGTTGGGATCATACTGATGTGCAGTGGTTATCGCCTGCTGAGCTGCAACGTGGAGTCGAGCTGCCTCCGCTCTCCTCTCGCACTCTTCTGCCTCCTCTCTGGTAACAACATATCTTCTTTTTTTCTGTGAATCAAAGAAGGCAGGAGCAGGGAGAGTAATATGGAAAACACGTCGTTTATCAAAAATTAAACGATATAAGAGAGGTGATTCAGGCCTCTCGACAAACTGGTGCGAAGCCATAGAGTCATAATCTAAATATGCAGGAGGCAACTCCATATCACCCTCACGAATGTCTATCTCAAGAAAATGAGCTAAGCGGGTTGCATAAATTCCTTCAAAGAAATCTCCATTATGTCTATTATGATGCAACCTACGAGCTACAATGGCTCCCATATGATAAGATTGGTCTCCTGACACAGCACTCCTAAGAATGCTAAGATCAGGGCACACATGTGACATGCTTCATCCTTAGCATTTATGCATCTACCGATGAAGAGAGCAAAATAATGTATAGCAGGAAAGTGCATGCTCCCTATGGTAGCCTGCGTTATATCTCTAGATTCCCCTACAGTTATACTAGCAAGAAAGTTTCTAAATTCAGATTTAGGGGGATCCCTAATACTGCCCCATGATGGAAGTTTGCATGCAAGAGTGAAATCCTCTAGGTCCATGGTATAAGATTTTTCATAAAGATCAAAGATGACTGAAGGAGAATTACACGAAGATGAATACTCAAACCTCCTCACAAATGAACTTGTGAGATCATGATACTGGAGGCATTTGTTAGCCTCAAAATCCTCAAGACCGGCATTGCACAATTATGCTTTGAATTCTTCTTTAATTCCCGCACGGTCCATAAAATTTTCCGACGGCCATTCGCAAGGCCGTACTGGAGCGTCTCTTGGTGGATCCTCGTCAGCATCGCGCATAGCAATCCTGGGTCCTTGCTTCTTAGAGGAACCACCTTGGAACATCTTCCTAAGCATATTGTTTTTCTCTGAAAGATTCTGAATTTTATAGTAACTTCAAACAAAAGTGAACCTACTTCAATAAAACTGATAGCAACTACTCCTACAAGTGCCTAGAGCCTAAATCAAGCATTAGAACTACTTGGAACCATATACATTTGACATGCAAGCTCAAGAACATGGTCACCTATGCAGCACAAATTTGCAAAGAATAAAGCACTAGAACAAAAACTAATTGGACCAATGGAGGAGTCACATACCAAGAAACAATCTCCCCAAGCAGTTTTGCAAGAGGTGCTTTGAGCAAGGAGATCGAAAATCACAGCAAAAGTGGCTGGAACTCGTGCTTGAGTTGGTTTTTCGGGTTTGTGTGAGACAGAGGAAGAAGATGGGTGCTGGGATAAGTGGAGGAGGGCCACCATGGGCCCACGAGGCAGGGGGCGCACCCTAGAGGGGGGGCACCCACCATCCTCGTGGCCAGGTGGCAGCTCCTCCCGCGGTAATTTTTGCACAGTAAATCCTCAAATATTCCCGAAAAAATCATATTAAATTGGCATGTCATTCTGAGGACTTTTATTTTCGGGATATTTTTATATTGCACGGATAAGTCAAGAAACAGACAGAAAAATACCATTTTTACTTTATTTCTACTAATTGACAGAAAATAAAGAGAAGGTACAGAAGGTGGTGCTTCTGGTTTCATCCATCTCATGCTCAAAAGAATCCACTAACAAGGTTGATCAAGTCTTGTTAACAAACTTGTTCTGATAATCATGAAATCGAAGACATTTCGAATAACACTAAGTTACCTCAACGGGGATATGCACATCCCCAATAATAAGTAAATCATATTTTTTTTGACAGTAGGAAGAGGAAATTCAAAACCTCCCATTATAATCGATGGAATTTTCCCAATGGAGTTGATACTATGAACTTGAGGTTGTTTCCTCGGAAAGTGTATCGTATGCTCATTACCATTAACATGAAAAGTGACATTGCCTTTGTTGCAATCAATAACAGCCCCTGCAGTATTAAGAAAAGGTCTTCCAAGAATAATAGACATACTATCATCCTCGGGAATATCAAGAATAACAAAGTCCGTTAAAATAGTAATGTTTGCAACCACAACAGGCACATCCTCACAGATACCGACAGGTATAGCAGTTGATTTATCAGCCATTTGCAAAGATATTTCAGTAGGTGTCAACTTATTCAAGTCAAGTCTACGATATAAAGAGAGAGGCATAACACTAACACCGGCTCCAAAATCACATAAAGCAGTTTTAATATAATTTCTTTTAATGGAGCAAGGTATAGTAGGTACTTCGGGGTCTCCAAGTTTCTTTGGTATTCCACCCTTAAAAGTATAATTAGCAAGCATGGTGGAAATTTCAGCTTCCGGTATCTTTCTTTTATTAGTAATGATATCGTTCATATATTTAGCATAAGGATTTGTTTTGAGCACATCAGTTAATCGCATACGCAAAAAGATAGGCCTAATCATTTCAGCAAAGCGCTCAAAATCCTCATCATCCTTTTTCTTGGATGGTTTCGGAGGAAAAGGCATGGGTTTCTGAACCCAAGGTTCCCTTTCTTTACCTTGTTTCCTAGCAACAAAGTCTGTTTTATCATAACATTGATTCTTTGATTGTGGGTTATCAAGATCAACAACAGGTTCAATTTCTACATCATTATCATTACTAGGTTGAGCATCATCATGAACATCCTCATTAATATTTTCATTAGGTTCATGTTCATTACCAGATTGTGTTTCAACATCAGACATAGAAATATCATTTGGATTATCAGGTGGTTCAGCAATAGGTTCACTAGAAGTTTGCATAGTTCTATCATTTTTCTTCTTCTTCTTTTTAGAAGAACTAGGAACATCAATATTATTTCTTTGAGAATCTTGCTCGATTCTCTTAGGGTGGCCTTCAGGATACAAAGGTTCCTGAGTCATTCTACCAGTTCTAGTAGCCACTCTAAGAGCATAATCATTTTTCTTACTATTCATTTCATCAAGCACTTCTTTTTGAGCCTTAAGTACTTGTCCTACTTGAGTGGTAACCATAGAAGCATGCTTGCTAACAAGTTTAAGTTCACCTTTAATATTAGCCATATAATCACCCAAGCGTCTAATCATATAAGCATTTTCTTTTAATTGTCTACCAAAATAAGCATTGAAGTCGTCTTGCTTAAACATAAAGTTATCAAACTCATCCAAGCATTGATTAGCAATTTTAGTAGGAGGGACTTCAGCTTTATCATATCTATAGAGAGAATTTACCTTTACTACTTGTGTCGGGATATCGGGATCAGGAGGTTCTTCAATAAATAAAGAATTAAGATCATATGTTTCTTCAACATGCTGTGAATTAAGACCATGTATTTCTTCAATAGGAGGTAAATTCTTAACGTCTTCAGCTTTAATACCTTTTTCTTTCATAGATTTCTTTGCCTCTTGCATATCTTCGGGACAGAGAAATCGAACACCTCTCTTCTTCGGAGTTGGTTTAGGAATAGGCTCAGTAATTGGAGCAGGAGTTGGCTCAGGAGCTGGCTCAGGAGGTTCCCAATTATTTTCATTTGTCAACATATTATTCAATAGGATTTCAGCTTCATCCGGTGTTCTTTCCCTGAAAAGAGAACCAGCACAACTATCCAGGTAATCTCTGGAAGCATCGGTTAGTCCATTATAAAAGATATCAAGTATTTTGGGTTTCTTAAGAGGATGATCAGGCAAAGCATTAAGTAACTTGAGAAGCCTCCCCCAAGCTTGTGGGAGACTCTTCTTTAATTTGCACGAAGTTGTATATTTCCCTCAAAGCAGCTTGTTTCTTATGAGCAGGGAAATATTTAGCAGAGAAGTAATAAATCATATCCTGGGGACTACGCACACAACCAGGATCAAGAGAATTAAACCATATCTTAGCATCACCCTTTAATGAGAACGGAAATATTTTGAGTATATAAAAGTAACGCGATCTCTCATCATTAGTGAACAGGGCAGCTATATCATTTAACTTAGTAAGATGTGCCACAACAGTTTCAGATTCACAGCCATAAAACGGGTCAGATTCCACCAAAGTAATTATATCAGGATCAACAGAGAATTCATAATCCTTATCAGGAACACATATAGGTGAAGTAGCAAAAGCAGGGTCGGGTTTCATTTTATCTCTAAGTGATTCTTTGTTCCATTTAACTAATAACCTCTTGAGCTCCTATCTATCTTTGCAAGCTAAAATAGCGGCAGAAGATTCCATATCAAAAAGATAGCCCTCAGGAATAACAGGCATATTTTCATAATCACTACCATCATCGTATTTAGATTCAATACTTTCTTTTTCTCTAGCCCTAGCAATTTGTTCATCAAGAAATTCACCAAGGGGCACAGTAGTATCAGTCATAGAAGTAGTTTCATCATAAGTATCATGCATAGCAGAAGTGGCATCATCAATAACATGCGACATATCAGAACGAATAGCAGAAGCAGGTGTAGGTGTCGCAAACTTACTCATAACAGAAGGTGAATCAAGTGCAGAGCTAGATGGCAGTTCCTTACCTCCCCTCGTAGTTGAGGGATAGATCTTGGTTTTTGGATCTCTCAAGTTGTTCATAGTGTCCAGCAGATATAAATCCCAAGTGACTCAAAGAATAGAGCTATGCTCCCTGGCAACGGCGCTAGGAATTGGTCTTGATAACCCACAAGTATAGGGGATCGCAATAACTTTTGAGGGTAGAGTATTCAACCCAAATTTATTGATTCGACACAAGGGGAGCCAAAGAATATTCTCAAGTATTAGCAGCTGAGTTGTCAATTCAACCACACCTGGAAACTTAGTATTTGCAGCAAAGTGTTTAGTAGCAAAGTAATATGATAGTGGTGGTAGCGGCAACAAAAGTAAAGACAGCAAAAGTAATGTTTTTGGTATTTTGTAGTGATTGTAACAGTAGCAGCGGGAAAGTAAATAAGCGTAAACCAGTATATGGAAAACTCGTAGGCACCGGATCATTGATGGATAATTATGCCGGATGCGGTTCATCATGTAACAGTCATAACATAGGATGACACAGAACTAGCTCCAATTCATTAATGTAATGTAGGCATGTATTCCGTATATAGTCATACGTGCTTATGGAAAAGAACTTGCATGACATCTTTTGTCCTACCCTCCCGTGGCAGCGGGGTCCTATTGGAAACTGAAAGCACAAGTGCTCCCTGGGTGGTTTTGGTAATTAATGTCAACATATCTCTTGTTGGACTAACACTTTTACCTAGTATGTTTCAGATAAGTTCAACAATGGAGTGGCATGGACTAGAGGATGTGGAACCCCTTCAAGATGCTAAGGACAAAGGATTGGCTCAGGCTTCAAGATCAAGACTCTACATTTTCTATTTTAGTGATCCAAGATCACATTGAGTCTATAGGAAAAGCCAATACTATCAAGAGGGGATGAGGTGTTGCTTAATGGCTTGCTTGCTCAAAGTGCTTAGTGATATGCTCCAAAACCCTCAACTACCTTCCCACATCCACATATGACCTAAATCAAAAGTCAAACTCGGCCCCACCGATTCTATCTATCCGGCGCCACCGAGTTTCAGATGTCATAGCCACTGCCACAAACCCTAGCAAATCGGTTTCACCGATAGGGATCCCGGTCTCACCGAGATGGGATTGTAATCTCTCTATGTATGTCCATTACCAAAATCGGTCTCACCGAGTTTGAGCAATCGGTACTACCGAGATTACAATGCAAACCCTCTGGTTAGCTTATTACCAAAATCGGTCCCACCGAGTTTGTGTAATCGGTCTCACCGAGTTTGCCTGACCAACTCTCTGGTTAGCTTATTACCAAAATCGGTCCCCCCGATTTCGTGTAATCGGTCACACCGAGATTACGTTATGCCCTAACCCTAACCATATCGGTCCTACCGAGTTGCATCTCAGTCCCACCGAAAATCCTAACGGTCACTAGGTTTGCTGAATCGGTCCGGTCGAGTTTAACCATCCGGTCCCACCGAGTTTGGCAAATTGTGTGTAACGGTTAGATTTTGTGTGGAGGCTATATATACCCCTCCACCCACTCTTCATTCGTGGAGAGAGCCATCAGAACATACCTACAGTTCCAATACACATTTTTTGAGAGAGAACCACCTACACTTGTGTTGAGGTCAAGATATTCCATTCCAACCATATGAATCTTGATCTCTAGCCTTCCCCAAGTTGCTTTCCACTCAAATCTTCTTTCCACCAAATCCAAATCCTATGAGAGAGAGTTGAGTGTTGGGGAGACTATAATTTGAAGCACAAGAGCAAGGAGTTCATCATCAACACACCATTTGTTACTTCTTGGAGAGTGGTGTCTCCTAGATTGGCTAGGTGTCACTTGGGAGCCTCCAACAAGATTGTGGAGTTGAACCAAAGAGTTTGTAAGGGCAAGGAGATCGCCTACTTTGCCGCTAGTGAGGCAAGTCCTTCGTGGGCGACGGCCGTGATGGAATAGACAAGGTTGCTTCTTCGTGGACCCTTCGTGGGTGGAGCCCTCCGTGGACTCGCGCCACCATTACCCTCCATGGGTTGAAGTCTCCATCAACGTGGATGTACGATAGCACCACCTATCGGAACCACGACAAAAACATCTGTGTCTCCAATTGCGTTTGAATACTCCAAACCCTTCTCTTTACATTCTTGCAAGTTGCATGCTTTACTTTCCGTTGCTCATATACTCATTGCATGCTTGCTTGATATGTATTGAGTCTGTTAAACTTGTGCTTGAACTCCACTTCAACTTAAGAATATTAAAAACTGCAACTTTTGGCACTTAGTGTCTAATCACGCCCCCTCTAGACACCTCTTCTCGATCCTTTCAATTGGTATCAGAGCTTTGGTCTCCATTGCCTTGGTTTAAACACCATTGGAGGAAGATGGATGTGTCTACTTTGGGGAGTCTTAGACATAGAGTGCCTATTCTTGATGGAGAGTATTTTCATGAGTGAAAAAATGAAATGCTTGAGATTTTCAATGAATATCATTTGAACAAGTACATTACTAGCCCTTGTGCACCTCATGTTGATCCTTTGAACCCTACCCTAGATGAAGATATTGACATGATTCGCAATCTTAGAAGTGTCGAGCTCATCATTAGAGGCTTGCCTAGAAACTTGATTAGATGTTTGCCTACTCTCAAGTGTGCCTACACCATATGGAGATTTCTTGAGGAATGATTTCCAGATTATTCCTTGAAAAATTTAGACGAAATTCTCCATAAGTCTATTGCCTTGAGTAAGATGAACTCTAGTGATCCTAGCTTTGGTGATTGTCTATTTGAGCTTACCAATCTCATGCGTGCTAAAGGAAATGTTGGAATAATTAGCGATATCATATCCGAAGCTATTAGAATTCATAAAGGTAACCATTGTGATGATCATTTATCTAATGAATTACCCTCTCTAGGAATTGATCAATCACAAGATGATGTTGAACATGGATACTATGATAAAGATGATGATAGTGACTATGATCTTGATGATGCAATGAGGCATTTTGGTCTTATGGCAAATCTTCACGGCTACATGGCTGGAGGAAAGGAATGGGTCGTTGATAGTGGATGTACTGATCATATGACCGGAGATAAAGATATGTTCCGTGAGCTTGCTGAAAACGACGACCCTCGAAAATATGTCACTTTTGGTGATAATTCAAAGGGTAAGGTGGTTGGCCTTGGTAAGGTGTCCATCTCACATGATAGCTCCATACAAAATGTCATGCTCGTTGAATCCCTTGGATACAATTTACTTTCAGTTTCTAGACTTGCGGATTTCGGTTTCAATGTCTTATTCACTGAAGTAGATTGCCAAGTGTTTCGTAGAGACAATCATAAAATGGTCTTTACCGGTATACGTAGAGGAGATCTTTACATTGTTGATTTCACTAAAAATGCTCAACCTAGAACTTGCTTAATTACCAAATCTTCTAAAGGCTGGTTGTGGCATAGAAGACTAGGTCATGTTGGTATGCGAAATCTTGATAAGCTTATTAAAGGTGATCATATCCTTGGAATAAAAGATGTCATTTTTGACAAGGATAGACTTTGTGGTGCTTGTCAAGAAGGGAAACAAGTTGGAGGAAGTCACCGCGTGAAGAAAATCATGACCACAAGAAGACCACTCGAGCTACTTCACATGGATCTCTTTGGTCCAAATGCCTACAAGAGTCTCGGTGGTAACTCATTTGGTCTAGTCATAGTTGATGATTTTTCAAGATTTACGTGGGTGTTCTTTCTTGATGACAAATCACAGGTCCAAAAGATCTTCAAAAACTTCGCTAGGAAGGCCCAAAATCAGTTTGACATGAAGATCAAGAAGGTTCGGAGCGACAACAGAACGGAGTTCAAGAACGCAAATGTGGACACCTTTCTTGACGAAGAAGGGATTTCACACGAGTTCTCGGCTACGTACACACCTCAACAAAATGGAGTTGTTGAAAGGAAGAACCGGACTCTTATCGAGATGGCAAGAATGATGCTTGATGAGTACAAAACGCCAAAGCACTTTTGGGCGGAAGCGGTTGAGACAGCTTGTCATGCAACAAATCGCTTGTATCTTCACAAGCTACTCGGCAAGACGGCATACGAGCTCCTCACCGGTAACAAACCCCAAGTTGGATACTTTCGAGTATTTGGCTCAAAGTGCTACATTCTTGATAAGCATCGTTGTTCTAAATTTGCTCCTAAATCTCATGAAGGTTTCCTACTTGGTTATGGCTCAAACTCTCACACTTACCGTGTCTACAACAATTTCACCCGAAAGGTTGAAGAGACGGTAGATGTGAAGTTTGATGAATCTAATGGCTCGCAAGTAGAGCAATTGCCAATTGATGTAGGAGATAAAGACCCTTCAGAAGCAATTCAAGACTTGTCCATTGGCAAGATTCGTCCAACGGAAGTGAAGGAGAGTACCTCGTCTGTCCAAGTGGAAGATTCTACCTCACGACAAGGTGAACCAAGAGTTGATACAGAAGCATCCACTAGTGGGACACACCAAGATGAAGAAAACGAGGAAGCGCACCAAGATGAACATCAACAACCTCCTTCTCCACCACGACAAGAGAACGACAACGTCAACAATGAAGAAGGACAAGAAGAAGCACAATATGAAGAGGATGTTCCACCCCGACCCAAGCAAAAGCTTTCATGAGTTCGAGCAAGAATTGATGAGGATCATCCCGTCGAGCAAATCTACAATGATATCCAAACCGGGAGAATCACTCGCTCTAAAACTCGTTTAGCTAACTTTTGTGAACATTACTCATTCATCTCTAGCATTGAACCTATGAAGGTTGAAGAAGCATTGGAGGATCCGGACTGGATAAACGCTATGCATGAAGAGCTACACAATTTTGAGAGAAATCAAGTGTGGACATTGGTCGAGAAGCCCGACAACAACCATAACATCATTGGTACCAAATGGGTGTTTCGCAACAAGCAAGATGAAGATGGACAAGTGGTTCGCAACAAAGCATGTCTCGTCGCCCAAGGCTACACACAAGTTGAAGGTATGGACTATGGTGAGACATATGCTCCCGTTGCTAGACTTGAGTCCATTCGCATCTTACTTGCTTATGCTAATCATCATGATATCACCTTGTACCAAATGGACATTAAAAGTGCTTTTCTAAATGGCAAAATTGAGGAGGAAGTTTATGGTAAGCAACCTCCCGGCTTCGTGAATCCTAAGAAACCTAATCATGTTTACAAACTTCACAAAGCCCTTTATGGTCTTAAACAAGCTCCTAGAGCATGGTATAAATGCTTGACCAAGTTCCTTATTGAAAAAGGCTTTGAAATTGGTAAAATTGATTCTACTCTTTTTACTAAAAGGATTAATGGAGGAACTATTTGTGTGCCAAATTTATGTTGATGATATCATATTTGGTTTAACTAATCCTCATTTTAGTGAGAAGTTTGGAAAGCTAATGTCGGAGAAGTTGGAGATGTCTATGATGAGTGAACTCAAATTCTTTCTTGGTTTGCAAATCAAGCAAACTAAGGAAGGTACCTTTGTCTCTCAAACGAAGTACACCAAGGACTTATTCAAGAAGTTCAATATGCAAGAATGCAAAGGTATGACTACACCCATGCCTACTAGTGGACATCTTGATTTGACCAAAGATGGTGAACCGGTTGATCAAAAGGTTTATCGCTCTATGATTGGTTCATTGTTATATCTATGTGCTTCTCGTCCTGATATTATGCTAAGTGTGTGCATGTGTGCACGATATCAAGCTGCTCCTAAAGAGTGTCATCTTAAGGGTGTGAAAAGGATAGTGAGATACCTAATCCATACACCAAATTTTTGCATTTGGTATCCTAAGAGGTCCTCTTTTGATCTTGTTGGCTACTCCGATTCGGACTATGCCGGAGATAAGGTTGATAGAAAATCCACTTCGGGTACTTGTGAATTCCTTGGTAGATCTCTTGTGTCTTGGTCTTCCAAGAAACAAAACTCGGTATCCTTATCCACCGCCGAAGCGGAATACATTGCCGCTGGTTCATGTTGTGCTCAATTACTTTGGATGACCCAAACTCTTAAAGATTATGGGATATATGTGAAACATGTTCCATTGCTATGTGACAATAAAGTGCTATTATGATTTCTCACAATCCTGTGCAACATTCTCGATCTAAGCATATTGAAGTTTGTCATCATTTCATTCGAGATCATGTTGCAAAAGGGGACATTAACCTTAAGCATGTTCGTACTAATAAGTAATTGGCTGATATATTCACTAAACCACTTGATGAGAAAGTGTTTTGCAGGTTGAGAGGTGAATTGAACATCATTGATGCTTCAAACTTGGAGTAGGAACTCCATTTGATACATGCGGGGCATGAGCCTATGACTAATCCTCGATATTTCTCTTATGATGCTATTCATATGTCTTGGATATATTTGTACCTTGCATGTTATCTAACCCGTGTTGGTACTTGGTTGAATCTAAATCTATGAGATTGCAACTCACTCACATCTTGAGCAATCTCTACATCACCAAGTCTCTACACAATGGTGGTTGAAGACAAGGAAGCACGAAACCATTCAAACATATCCTTTGGCAAATTCTATGTTGAGTCTCATGATTGTCATTTTGGATACACAAGTGCTCTTCCTTTCAAAGCTAACCCATGTAGGTATATGAACTCAAACTCCCAGTGGTGCTCCCAACCCTGGATGAACTACATCAACCTTGAGCAACCCGCACAAGTTCAACTACATGAGCAAGATCAACACCACCACCCATGGTATGTTATTCCATCTTAGAGAAGCTTTACTCCAAGTCATGAGTCAAAGCAACTCGACAAGATGTGAATACATCAAAAGGCTTAAACGAAAAATGGTAACCCCATTTTGAGCTTAAACGATGAGTATGACCTATGATCTAGTGCTCTCACTTGACTCCTAAGTCAATATACTCTAACATAGGTGACTTTGTCGCCGACCATCTCTAGATGAAGTTCTCGTGTGTCTCTTCGTGCTTTTGTCTCTTGCATATTTGTTTCCCCTTTCAAAAAAACTTCATCTACAACTTTTAGTTTCTTTTCTTTCCTTTTTGTTCTGCATTTTCTGCATCCAATTCATTGCAAATCTTTCAGTAAATTCCTTGCATCTCCTTGTGAGATCTTACTTGTCTAGTGAGCTGAGGTGACAAGTGATTTCACTCTAATGAACTCGGCCACACCGGTTTGTTCTCTTCGGCCCAACCGAAATCTTTCGGTGCAACCGAAGCACACAACTCGGAGTCACCGATTCCACCACAGGAAAACCAACTTGCCACTTATTCCTGATTTTTGTTTGCTCCAGCTCCACTCAATGATTCTTGTCCTCTACCAGCATCATATTAGACATGCTGCTTTGCTCTGTGACTCGAGGACCAACCCATTTGTATCACATGTCCAGAAGAGCCCTTCTTGGAAATTGATGTCAAAGGGGGAGAGAGAGATCACATCAAAGCTTAATCCTTCCTATAGGGGGATAAAGAGAGAATACTCAGGGGGAGAGAGTTTCTCAACTAGGAGAAAGTAATATCATCAAAGACCCAGATGCTTGGTGTTCAAGAGGAGAGATGTCACATGTGTTTAAGAGGGGGAAGACATGTTTGGTTGCTTGCTTTAGCTCCAGCTCTGTTGTTTCCTTTTTTGTTGCTCTGATTTTCTGTTACCTATCTTCTCCCAATATCCCATGCAGATTCAGGGGGAGCAAGACATCTACGGGAAGGAAATCTCTGATTTTATTGCATATCTTTACCTTTGGGGACATGTCTATATCCAATGTGGTACTTAGTACTCACTCTACATGTCATCCCAGTCTTGGTTCTCTTGTGGTTTCTCTTGCTTGCTCTGGTCAGTAGGTGTATCTGTGTTATTTATTCTTGTTTGCGCAGGTTCATCCCATCCTAAGCCAACTCAAGACCACAAGGTAAGTATATGCATCACAGTCATGTGAATGAGAAGTTCTTGCTGATGTACATACTGTTTGCAAGAAGGACTCATGAGCATGAAGGTACATTTCTCACATTCACATCATTTGCCCTGATGCATATAGCCAAGATACATGTAACACATTGCTTACTCTGTCATGTTTATGCATTCACATGCTCCTATATTTAATATTCACATGATTGCATACATGTAGGGGGAGCCTATGCATGTTACATGTCTTTCCAAAGCTTTACTTGCTATTCTCTATATCTTTATCTAAAGCTTTGATGTATGTTGTCATCAATTACCAAAAAGGGGGAGATTGAAAGCACAAGTGCTCCCTGGGTGGTTTTGGTAATTAATGTCAACATATCTCTTGTTGGACTAACACTTTTACCTAATATGTTTCAGATAAGTTCAACAATGGAGTGGCATGGACTAGAGGATGTGGAACCCCTTCAAGATGCTAAGGACAAAGGATTGGCTCAAGCTTCAAGATAAAGACTCTACATTTTTTATTTTAGTGATCCAAGATCACATTGAGTCTATAGGAAAAGCCAATACTATCAAGTGGGGATGAGGTGTTGCTTAATGGTTTGCTTGCTCAAAGTGCTTAGTGATATGCTCCAAAACCCTCAACTACCTTCCCACATCCACATATGACCTAAACCAAAAGTCAAACTCGGCCCGCCGATTCTATCTATCCGGCGCCACCGAGTTTCAGATGTCATAGCCACTGCCACAAACCCTAGCAAATCGGTTTCACCGATAGGGATCTTGGTCTCACCAAGATGGGATTGTAATCTCTCTGTAAATGTCCATTACCAAAATCGGTCTCACTGAGTTTGAGCAATCGGTACTACCGAGATTACAATGCAAACCCTCTGGTTAGCTTATTACCAAAATTGGTCCCACCGAGTTTGTGTAATCGGTCTCACCGAGTTTGCCTGACCAACTCTCAGGTTAGCTTATTACCAAAATCGGTCCCCCCGATTTCGTGTAATCGGTCACACCGAGATTACGTTATGCCCTAACCCTAACCATATCGGTCCTACCGAGTTGCATCTCAGTCCCACCGAAAATCCTAACGGTCACTAGGTTTGCTGAATCGGTCCGACCAAGTTTAACCATTCGGTCCCACCAAGCTTGGCAAATTGTGTGTAACGGTTAGATTTTGTGTGGAGGCTATATATACCCCTCCACCCACTCTTCATTCGTGGAGAGAGCCATCAGAACATACCTACACTTCCAATACACATTTTCTGAGAGAGAACCACCTACACTTGTGTTGAGGTTAAGATATTCCATTCCAACCATATGAATCTTGATCTCAAGCCTTCCCCAAGTTGCTTTCCACTCAAATCTTCTTTCCACCAAATCCAAATCCTGTGAGAGAGAGTTGAGTGTTGGGGAGACTATCATTTGAAGCACAAGAGCAAGGAGTTGATCATCAACACACCATTTGTTACTTCTTGGAGAGTGGTGTCTCCTAGATTGGCTAGGTGTCACTTGGGAGCCTCCAACAAGATTGTGGAGTTGAACCAAGGAGTTTGTAAGGGCAAGGAGATTGCCTACTTCTTGAAGATCTACCGCTAGTGAGGCAAGTCCTTCGTGGGCGATGACCGTGATGAAATAGACAAGGTTGCTTCTTCGTGGACCCTTCGTGGGTGGATCCCTCCGTGGACTCGCGCAACCGTTACCCTCCGTGGGTTGAAGTCTCCATCAACGTGGATGTATGATAGCACCACCTATCGGAACCACGACAAAAACATCAGTGTCTCCAATTGCATTTGAATACTCCAAACCCTTCTCTTTACATTCTTGCAAGTTGCATGCTTTACTTTCCGCTGATCATATACTCATTGCATGCTTGCTTAATATGTATTGAGTTTGTTAAACTTGTGCTTAAACTCCACTTAAACTTAAAAATATTAAAAACTGCAAATTTTGGCACTTAGTGTCTAATCACCCCCCCTCTAGACACCTCTTCTCGATTCTTTCAGAAACTAAGAGATGTTAAGGCCTCCTTTTAATAGAGAACCGGAACAAAGCATTAGCACATAGTGAATGCATGAACTCCTCAAACTATGGTCATCACCGGGAGTGGTCCTGATTATTGTCACTTCGGGGTTGTCGGATCATAACGCATAGTAGGTGACTATAGACTTGCAAGATAGGATCAAGAACTCACATATATTCATGAAAACATAATAGGTTCAGATCTGAAATCATGGCACTCGGGCCCTAGTGACAAGCATTAAGCATAGCAAAGTCATAGCAACATCAATCTCAGAACATAGTGGATACTAGGTGTCAGAGTAAATAGCCGTGGGTAGCCTAGCCGGCTTCCCCTGGACCTTCTGAAAAAATTACGAGCCCGTCCGGCTCTCAAGAATCCAAGACATGGAGCCTCCTTCCCCTTGCTGGCTGCCATCCAGGCCGTCTTTGGGAAGGCGGCCCGACTTTAGCCCTCATGAAGAAAGCCACGGGAGGGCCGACTTCGGGAAGCCGGCCATGAGAAGGCCGACTCCAAGAAGCCGGCTCCCATAAAGAGGTCGAGACCGTACCCTCAAAGTTTGCACCCACCTAATGGTGGTGCGACGGGGCGTGGCTACAGTGAAGCCTGCCACCCCCGAATCCCGGAGCACGCCTGGCACAGTGCGTCGTACGGAGTAGGCATGACCCGTCCGGTGTGGCACTGTTGCCATGTTGACCTTGGTGTCACCCATGACGGGCCACCAGCGTGGCCCACAGATGGTGGGCCCCTTCGGGCAGAGAGACGCCCGAAGGCGGCCACGCCTCCAACCAGTCGGCCTAAGACAGAGCCGGTTCCCCGCAGCCGGCATGCCGCCTCCCTCGAAGGAGACTCCCCATTAAGGAGACAAGACGCGGTGAGGCTACAGCAATCGCCCGACGGGCGGCGGCACTGTAGCCGCGCCTACCAGGACAAAGCCCACGTCACCAAGATGGAGCCACAGTAACCAGCCGCCGACCAGGCCCTGGACAGTGGGGCCTGCCTGTCGACCAAGGGGCCGGCAGCCGGCGGGACCCCCCAGTCGGCGGGCCCCAGCAGCCGGCGAAGGAGCCGGCGAGCGCAGTCACAGACGGCTGGGCCTCGCGCCCAGTCGGATTACCATTGTAACCCCGGGGCATGGGCCTATATAAACCCCCCGGGGCACCCATGCAAAGGGTTCGACCCCTGCTAGTCCTAGACACCACACAAGGAGAGGAAGCAGGCTAGCCGTGCCCTTCTTCCTCCTCCCACCAAACAGCTCAAGGAGCATTGTGTAGCTACTTGTTCATCTAGTGATCATGCGGAGACCCCGCAGAGCAGCAGTAGGGGTGTTATCTCCACAGAGAGCCCCGAAGCTGGGTAAGATCTGCTGGTGTGCATGTCTTCGCCTTATCCCATTTCCAGGCATCGGCGATGTCTTACTGGCTCCCACAATGATAAGCCACCCATTGGCATATGTCGCACCTACCACCCGACATTTGGCGCCCACCGTGGGGCCAGGTGCACTGTCGTCCGGAGACCTGTTCTGGACGGGAACCTTCTTCCTCCCCCGCGAGCGTAGCCAGCCCGGCACGCCCGATGGTGCTTGCCACGACGCGCTGCAAGGCGTCACCAGCGTCTGCGCGGCGAGCAGCCTCGCCAATCTCCTCGACGAAACCCTCATCTCCGATGAGCTCGCCTTCGATGCAGGCACCGACCACCTCGCCAACCTTCTCGTCCAGCTCCATGTCTCCAGCGAGCCCGCTGTGGACCTGGAGTCGGTTGGCTCCACCGACCCGATGCCTGTCGACTCCGACACGGCCTCGTTCGACACCTTCCCCACCAACGTCACGATCTACAACGACCCGCTTCCCCGAGCCGGTGGCTGCGACGCTGTCACCACCGAAGTGATGGTTGTCGGCCACGGCGGCCCGACCGACGAGAGCACCCACGACGCCCCGCACGCGGTGGCCCACGACTTGTCCACCCCCCTCCCGGCTAATGCCGACGACAAAGCACTGGAGGCACGCCGCCTCGCCCTCTTCGCAGAGGGTCGGAGGCTGGCTTCCGTAAGACGCCTCACTGAGGCCTACCAGCACGAAGCCGACCGCGCCGCCTTCGGCACGCCGGCCCCGGGCGGGCCAAGCCGGGCTGGCCTTGTCAAGCAACGCGGCGCCGTCATCGCCGACGCGCTGGGAGTCGACCGCCCGGTCTATGCCACTCCGCTCGAGAACTTGCGTGCCGCCCATGCGGCCGTAGACGAGTTGGACGGCTTGGAGGCCAAAGACCTCCCCCACATGACCCGGCGCATCCAGCAACTGATTGCCGCGGCCGCACAGCGACATGAAGCCGACGCCCGCGCGGAAAGCCCTCCCCCGCGCCGAGATCACGACGCGACGTCCCGGACACCGACTACGAGCAATACCCACGCGCGGCGCGAGAAAGAGCCGGCTGCCAGCCGCAGCCGGACCCGAATCTCCATCGAGCGAGACGCGGACGGCCATCCCCGAGCCATGGAATGGCGGGGCAACCCGCCTCTGCCTCCACCCCGTGGAGAGAGATATCCCACCCCGCCGCCAGTGGCGCACCTGACTCTCAGCGGCCGGCTAGGCCGCCGCGAAGGGGTCGGCGAGAATGACGCCCGCCATCGGATCGACCGCCTGGCGCGATCCCTGGCGTTGGAAGAAGAAGGCGATGTCGGCCCGCCTTGTTTCGGCCCCCGCATCCGTGACGAGCCCTTCCCCAAAGGGTTCTCGCTCCCAAGAGACACGCCCAAGTACAACGGCTCCGTGAAGCCGGAAGATTGGTTGATCGACTACTCCACGGCGGTTAGCATAGCCAACGGCAACCGGCGCGTTGCCGTGAAGTACGTGCCCCTCATGCTGCAAGGCACGGCGCGGACCTGGCTCAACAGCCTCAAGCCGCGCAGCATCAACAGCTGGCTGGACTTCACAGAAACCTTCATCCGCAACTTCACCAGCACCTATAAGCGGGCTCCCAAGCCTAGACAGCTCTCCTTGTGCGTACAAGGCCCCGCCGAGTCCACTCGCGACTACCTCACCTGTTGGGCCGAGCTCCGCAACTCTTGCGAAGGGGTGCACGAGGTGCAAGCCATAGAATACTTCACATCTGGATGCCGAGAAGGCACCCTCCTCAAGCACAAGCTCCTCTGCGACGAGCCGACTACCCTCGACGAGCTTCTGGACATAGCGGACAAGTACGCCACCGCCGACTCCTCGATGAAGACCGAGCTTCGGGTAGATGCGTCCGGGAAAGTACTTAACCCGGCGCCCAAGACGCCGGTTGGGGATTCCGGCCGACGCCCACACTCGAACGACCACAAGCGCAAGGGCCCCGCGCCGCCTCCCGCCAGTCGGCAGGTGGCCACAGTTGAAGACGCGCCGCTTGAGGGGCGACCCGCGCCCAAGAAGCCCAAGGGCGGCAGGCCGGCTTGGCAGCCGGCCTTCTCCTACGAGCGAACTCTCGACGCCCCGTGCAAGTTCCACAGCGGTGCGAAGCCGTCCAACCACACAACCCGGAAGTGCCATTGGCTCACCCGAATCTCCAAAGGCGAGGGGCTCACGCCGCCTCCGCCTGCCGGCCCGCCGCCCCCGGCTCTGCCGCCTCAGGCCGCTCGGCCTGCAGTCGGAGCCGTGCACGACGAATTCCCTGACGAGCAAGCAACCTACATCGTCTTTACAAGCCAGCCCGAAGACCGGCGCAGTAGACGCCGAGAGCACCAAGAAGTCAGCATGGTCGCTGCCAACCCCGCCGGACACATGCATTGGTCAGAAAAGCCCATCAGCTGGAGCCGGGCCGACCATCCAGAGGTGATGCCGTCTCCAGGCTCTTATGCCTTGGTCCTGGAAGCCACCCTTGCAACAGACAGACGCGCCGCCCGCTTCTCCCATGTGTTGATAGACGGCGGGAGCAGCATCAACATCCTGTACCGTGACACCCTGGAGAAGCTAAACGTCAAGAGGAAGCAGCTCATGCCTACTCGGACAATGTTTCATGGCATCGTACCCGGCCTGTCCTGCGCCCCCATTGGCAAGATCAAGATTGATGTACTTTTTGGGGACAAGGAGCATTTCCGTCGGGAAGCGATCTGGTTTGAAGTGGTGGACCTGGAGAGCCCTTACCATGCATTGCTTGGCCGACCTGCCTTGGCCAAATTCATGGCAGTTCCCCACTATGCATACCTCAAGATGAATATACCAAGCACCAAAGGCGTCATCACCGTAGCCGGCGATTACAAGAAGTCCTCTGAGTGCGCAGCAGCCAGCAGCCGGCTGGCCGAGTCTCTTGTGATTGTCGAAGAAAAGAAGATGTTGGACCGAGTCGTGGCCATAGCCGGCAAGCAATCGGCCGTGTCCCCCGACCCCAAGGAGCATGATGCTCAAGGATCTTCCCAGCCGGCCTAGGAGACGAAGAAGATACCTCTTGACCCCGAGCATCCAGAGAGGTTTGCCGTCATCGGGGCAAACCTGAACAGCAAATAGGAAGGCGAGCTCGCCGATTTCCTCTGTGAGAATCGGGACATCTTTGCATGGTCCCCCAAAGACATGCCGGGTGTTCCGAGGAAATTCGCCGAGCACAAACTACACGTTCGAGAAGACGCAAAGCCAGTCAAACAATCTCTTCGCCGACTGTCGGAGGAGAAACGCAGGATTGTAGGGGAGGAGATAGCCCGGCTTCTGGCAGCCGGCTTTATTATGGAAGTTTTATTTCCGGAGTGGCTCGCCAACCCGGTCCTCGTGCTGAAGAAGAACAACAAGTGGCGCATGTGCATAGACTACACAAGCCTCAACAAGGCCTGCCCCAAAGATCCCTTTGCCCTGCCAAGGATTGACCCAGTGATAGACTCCACAGCCAGATGCGAGCTGTTGAGCTTCTTGGATGCTTACTCAGGATATCACCAGATAAAGCTGGATCCGGACGACCGCCTGAAGACCGCCTTCATCACGCCATTTGGAGCCTTTTGTTACCTGACTATGACATTCGGCTTGAGAAATGCCGGTGCCACTTTTCAGCATTGCATGCAGAAGTGCCTCCTCAAGCAACTCGGCAGAAACGCTCACGTTTACGTGGACGACATCGTGGTGAAGACGGAGAAGCGCGGCACCTTGCTGGGAGATCTCAAGGAAACGTTTGAGAACCTACGCCGGTTCCAAATCAAGCTCAACCCCAAGAAATGCGTGTTCGGAGTGCCAGCCGGCCAGCTCCTAGGCTTCCTGGTCTCCGAACGCGGCATGGAATGCAACCCGGTGAAGATCAAGGCCATCGAGAGAATGGCGATCCCCACCAAGCTTTGAGACATTCAGAAGTTCACCGGGTGCTTGGCCTCCTTGAACCGCTTCATCAGCCGGCTCGGAGAGAAAGCTCTCCCCCTCTACCGCCTCATGAAAAAGAGCACTCACTTCGAGTGGAACGACCAGGCCGACCAAGCATTTCACGAGCTGAAGAAGATGCTGGCCACGCCGCCCGTTCTGGCGGCGCCGACTGAGAAAGAGCCCATGCTCCTCTACATCACCGCAACCAGCTGGGTGGTCAGCACCGTCATCGTAGTCCAGCACCCAGAAGAAGGCCGAGCCCAGCCGGTCCAGAGGCCAGTGTATTATTTGAGCGAGGTGCTGTCCGCCTCAAAGAAGAACTACCCGCACTACCAGAAGATGTGTTACGGCATGTACTTCACCGCCAAGAAGATGAAGCCCTACTTTCAAGAGCATCCCTTCACGGTCGTATGCACCGCTCCGCTGGCCGAGATCATAGGCAGCCGGGACGCATCCGTCCGGGTGGCGAAATGGGCCATCGAGCTGGCCCCCTACACGATCTTCTACCAGCCCCGCACCGCCATCAAGTCCCAAGCACTGGCCGACTTCCTCGTCGACTGGGCCGAGACCCAGTACCTGCCGCCGGCTCCCGACTCCACCCATTGGCGCATGCACTTCGACGGGTCCAAGATGCGCACCGGCTTGGGAGCCGGCGTCGTCCTTACCTCTCCCAAAGGCGACAATCTCAGATACACGCTACAGATCCACTTTGCCGCCTCCAACAACGTGGCCGAGTATGAGGCGCTCATACACGGGCTCCGGCTTGCCAAAGAACTTGGCATTCGCCGGATCCTATGTTACGGCGACTCGGACCTGGTGATCCAGCAATCATCCGGCGACTAGGACGCCAAGGACGCAAATATGGCAAGCTACCGCTTCCTGGTCCAACAACTCAGCGGATACTTTCAAGGATGCGAGTTCCTCCACGTACCGCGAGCCGACAACGAGCCAGCCGATGCCCTGGCTCGAATAGGCTCTACTCGGCAAGCAATACCAACCAGCGTCGCTCTACAACGCCTCCTCAAGCCATCTATCAAGCCGTCTCCAGAGTCCGACTCCATCTTCGTGCCGCCTGACCCCGATGCGGCCGGGTCCGGCTCGAAGAACCAAGCAGGCGACCCCGAGACTCCCGTAGCTGGCCCGGGGAGTTCGGAAACCGGCTCGGGGACTGCCACACCCGGCTCGGGGACTGCGGTAGCCGGCCCGGGGACTGCACCAGCACAATAGCCGGCGACCGACTCCAGCATCTCACCATCCAGCCCGCCCACCCTGGTGGCAGTAGCCACATTGGCAGTAGAAGAAGTCGCGGCTCCGTCATGGGCTCAGTCTATCCTCAACTTCCTAGTAAACCAAGATCTGCCGGCTGGCGAAACAGAAGCAAGACAAGTCCAACGTCGAGCCGGAGCATACACAATCGTCAACAGAGAACTAGTCAAGCGCAGTGTCACTAGAATCCTCCAACAGTGCGTCGAGCAAGAGAAGGGCATTGCAATCCTCAAAGACATTCACCAAGGAGAATGCGGCCACCATGCGGCCTCAAGATCACTTGTCGCCAAAGCCTTCCGCCATGGTTTCTTCTGGCCGACTGCTTTGGATGACGCTAAAGAATTAGTTAAACATTGCAAGGGGTGCCAACTCTTCAGCTCCAAGCAACACATGCCGGCTTCGGCACTCAAGACCATTCCCCTCACTTGGCCCTTCGCCGTTTGGGGACTGGACATGGTGGGCCCATTCAAGATGGCGCGCGGCGGCATGACGCATTTGCTCATCGCCGTGGACAAATTCACCAAGTGGATTGAGGCAAAGCCGATCAAGAAGCTGAATGGGCCGACTGCTGTGACGTTCATCACAGACATAACAACTCGGTACGGCGTGCCACACAGCATCATCACCGACAATGGCACGAATTTTGCCAAAGGAGCCTTGGCATGTTTGTGCGCAGCCCAAGGTATCCGACTGGACTTAGCATCCATCGCCCACCCGCAGTCAAACGGCCAGGTCGAGCGAGACAACGGCCTCATCCTCTCCGGCATCAAGCCCCGACTGGTCGTACCTCTGGAGCGCTCAGCCGGCTGTTGGCTCGATGAGCTGCCGGCTATCCTCTGGAGTCTCCGCACTACACCAAACAAGTCAACCGGCTTCACCCCTTTCTTCCTTGTGTATGGTGCCGAGGCAGTCATCCCAACTGACATCGAGTTCGACTCGCCTCGAGTAACCATGTACACGGAAGCGGAGGCCAAGGAAGCACGAGAAGACGGCGTCGACCTGCTGGAAGAAAGCCGGTTGTTAGCCCTCAGCCGGTCTGCCATCTACCGGCAGGGTTTGCGCCGCTACCACAGCCGGAAGGTCAGGCCAAGATCTTTCCAAGAGGGCGATCTTGTGCTCCGGCTGATCCAGCGAACAGCCGGCCAGCACAAACTCTCGGCCCCTTGGGAGGGCCCCTTCGTCATCAGCAGAGCTCTAGGCAACGACTCCTACCACCTGATCGACGCACAGAAGCCGAAGGCACGCAAGAGAGACGACTCCGGCAAGGAGTCGGAACGACCATGGAACGCCAACCTCCTTCGAAGATTTTACAGTTGAAATGCAGTATGTATCACGCTAACTTTTGTATTAAGTACAAGACAATAGGCCCACCGAGGAGGGCTCGGGGACTGCCATCCCTTATTTATGAATGAAAAGTATCATGCTTATGACCTTGTCATTTCATTTACTTGTTCCGTCCGGCACCGGGTTCGACTAGTCGGCTCAGGGACTGGCCGACTGGAGTTATATTAGAAGTCCTACCCGCAGTCAGACAAGTAGTGTGCCGGCTCCCAAGCCTTCTCTTGCCAAAAGTCGCAGTTCGAAGAACCGGCTGTCCGGCTGGCAAGAGTTAAAGGCAGGGACGGGTGCCAACACGAAAAATGGCTAGGGACTAACGGACTAATATAACAAAAGCCGGTTTTTCTCCCACCGCCGACTAGCTACCAGAGTAGCCGGCCGGTCGGTTTCCATTCACTTCACTTCAATCGAAGAAAGCTCAAGTACTTGCCTCCCCAAAGACGGAAGGCGGCAAAGGAAAAGGCCTAAGGATAAAAAGCATACGCGAATGGAAACCAAACATGCACATAACAATATTTACATAAAAGACCTCCGAGAGGCCAGCATTCAACATAGTTTGGATACACCCCCAGTGGGTGGAACTGCGAAAACTTAATGAAGATTGTTCAAAAGACAACAAGCAGGAAAAATAAGGACGGCAGGTCAAGCTGGCGGAGCAACCGACGAGCCGGGCTGGTTGGTGGAGACGGTTGTGCCGGCTGAAGGAACGGCCGGCTGGCGAACCTTGGCTTGGTCACCTCCTCCCGCAGAGGGCGCGCTTCCACGCGCCTCGTTGCTGGAGGCACGATCGGCCTGAGGTCGGCCGGTTGTTCAACCAGCCGGCTCGACGTCTTCGCCATCCTCCTCTTCGTCATCCTCGCCCTCGTCACTGGAGGCGATCTCCTCCGCCGAGTCCTCGCCCACCGCCGGGTTCAGCCCGAACCACTCCTCCGGCTGGGCAACACCGTCATCATCGATTTCGGGCGCAAAAACGCTGATGTCGGTGCACTCGGCGATCGTCGAAGCCCGCTGGGTGATAGCCGGCCTCACCTCCTCCAGCTCCGCGTCGGCCTCCATCCGCCAAGTGCGCAGCTGGTCCAGGCTCAGCCCTGGGTACCAAGCCCGAACGAACTCCAACGCCCGCCCGACTCCGAGGCGGGCCGCCGACGCCTTCCAAGCCTCAAAGCGACCGACTGCGACCTCCAGCCAGTCGGCAGTTCGGCTTGGGGTGCGGGGGATCGCCTCGCCGGGCCAGAGGGCGGCCAACACTTGCGTCCCGGCACGTTGGAGCCGGCGAAGCATCCGATGAGCCGGCTGCAACCGTGCCTGGACAGCCAAGAGCTTCTCCTCAAGCGTCCGGTTCGCATCCGGCGCGATGTTGGCCCCCGCCTGACGACGTGCCTCGCCATGGGCCTCAATGCTTTGGGCGGCGAAGGCGGAGTAGCCGGGGAAGTAGTCTGCACCAAAAAAAACAACAAGTAGCATCTCAAGTTAAGCCAAAAACCCAGGCGGCAAGGGGCAGGAGAGGGGCGAGGAAGGCGGCTTACCGTTGATCAAATCCTCGATCCGGCCGAAGCCTTCATCCAGGGCTCGCCGGGTCTCAGCCCAGCTCGCCGCCTCAGTCTCATACTCTGCCTTTAGGGCGGCTTCGTTATCCTGCGCCGCCTGCAGGGCCGCCTTGTGGCTCTTCTCCTGGTCGGCCAACTTCATGGCCAGGCGATCACGCTCTTGGACCAAGGCAGCATACTCGGCATCCTTGGTATGAAGGGCGGCCTTCGCTTCGCCGAGCTCCTTCCTCAAGTCGGCGTTGGCCCCTGAAGACAAAGAAAAAGAAAAACCAATAAGGAAAGAGTCGTCAAGAAAGATCCAACCCGACTGCTCAGCAGTCGGCCTGAATCTCGGGGACTACACCCAGTGGGTGCGCTGACGCGCCCCCACAGGAGACAGACAAGATTGAGTACTTACTTCAGCTGTCGGCCAGGTCGTCGGTCCTCCGGCTCAACTCCCGAGCCTGGGAGTTGAAGGCGGCAGCACGGAGGTTGTGATATTCCTGGAAGTTCAGACAAGAGGCAAAAATAAGGTAGCTGTCAAGAAAGATCCGACCCGACTGCGCAGCAGTCGGCCCGAATCTCGGGGACTACACCCAGTGGGTGCGCTGACGCGCCCCCACGGAAGAAATTAAGAGAGCAAAGCAGCCAAGAATGAAGGACTCACCCGGATGGTGGCTCGCGTCGACAGGAACTCCTGGGTGAACTGTTGCAGCAGGGCGGCCTGAGCTTGCAGCCGGCTCCGGACCCCTTGAGCCGCCACATTCAGCTTGCCAGTCCCTCCGCTGGGAGTCCACTCGGACGTGGCAGTGCTGGCCGCCTCCAGATCTTCCACCAACTAGCCTGCGCCCGCGACTCGGCGCAACTCCGGCGGAGCAGCGCCTCCCCCTGCGCGCCGGCCCATCACCGGCTGCACCTCGAGGCCGGCTCTGTTCTCCGGCTCACCCCCGGTCGGCCCCTCTGGCGCCGCTGACGATTGGCCGCCTTGGCCCGCTCCGGTTGGCGCTGCTGGCGGCGCTCTCCTCGCAAAGGCCACGGGGTCCTCCCCCCTCTCCATCAGCGGCGGGTCTTGGACGATCTCCTCCGCCAAGGGCAATGGGGTGTCGGGGGCCACGGCTCGGAGGGGAATGGCGAGCAGCGGAGGCTGGTTGCGCGAACCATCCGCCTCCGTCTCCGCGGTCGCCGCCTTCGTCTGGGACTTGGCTGCCGTGTCGGCCTGCTCCCTCGCCGCCTGGGCGGCCGCCTTCTCCGCCGCCTCGCGCTCCTCCCGCGCTTCACGGGCGTTCCGCTCTGTGGCCTCCCTGAGGTCGGTGCGGGGGTCCACGCGGCGGGAGCTTGAAGAACCTCCAGTCGGCCCAACTACGGAGCCGCCCGGACCACGCTCAAGGGAAAGCGGCGCCCTGTCCAGCAAGCGGAAGAAATTAAGAAGAATGCTCGAACAAGAAGAGAATGATGAAGAGCATGCGACAAGGCAATTGACGACTTACGCTGAGACCGCCTGAGGCTGCTTCAATGCCTTGCGGAAGCGGGCCGCTTTCGCAGCCGCCTCGTCTCGCTTGGTTGCTGTGGTGGAGGCTTTGGACTTCTTCGGCCGACTGCCGAAGAGGCCTGAAGCGTCCCGGCGCTTCTATGCGCCACCACCGGCAGCCGGCGCGATGGACGAGCCCGCGCCCTGATGGTCGGCCGCCGGCTGGCGACACGGGGCGACTTCGGCTTCAGCATCGTCCGGCCAGTCCTCGAAGCTTGCTGTGAGCCTTGAGCCCCCGGGCTCGGCGTCGTCCCCCACGACGGCGTCTTCCATGGTGGCCGCCCCCAAGTCTGGATCGTCAACGTCGTCCGTCGTGCGGTCGGGGGCATACTGGCATTCTATCCCCGCTGACCCGGTCGTCGGCGGGAGAAGGGGGTTCTGCTAAGAAGGACCGACTGATTAGAAGCCGGCCATCATAAAGCCGGCTACCAACGAAAAGAAGAAAGAGAAGGAAAGCTTACCACGGGCGGAGGGTTGGCGCGAGAATACGGCGCCCTACCGTATCGCCAGTCCTCGGCGAGCTTGTAGTTGGAGATATAGTTTACCATATACGATACCTCCGCATGAGGCATCTCCCTGGTGCTCTGCTGGCTTGGGTTGAAGCGGCCGCTCATCTGGCACATCATGTGGGGCCGGCTTTGGAGAGGAGATATCCGGCGCTCCACGAAGGCGGCCACCAAGTCGGCCCCGCTCAGGCCTTCCGACTGGATTATCACCCGAAGCCGGGAGATGGAGGCGTTCTCGGCCTGAGACAGTGACCGGGACCGGAAACTCCATGAAGGCTGCCTCCCAGTCGGCGCGCCGGCTACATAAGCCGGCAGGTTGACGTGGTCTCCTTGCTCGGCGACGTTCTTCACGTAGAAGTATGACTTCTGCCAGATCTTCACCGACTGGATTAGGGGGATAGGCGGGAACGGGTTGTTCTCGCCCGCCCTCCTCATGGCGATGAAGGCCCCGCAGGGGGCGGGCACGCCTGCGACGACGGTGCTGAGTTTGCTCTGGAAGAACTCCCCCCAGAGCTCCAACGTGGGGAGAAGCCCCAAGAAACCTTCGCAGAGGGAGACAAAGGCCGACAGTAGCATTACCGCATTGGGCGTGAGGTGATGCGGCTGAAGGTTGTAGAGCTCGAGGAAGGAGCGCAGAAATCCGCTCGCTGGAAGGCCGAAGCTGCGCAGGAAGTGCGAGCGTAAGACGACCCGCTCGCCCTCCTCCGGCGCCGGCGAGACCTCCGTCTCTGGTTCCAGACGGACCCGCACGAGGTTGGCGTCGGGCAGGCACCAAGTCTGGTGGAGGAATTTAACATGGTCCTCATGGACGTTGGAGCCGTCCCACGAGCTTGACAGCGCCATGGGAGCGAGACGATGTGGAGGCGCGGCGGCGCTGAGACGGGAGGCTGCGGCGGCAATGAGAGGAAGAAGCAAGGACGAGAAGGGGTGGAGCGAGAGAGAGCGTGCGAACCTCTGTCGCTCCCCCTCCTCCCCCTACTTATAGGCTCGCGTGGCGGAGCCGAGGAGGCGCGCCGTGGGGAAACGTGGGGATCGATCGTGCCCACTCCCCCACGTCCCGTGCTTATTGTGCCTTAACGGCGAAATAAAACCGCCGCGGGAAGGCGAGCGGCCCATGTGGGCCATGGAAGATCCGCGCTCGGACCAAGGCCTGCGAGTGGCGGGCCCGGGCCTGCGGCGGCGTCTCATCGCGCACGTGCGCTGGCAGGATCTCGCTGCCACGTGGCCGCGGGAGGGACCGCGGTTAGCACGCAGGTCGCCCCCCTTTCCCCCCTGCAAGACGCGGAGCTCCCTGAAGTCGGCATACACCCGCAAAGCCGGCTCTTTAGGATGGGAAGCTGACCAAGCTTCTCGTCCCTTTGTCCGCCTCGGAGCTCGATCAGCTTCGGGGACTACTGTCGGAGTAAATAGCCGTGGGTAGCCTAGCCGGCTTCCCCTGGCCCTTCTGAAAAAATTATGAGCCCGTCCGGCTCTCAAGAATCCAAGACATGGAGCCACCTTCCCCTTGCTGGCTGCCATCCAGGACGGCTTTCGGAAGGCGGCCCGACTTTAGCCCTCATGAAGAAAGCCACGGGAGGGCCGACTTCGGGAAGCCGGCCATGAGAAGGCCGACTCCAAGAAGCCGGCTCCCATAAAGCGGTCGAGACCGTACCCTCAAAGTTTGCACCCACCTAACGGCGGTGCGATGGGGCGTGGCTACAGTGAAGCCTGCCACCCCTGAATCCCGGAGCATGCCTGGCACAGTGCGCTGTACGGAGTAGGCATGACCCGTCCGGCGCGGCACTGTTGCCATGTTGACCTTGGTGTCACCCATGACGGGCCGCCAGCGTGGCCCACAGATGGTGGGCCCCTTCGGGCAGAGAGACGCCCGAAGGCGGCCACGCCTCCAACCAGTTGGCCTAAGACAGAGCCGATTCCCCGCAGCCGGCATGCCGCCTCCCTCGAAGGGGACGCCCCATTAAGGAGACAAGACGCGGTGAGGCTACAGCAATCGCTCGACGGGCGGCGGCACTGTAGCCGCGCCTACCACGACGAAGCCCACGTCACCAAGATGGAGCCACAGTAACCAGCCGCCGACCAGGCCCTGGACAGTGGGTCCTGCATGTCGACCAAGGGGCCGTCAGCCGGCGGGACCCACCAGTCGGCGGGCCCCAGCAGCCGGCGCAGGAGCCGGCGAGCGCAGTCATAGACGGTTGGGCCCCGCGCCCAGTTAGATTACCATTGTACCCCCAGGGGGTTTGCCTATATAAACCCCCCGGGGCACCCATCCAAAGGGTTCGACCCCCTGCTAGTCCTAGACACCACACAAGGAGAGGAAGCAGGCTAGCCGTGCCCTTCTTCCTCCTCCCACCAAACAGCTCAAGGAGCATTGTGTAGCTACTTGTTCATCTAGTGATCATGCGGAGACCCCGCAGAGCAGCAGTAGGGGTGTTATCTCCACGGAGAGCCCCGAAGCTGGGTAAGATCCGCCGGTGTGCATGTCTTCGCCTTATCCCGTTTCCAGGCACCAACAATGTCTTACTGGCTCCCACAATGATAAGCCACCCGTTGGCATATGTCACACCTACCACCCGACACTAGGGATCAAACCCTAACAAAACTAACTCGATTACATGATAAATCTCATCTAACCCATCACCGTCCAGCAAGCCTATGATGGAATTACTCACGCACGGCGGTGAGCATCATGAAATTGGTGATTGAGGATGGTTGACGATGACGACGACGAATCCCCCTCTCCGGAGCCCCGAACGGACTCTAGATCAGCCCTCCCGAGAGGTTTCAGGGCTTGGCGGTGGCTCCGTATCGTCAAACGCGATGATTTCTTCTCTCTGATTTTTCTCTCTCCGAAAGCAAATATATATTGTTGGAGTTGGCGTCGGAGGGCATCTAGGGGGCCCATGAGGTAGGGGGCGCGCCCTAGGGAGGGGGGGGCGCCCCCCACCCTCGTGAGAAGGGTGTGGGCCCCTGGTCTTAATATTTGGCGAGGATTTTTTATTATTTTTTCTAAGATGTTCCGTGGAGTTTCAGGTCATTCCGAGAATATTTGTTTTCTGCACGTAAAGCAACACCATGGCAATTCTGCTGAAAATAGTGTCAGTCCGGGTTAATTCCATTCAAATCATACAAGTTAGGGTCCAAAACAAGGGCAAAAGTGTTTGGAAAAGTAGATACGATGGAGACGTATCAGAGCCACAGCCCGAAGTGGGGTTGGATGCGGAGGAAGGCCTCACACATGATGATAAACGCCGAGATGTTGAGGAAGGAATTCGGGAATAGATCATGGAAATCTATCCCGTAATAATACATCAGCCCACAGACGAAAGGGTGGAGTGGAAACCCTAGCCCGCGGAAGAAATGGGGGATGAACACTACCCTCTCAGTGGGCTTCGGCGTGGGGACGACTTGTCCCTCGGTCGGCAAGCGGTGAGTGATCTCCTTCTCCAAGTATCTGGCCGCCCGAAGCTCCGTAATGTTCTCCTCCTTGACGGAGGAGACCATCCACTTGCCCTGACCTCCGGATCAGGACATGGTTGCTTGAGTGGAAAGGAGATGAGAACTTGGGCGCTGGAGCTCGAGATTGGAAAGGCGGAGACAGAGAGAGGGCGTGAGAGAGGAAGAGGGAATCCTTATCCCCTTATAAAGGCAATGAATATTAAACGCCTCCTCACTCGCCTTAAGATTCGCCTATTCCCAAGGGCCGTATAAGCGGCACGGTTGGGTTACCCATGCCCGCATTGATGAGAATCCCGAGATAAGGGGAGATGATCGCTGCTTTGACAAGACGTGCCAATGGCAACCGCGTCTCGAAACATGGAGCGGCAGACGAAAAACGGTTCAAAATTATGACCGGACAGACGTGAGGTCATCAACATATTAGACTCGTGTAAAAATATATATTCTCTCTGTGGTTATGTGTGGTGTGTGTGACAGGTCCAGATACTATCATCGCATCCGAAGACTATCTTGAAGTTCGGATAGAAGGGAACCTGCCTTGCAATGCCGAAGACAATCTGCGCCGGAGTCCTCGTCATTGAAGCCAGGTTCAGGGGCTACTGAGGGAGTCCTGGACTAAGGGTCCTCGGGCGTCCGGCCTGTTATCCATGGGCCGGACTGATGGGCTGTGAAGACACGAAGGCCGAAGACTTTACCTGTGTCCGGATTGGACTCTCCATGGCGCGGAAGGCAAGCTTGGCAACCGACTATGAAGATTCCTTCTTATGTAACCGACTCTATGTAACCCTAGATCCCCCCCTGATGTCTATATAAACCGGAGGGGTTAGTCCGGAAAGGACATACTCATTACCATAGTCATACATGCTAGGCTTCTAGGGTTTAGCCATTACGATCTCGTGGTAGATCAACTCCTGTAACACCATATTCATCAAGATCAATCAAGCAAGATGTAGGGTATTACCTCCATAGAGAGGGCCCGAACCTGGGTAAACATCATGTCCCCCGTCTCCTGTTACCATCATTCCTAGACGCACAGTTTGGGACCCCCTACCCGAGATCCAGGATTCGAACACCAAACTGGGCGAAGAACTGAAAGATGTGCCGGCGCAGCTAGCCGACTCTGTGAAGGAGAACAAGAAGCTGCAAGGCGGCATATTCAGTACGTGGCCGCTTTTATCTTATAGCAATTTGGAGGTAGTGGTAGCTGATATAGCTGTAATTGCAGGTGTATTGACGAACCGCCCCGAAGAGGAAGTGTCCGGATCATTAAATGATCTTCTGCGAGGGCTGTCGCAGTTGCACGAGCAAGCTCGGCAGGCTATGCGGAGTGTAGCCAAGGGTTCATGGCCATCCGACTCCCCTCTAGGAAGCATGGAGAAGCTGGTAGTGTTGTTCAAGGGAGTGCGACGGCGTATCCGGCTGTGGAAGATATCTGCCTACCGAGAGGGTGCGCGAGAGGCCTGGGCCATGGTGAAGACGCGGTATACCAAGCTGGATCCTAATCACATGGCTCGTGTCGGACCGGTAGGGCCGAATGGGGAAGAAATTCCCGTTAGTATAGTATATAACCAAGTAGAGGTGCCCGCCAAATATTCCCAACAGGATTGTAAGTTAGACTGCCTGTTGGAAGGTGTAGAGGAAGAGGTGTTCGAGTCCAAGTGACTATGTACTTTCCTCATCTAGCTAAATTGTATATCATTTTTCATGGCAGACCTTTTCGCTTCAACCTCCGAACCCGAAGGTGTGAAGTGTTTCCGAATACCGTCGCGGCCGAAAAGGCCGGGGTATGCCTAGAAAACTAGGCGTAGGGGTCATAGTTGCTTGAATAGACAAGTTGTATCCGGCTAGCTATGTTATATTACATTGATATCGTAAGAAAAATCTTCCAGAGAGAGTAGTTCTGTTAAGAGTTCCTTTCCCTGGGTGTGCATGCGTTTAATGTACATGTCCGAATTGTGATGCGAGCACCACAATTTGTATAACTTCTGGGGGTGCACAATAGAGTGAGTTTAGAAAACATCTTCAACTCACCGACCGAATATTCCCTTAAAAACGCTAGCTTTCGGCTTCACCCAGTCTGAGGTACACATCCGGATGACCCGGTAGTAACAACCGCAGAGGTGCTCCCTTTATGCCCTAGCCGAACTAACGGGAATGTAGGGCATAAGCACAGGAGCCAGGCAACCCATCTTGGCCAGAGCTTAAGTCATATTGATGCATATAGTGGCAAAGAAAAGGTACGTATGGAAAAACTCATATGTGAGGAGCTTAATGCTCAAGGAATGACAAGAACTTCTGTTTGAGAAGCCCCTAGGTACAAGTGACATACATATTTAGAGATGTATGTGTCGATGGTGTGAGGTCTAGCCGTACCAAAGCGTTAAAGCAAGAAAGAAGAAAATAAGCAAAAAAGAGAGAAAAAATAATGGAAACTACACGGGAGGAGGAGACGAACAAGGGGTTTGGCGCTAGGCATAGAATCCCCGGAGTCTGGCCGCGTTCCAGGGGTTCGGCTCAAGGCGATTGTCTGATGCATCGCGAAGACGGTACGCTCCTCCGGTGAGAACTTCGTCAATTATGAAGGGACCCTCCCATTTGGGCTTGAGTTTGTCCTTTTTCTTCTCCGGCAGGCATAGAACGAGTTTGCCAACGTTGTAAATCTTGGCCCATACTTCTCTACTTTGATATCTTCGAGCCTGCTGTTGGTAAAATGCTGAACAGGCTTTTGCGGCATCGCGTTCCTCCTCCAGGGCATCTAGGCCATCCTGCCGATCAAGCTCGGCTTCTCTCTCTTCGTACATACGCACTCGAGGTGAGTCATGAATAATATCATAGGGCAATACGGCCTCTGTGCCATACACCATGAAGAAATGTGTGTATCCGGTAGTGCAGTTGGGCGTGGTCCGCAGCCCCCAGAGTACGGAGTCGAGCTCCTCAACCCAGTGCTTGTCTGATTCTTTCAAAGACCGCACTAGTCTAGGCTTGATGTCGCTCATAATAAGACCGTTGGCTCGTTCGACTTGACCGTTGGTTTGTGGGTGGTAGACGGAGGCGTAATCGAGTTTAATACCCAGATTAGTACACCAGGTTTTTACCTCGTCGGCTGTGAAACTGGAGCCATTGTCAATGATGATGTTGTGTGGGACACCATAATGGTGCACAACACCGGATATGAAGTCTATCACCGGGCCAGACTCAGCCGTTTTGACCGGCTTAGGCTGTATCCACTTAGTGAATTTGTCCACCATAACCAGTAGATATTTTTTCTTATGGCTTCCCCCTTTAAGGTGTCCAACCATATCGAGTCCCCAAACCGCAAAGGGCCAAGTGATGGGGATTGTTTGTAAGGCGGTAGGGGGGCATATGGCTTTGATTGGCAAAGAGTTGGCATCCGACGCAACGTTGGACAAGGTCCTGTGCATCTGCTCAGGCCGTCGGCCAATAAAACCCTGTACGGAAGGCCTTGCTAATAAGGGCCCGAGCTGCGAAGTGGTGACCGCCGATTCCGGCATGAATTTCAGCCAAGAGCTGCCGCCCCTCTTCCTCGGATATACATCATTGAAGGACTCCGGTGGCCCTTTTCTTGTAGAGATCTCCATCATGAACCCTGTAGGCCTTTGAACGCCGGACAATGCAGCAGGCCTCATTCTGGTCCTCAGGAAGCTATTTCCTATTGAGGTAGGCCAGGAAGGGTTCGGTCCATGGGGCAATGACTGCCAAGATGAGATGCGCCGACGGTGTTATTTTGATGGCTGAGCCCCCGACGACGTCGGTGTTTCCGGGATCTTGGATTATGTTTGGTTCCGGACTAGTATTGCCGTTTTCCCCCTGCCACACCACGGATGGCATAAAGAGCCTTTCCAGGAAAATATTAGGTGGGACGGGGTCGCTCTTAGCGCCGATACGAGCAAGAACATCCGTCGCTTGATTACTTTCTCGAGCCACATGATGGACCTTGAGTACCTCGAACCGGGCCGACATTTTTATGACTGCGTTACGATACGCTGCCATCTTCGGATCTTTAGCATCCAAATCTCCGTTTAGTTGAGATATTGCAAGGTTGGAGTCCCCGCATACTTCTAGGCGTTGTATGCCCATGGAGACAGCCATCCAGAGACCATGTAATAAGGCCTCATATTCGGCTGCGTTATTGGAGTTTGTGTATAGTCTTTGGAGAACGTATTGGACGATGTCTCCAGTAGGGTACGTTAAAACGACGCCCACTCCTAACCCTGCCAGCATTTTGGAGCCGTCGAAGTACATGACCCAATTGGAGTATGTGTCGTACTCTTTAGGGAGTTCGGCCTCTGTCCATTCAGCGACGAAGTCGGCCAGTACTTGGGATTTGATAGCTCGACGTGGTTTATATGTAATGTCAAATGGGAGGAGTTCAGTGGCCCATTTGGCAGTCTGGCCCATAGCATCGCGGTTGTTTATGATGTCATTGAGTGGTACTTCGGAGGCCACCGTGATCGAACACTCCTGGAAGTAGTGATGGAGCTTTCGGGATGCCATGAAGACCGCATATGCTATATTTTTTATAATTAGGGTACCGGGATTTGCATGGTGTAAGGACAGTAGATACGTACTATACTGGCTTCTGAAGCGGGAATTTATGTCCATCCTGTTCTCGTTCAACGACGAGTACGACTGTCGGTGTCAAAACTGGCGGATATCGGGTAGGGGGTCCGAACTATGCGTCTAAGGCGGATGGTAACAGGAGGCAGGGGACACGATGTTTACCCAGGTTCGGCCCTCTCGATGGAGGTAATACCCTACTTCCTACTTGATTGATCTTGATGATATGAGTATTACAAGAGTTGATCTACCACGAGATCATAGGGGCTAAACCCTAGAAGCTAGCCTATGGTATGATTGTTGTTGTCCTACAGACTAAACCCTCCGGTTTATATAGACACCGGAGGGGCTAGGGTTACACAGAGTCGGTTACAAGGAAGGAGATCTACATATCCGTGTTGCCAAGCTTGGCTTCCACGCCAAGGAGTGTCCCATACGGACACGGGACGAAGTCTTCAATCTTCTATCTTCATAGTCCAATAGTCCAGCCAAAGGATATAGTCCGGCTGTCCAGAGACCCCCTAATCCAGGACTCCCTCAGTAGCCCCTGAACCAGGCTTCAATGAAGATGAGTCCGGCGAGCAGATTTGTCTTCGGCATTGCAAGGAGGGTTCTTCCTCCGAATACGCCATAGAAGATTTTGAACACAAGGATAGTGTCCGGCTCTCCAAAACAAGTTCCACATACCAGCGTAGAGAGAATAATATTTCCAAAAATCTAATCCGCTGACACGTTTGATAGCATAACATCATACCATTGCGTGATCATTATTCGAACCGTTTTTCTCAACCAGCTTCTGCACATATCGCGAGGTGGTTTCCTTGGCACATCTTGTCAAAGCAGAGATCGTGTCCCGTTATCACGGGATTCTCATCAACACGGATGTGGGTAACCCAACCACGCCATCAATTACGGCGCCTGGGGAATGAGAGGTTTTACCAGGTGAGTGGGGAGGCGCATCGCCTCTTCCACCCTTATAAAGGGACAAAGATTCACTCTTTTCACCCACGCCTTCTTTCCGATTCATTCCCTTCTGCCCAGGCTCCAGCGCCCAAGCATTCACCTTCTCTGCCCACAAAAGGTCTTCCAAAGATGTCCGGATCCGGAGAAGGAGGCAAATGGATGGCCTCTACCGTCCGAGAGAAGGATATCAAAAAGCTTCGGGAGGTCGGGTATCTGGCCAAGAAAATCAGTCACCGTCTCCCGACGGCGGGACAGATCGTCCCCACTCCGGAACTCCATTAGAGGGTTGTATTCCTCCCTCACTTTGTCTGCGGGCTAGGGTTTCCCCTCCACTCGTTCGTTCGTGGCATCATGTATTATTATGGGATCGATCTTCATGATTTGTCCCCTAATTCCTTCCTCAACATCTCGACATTCATTTCGCCGCATTTCGCCGCACTTTGGTTTAAGGTTGACGGTTTTTAATGTGAAGCCCAAGGTGGTGGGCGGCGAGCACGCCGAGTGCGGGGGCGCTATGGTGAGCAAGATGCCCAACGTCATATGGCCAATGGGAACCTTTAATGATTCTGTCAAGGAGTGGCAATAGCAGTGGTTTTACATCACTGAGCCGTGCGGCAAGGAATGGGCTGCCTCTCCTGAGTTTCGATCCGGCGCCCCTCTGCGGCTTACATCCTGGGTTAAGAAAGGCCTGGACTGGTCCTCATCCGACGAACTATCGGTGCTCCGGACGCGCGTTAAAGATATGGGAGATAAGAACATTGAACTTGTCAACATAGTCCAGGTGATGTTAGTCTGCCGGGTACTGCCTTGTCAACACCGGACTTGCAATCTATGGGAATTCAATCCGGCCAGGCACAAAACCTTGCGAGGGTTCTTCGGCTCCTCGCACAAGGACATTTGGAATGTGCTTTTCAAGTCCAACAAATCATGGCCGGACTCCGCCGAGGACCGCGGGTACCAACTGTCCCGCCCTGCAAGTTCAATGAGTTTATCCAACTTTTCTATCCGCATGACCCAAAGGAAGCGCTTAACGAGTGTTATTCAACTCTCCCAGGGCTGGACGAAGAAGGCGGAGCAGATCCATTGTCCGGTCCCGCTGCCCGAAGACCCGGCCATCCCACTTCTAACGAAGATGCTGGTCCTGGCGCCTTACAAGGTGCTGAAGAAGACAGCCGAGAAGGAGGCCAAAAAGACCCGGGGTGGCCTTCGTCGCCGCGGCACTTCGGACACAATATCTGAAGGTTCTGATGCCCATTTCGCCTCCGAAGAGGACGAAGAGGAGGAGGAAGATGAATCCCCTGCGGGGGGAAGAAGGAAGAGGACGGCCTCTGCACCCTTGGAGGCCGAACTGCCCAAAAGGGTAAAGGCTCCTCTTCCGGAGGAGTCCACTGCCGCCGCCGACAGCGGCCTGACATGGGATCCCATGGCCCAGCCCCTGGTGAACTCGTAAGTATATAAAATCCAAGTACGTTTAAGCGTCCGGACTCATCGTGGCTTAGTATTTTAACCTGAGCATATATTTTTTTGTAGTCCGGCGAGGTCCCATACCAAACAATCCCCATCAGAGGACCTACTGAGCTCAAATGCTATGGAGAGCGGGACTCCCCCAAAGGCCCCTTCCTCCAAACAGGTGCATAACACCGAGGCTTCATCCCAGAAGGACCCCGGCCAAGGAGGAAAGGAAGAAACCATGAAGGCGGCGCCTCGAGGTCAAATCGCAGGGGAGTGGGGGAAAAGATTCCCATGGGGTCTGACGGCGGGGGCGATCCTGAGTTCGGCTCCCCACCGGATGCGATTCCAGAGACCTATAAAGCTCCAGAATCAAGAAGGTAGCCTCCTTCGGCTGGAGGGGGCGTGCCTGTTCCGCCGGCGACCTCTGTCCATCCAAAAGTGTCGGTTGCTTTGTTGGTGGCGTTGCAAGACGCCTCCATCGTTGATGAACACTGTGCCCCTATGGGTGCGGTAATTGAGAATATTCAGTCAACTGAGAGTGGACTGAACGAAGCCTGTATCAGCCTTATAAGAGGCTTTGAGGTATGTTTTATGAATTGTCGAAGAGTGTCATAGTATAGATAGTAGCCCCTGATACACTGTTCGGTGAAAGAAAGAACCGGACAGGGGATCGAATTGATGATCGCAGGAAGACTCATTGAATGACATTGATTTCTCTTCTGTTTCAAGAAGGTACCTGTAGCGCCTGCTGCCTCTCGTACTGCGGAGATCTCCGGACTGAATCAAAGTCTGGAGCGGGCCATAGAAGAACTTGGCCAATTGAAAATGTAGTTGAGGGATAAACAAGGTATGCACAAGCGTTGCGCGCATTTATTATGAAATAAATGTTCAGTATGAAATAAGCCGCATAATTTGTGCTGGGGTTATGACCAAGGTCGAGGCCCTCAAAAGGGCCGTTGCCGAGGCCGAGAAAAAGCGGCCACAGAGTGAACTCTATGTGAGAAACACGAGGCCAGAGTTATTAAAGCTGAGCAGGAGCTGCAAGAGGCCGTAAGTAAATGCGAGACCTTGGAGCACAGTTTAACGGAGAAAGAGTTCGAACTCACCAAGGCGCGTCAAGCCATGAGCGATGCCCAGGAGGAAACCCAAAGCGCCCTGCAGGGGATCCGAGAGGCGAGAAAGATCACGGCGGGTAAGGCTTTTCCAATGTAAAGCAAGTATTTGAAGGGAAAACTATGTTTCTGATTTTGAATCCGGATTTCTCATGTGTATTTGCCGAGCTACCTTGCAGCATATCAGATGCCGCCCAATTCTACCGAGCCGAAGAAAGGAACACCGCAGATAAGCTCTTCTGGTTGCAGCATTTGGCACCGAATTATCCGGTGCCTTTTGCCGATCAACTAAAATAGCTGATCGAACTGCATAAGGCGGTGGAACTAGCCATGAAATATATGGTTATCCGGCTATGGCATGCCGAGCCAATTGCAAGCAGCTACTTCGGGCTCGTGAGGCGGCTTGTAAGCGCTTGCCCTCGACTTGACATCATCAAACGGTCGGTCTGTATAGAAGGAGCGCGAATGGCCTTTGCCCGTGCAAAGATGCACCGGGGGAAGATGGATGCTGAAAAACTGATGACCGGAGGACCACCAGAGGGGAAGGAGCACCGCAAGCCCGAATTATATTATGAGAGTGTCTTTAAAGGATCCTACCTTGCAATGGAGCTATGCACCAAGGACATTATATTTCCATGAATGCCAATCATGTTGTCCTTTGTAATGTTTGAACAAGGTCGTTTATTTGTCGCCTGTTATATAAAATTTTACCCTCCTGTGCGGCCGTTTTTATATTAAACCTGAGAGTTGGCCAGTCGTCGGCTTCTGCCCCCACGTAAGAAGTACGGGGGTGTTCGGGATAAACCTGAGCACTCTTTATCCCAGTATTGGGTCCTTCGAAGGAGGTGCTCAGCACAACGAACCAGGCAATCGGACTATAGGGCTTTATCACTCTCACTTCGCCATAGGAGCGTTAGTATGGTCGGTGCAGCCCCTTGTGTTCGGAAGACCGTACTAGGGGATCTATAAGCGCCTGATTGGAGAAAAAACCGATCCATCGCACGCTACATTTGTTATGGCATTATGCGGGAGAAATCCTTAAAGATTTTGTAACTGCTCGAACAGCTAACCAGCTCTCGCCATATCATGACAGTCAGTTTTCGGCTTTCTCTACTAAGTTGCTCATCCGGAAGAACCGGGACACAATCGCAGTAGTTCTCCCAGTGCTACCTTAGCCGATATAGTGGAACGTAAAGTACCAAAACATGGGAGCTGGGCAAACCCAACTATTGACCCAAGACATGATTCGGAGCTGATGCATATAATGTTATAGGTTCGGGGTGCCGAACTTCCATGAAGGTGTTTGGACATTTATTGTCGTGTTATGGGAAAAACAAAGCCCCTGGCATATTCAAGGCATATCATTGTGTACGGATGCCACTTGACAAAATGATTTCGATAAGAAATAATCAACAGGTAAATGTTATATAAATCCACATGTTATATTTGAATAATACATCTATGCATATGGGTACAAGTAATGTGATAAAAAGGGGTTGTGATAGCCGAACCTGCTGTGACCAGGGGGAAGAGGTTGAGTGCGGATCCGTAATATAGCCGGACGATCACTGCGGGGAATGTCTAAGGATTCCCTAACACATTCAAGCTGCCTCCGTGTAGTCCGTCCTGGTCGGTGCAAAGGTGAACCTGCTGTGACCAGGGGGAAGAGGTTGAGTGCGGATCCGTAATATAGCCGGACGGTCACTGCGGGGAATGTCTAAGGATTCCCTAACGCGTTCAAGCTGCCTCCGTGTAGTCCGTCCTGGTCGGTGCAAAGGTGAACCTGCGAAGGAAATATAAGAAATGTTTACGTGCCGAAGGGCGGTTGAACCGCTGAGTTCGGCCTATCATGGCCATCGCCGGAGTGTTTAGTTGAGCTCTGGACGAGCCGGGGTATCCTTCCGCGAAGTAGTTCGGAGCCCCTTGACGGTGTCCGGGAGCCTGGACGTCGACTCAAGGTTCGGCTGCAAGGTGCTGCTCGTTGTTTCTGCTGCTAAGGCAGTGGTGTATTTGTTGGTGTCGAAGGAAGGTTCGGCCTTGCCATGAACCGTGATGACGCCGCGTGGACCGGGCATCTTGAGCTTACGGTAGGCATAATGTGGCACCGCGTGGAATCGAGCGAACGTGGTTCGTCCGAGCAGTGCTTGATGATCACTAGTATGATGCCTCTAAAAGTGGCTTTAGTGGGTTTGGTCACCGAATGATCGATGCCCATGTTGCGCACTGTGTCCTGGTAAATCAGATTTAAACTGCTACCTCCGTCCATAAGGACTCGAGTGAGGTGGAACCCGTCTACTATTGGGTCAAGGATTAGTGTGGCTGGATTGCCCTGATTGGCGTTAACTGGACGATCCGTGTGGTTGAAGGTGACCGTCCCTAGTTTATATTGTGGGACGGCTAGTTCCGTTGAGTCGCCATCCCTAAGGGTGCATATCTGGTCCGAGTTGGCAATTTGGGTGGTATTTACCACATTCACCAATCGAATATGGGGGGGGGGATTTCTTTTGCCCTCCTGTGTTCGGTGATATGGGCTCTTCGTCGCTACCGTCGCTGTGAGACCCGTCTTCGTCTTTGGCGCCTGCCTTGCCGGCTTGTTTGAAGACCCAGCATTGTTTGTTGGTATGGGTGGCTGGCGTTTCTGGGGTGCCATGAATTTGGCATTGGCGTCGAGTATGCGGTCCAGACTGGATGGACCCAGATTTTTATTTTTGGGTGGCCCTTTCCGCTGACCGGACTTTGAGCCCCTGAACACAGCATTAACTGCCGTATTTTCGGCGTTTTCACCATATTTGTGGCGCTTATGTTTGTTGCGTCGTGGTTTGCCGTTTCTATCCCTGGCTTCTGATATGCCAGGTTTGCTTGCTGTATTGGAACTACGAGCCAACCAGCTATCTTCACCCGCACAAAAGCGGGTCATAAGTGTCGTGAGGGCCGCCATGGATTTTGGCTTCTCTTGGCCGAGGTGCCGGGCGAGCCATTCGTCACGGATATTATGCTTAAATGCCGCTAAGGCCTCTGCATCCGGACAGTCAACAATTTGGTTCTTCTTGGTTAGGAACCGGGTCCAGAATTTCCTGGCCGATTCCCCTGGCTGGTGAGTTATATGACTTAAATCGTCAGTGTCCGGCGGTCACACATAAGTGCCCTGAAATTGTCCAGGAATGCCTCTGCCAGGTTCTCCCAACTTCCGATGGAGTTTACTGGCAAGCTATTGAGCCAATGCCGAGCCGGCCCTTTGAGTTTTAGCGGGAGATACTTGATGGCATGTAGGTCATCCCTGCGGGCCATGTGAATGTGGAGGAAGAAGTCTTCTATCCATACCGCAGGGTCTGTAGTACCATCGTATGATTCAATGTTTACGGGTTTAAACCCTTCTGGGAATTCGTGATCCATTACTTCATCAGTGAAGCATAAAGGGTGTGCGGCGCCTCTGTGCCGGGCTATATAACAACGCGGTTCATACGAGTCTTGTCTGCCGTGTTCGGCTCGGTCGGATTTGCTTTTAGTGTATCCGGCGTGACGATCATTGTCGCGTGTTGGTGCGCGCCCCCGTGATCCATAGATCGATCTTGCATGTTTTGCCTTGTTTTCCAATACGTCTCGTAGGTCCCGCGTGCTGCCCCGAGCCTTGGCATTTTTGTTTGATTGGCGGCGGGGTGTGGGCTGGACTTCGGGCTGAAATGCCTCTCTGTCTCGGCCACGAGGTGGCCCGTTAGCCTCATCCTACACTGGTGATGTAGGTTTCAATGCTTCCTTCTCGAGGTGAGGTAGCAACCTGCGCTTTGGGTAACTCTTCGAGGGGCGCTCGAGTTCATATTCCTCGGCCGCAAGGACTTCGGTCCATCTGTCTGCTAGCAAATCTTGATCAGCTTGAAGTTGTTGTTGCTTTTCCTTCGAGCTATTTGCTGTGGCCATAAGCCGGCGCTTGAAGCGCTCCTGCTCGACGGGATCTTCAGGCACGATAAATTCTTCGTCGCTGTGGCTCAACTCATCTTCGGAGAGAGGCATGTAATTGTCCTCCTCCGATTCTCCATCTGCTGCCCGCTCTGGAGGGCTAGCTTGTTCACCCTCCCGCTCTAAATCGTGCTGGAGGGGATTGTTGTCGTCTTCGGCACTATCCGGAGTGTTATTTTCTCTTGTGCCGGTATCACTACTTTTGCTATGGTGGGACTTAGAGAGGCGCCACTGATGTCGGTGCTTGGGTTGCTTCTTGGAGGGGTCATCCTCCGCTGTCTCGTCGCCATTGCCTTCTTTGGGGGTGTACACCATGTATATATCATATGATGAGGTGGTGGTCCAGCGCCCTGTGGGCGGTGGTTCCTATTCGTCTCTTGTATCGTCGTCCATACCGTCGATGTCTTCGGAGTCGAAGTCGAGCATGTCGGTTAAATCGTCGACAGAGGCTACTAAGTGGGTGGTGGGTGGGCAGCGAATTTCTTCGTCGTCCGCATCCCATTTTAGCCGGACATAGTTTGGTCAAGGATCTCCTGACAAGGAGATAGACCTTAATGAATTTAGCACGTCGCCGAAAGGTAAGTGCTGAAATATATCTGCGGAGGTGAACTCCATGATCGGCGCCCAATCGGATTCGATAGGCATGAACGCAGGCGGCTCGGAGTCCGTGACCGGAGACGAATCCAGTGGTTCGGCAACACGGCTCTCGTGAGGGGTGAAGTGAGTATCCAGCTCTATTGCCACTGAGAGTGCAACCTCCATGGCGGGGTCTATCCACTCGTCCTCGGATGGTGCAATTTGCTCCGGATTGAAGGCCGGAGTAGTTGCAGGTGTGATCTCCCGAACAATGTCCGACGGCAGAGCTAAATCATGCTCGTCGTGGTCATGCGGCGCACCTGGTATAGGCTCGAATCCGTCGAAGATCAAGTCTCCGCGGATGTCGGCAGTGTAGTTTGAGTTTCCGAACCTGACCTGATGGCTAGGGGCGTAGCTCTTGACCTACTCCAGATGGCCAAGCGAGTTGGCCCGCAGTGCGAAGCCGCCGAATACGAAGATCTGTCCGGGGAGGAAAACCTCACCCTGGACCGCATCGTTACCGATGATCGAAGGAGCCATCAAACCTTACGGTGACGGCACAGTGGAACTCTCAATGGAAGCACCAATGTTGGTGTCAAAACCGGTGGATCTCGGGTAGGGGGTCCCGAACTGTGCGTCTAAGGCAGAAGGTAACAGGAGGCGGGGGACACGATGTTTACCCAGGTTCGTGCCCTCTCGATGGAGGTAATACCCTACTTCCTGCTTGATTGATCTTGATGATATGAGTATTACAAGAGTTGATCTACCACGAGATCGTAGAGGCTATACCCTAGAAGCTAGCCTATGGTATGATTGTTGTTGTCCTACGGACTAAAATCTCCGGTTTATATAGACACCGGAGGGGGCTAGGGTTACACAGAGTCGGTTACAAGGAAGGAGATCGGGACCGTATTTCCAAGTTTGCCTTCCACGCCAAGGAGAGTCCCATCCGGACACGGGACGAAGTCTTCAATATTGTATCTTCATAGTCCAACAGTCCGACCAAAGGATATAGTCTGGCTGTCCGGAGACCCCCTAATCTAGGACTCCCTCGACGGCGCTCACCACCTAGTGTGTTGCCGATATGTATAATAACATCGTTTCGCCGGCATTTGGTGCGGCCAGGATTGGATTGCTTGCAAGAAGGGTTTTTATTTCCTCCAGTCCGGCTGTTGCTGCGTCCATCCACTCAAAGTGGTCGGTTCACCGTAGAAGGCGATAGAGTGGCAGTGCCTTTTCTCCCAATCTAGAGATAAAGCGGCTTAGAGCTGCTACGCAACCTGCAAGCTTTTGAACTTGTTTAAGGTCTGTTGGCTTAGCCAATTGTGACAAAGCTCGGATTTTGGCTGGGTTTGCTTAGATTCCTATATTAGAAACGATGAAGCCCAACAGTTTTCCAGCGGGGATGCCGAAGACACACTTTTCCGGGTTGAGCTTAATGTCATATGCCCGGAGGTTGTCAAATGTAAGACGTAAGTCATCTATTAGGGTGCGACGTGCCTGGTTTTGATGACGACATCATCGACGTAAGCTTCTACTGTTTTGCCGATCTGTTTCTCCAGACATGTTTGAATCATGCGTTGGTCTGTGGCGCCGGCGTTCTTGAGCCCAAAGGGCATGGTGTTGAAGCAGAATGGCCCATATGGGGTGATAAATGTTGTTGCGGCTTGATCGGACTCCTTCATTTTGATTTGATGGTATCCGGAATATGCATCAAGGAAACACAGTGAGTCGTGTCCTGCGTTGGCGTCGATGATTTGATTAATGCGGGGGAGGGGGAAGGGATCCTTAGGGCAAGCCTTGTTGAGGTCTTTAAAATCGACGCACAGGCGCCAGGATTTGTCCTTCTTTGGTACCATCACCAGGTTTGCTAGCCAGTCCGGGTGTTTGATTTCTCTAATGAATCCGACCTCGATGAGTTTGGCCAGCTCCTCCCCCATGGCTTGTCGCTTGGGTTCATAAAAGCGCCGCAGTGATTGCTTGACCGGTTTAAACCCCTTTAATATATTGAGGCTATGTTCGGCCAGCTCGCGTTGAATCCCTGGCATATCTGAAGGGTGCCCGGCGAATATGTCCCAGTTTTTGCGCAGGAATTCTCGTAGTGCGGTGTCAACTGTTTGGTTCAGTTGAGCTCCGATAGATGCTGTCTTCTTGGGGTTCGTTGGGTGGACCTGGAATTTGACTATTTCTTCTGCTGGTTTGAAGGATGTGGATTTAGGGCGTTTATCGAGGATCATGTCGTCCTTGTCCACTGTGGAGCGTAGTGCGGTTAATTCGTCGGCCGCGAGGGCTTCAGATAGCTCCTCCAGGGCCAGGGATGCGGTTTTCTTTTCAGCACAGAGTGCTATGTCCGGATCACTGACGGGAGTGATTATACTGTTTGGTCTGGCCATTTTGAGCTTCATATACCCGTAATGGGGTATGGCCTGAAAGCGTGTAAAAGCATCCCGCCCCAACAGGGCGTGATATCTGCTCCTGAAAGGGGCCACTTGGAAAGTTATTTCTTCGGACCGATAGTTCTCCGGCGTGCCGAATACTACGTCAAGTGTGATTTTGCCCGCACACCGCGCCTCCTGACTGGGAAAAATTCCTCGGGAGGTTGTGTTACTTTGCATGATGCAGCTCCTGTCTATTTCCATTTTATGGAGTGTGTCCTCATAAATGAGGTTTAGTCCGCTGCCGCCGTCCATGAGGACCTTGGTAAGTCGAAACCCGTCCAATATGGGACTAAGGACTATCGCGGCTGGCGCTCGTACTGTTCTGTACTTTGGTTCGTCACCGGCATTGAATGTTATAGCCGTGTTGTTCCAGGGGTTTATCGCAGCAATTTGGCAGACTTTGGCGAGCTCGCGAAGCGCCCTTTTACGCTTGTTGTTTGAAGGGAATGTCTCAAAGACCATCAATACTCTTCAGTTATTGTCCCTGGGGATGCTGTTCTGGGTCATCCTTGATAAGGATGTCCTCGCCGCTCTTGGCTACCTGTCGTAGTATCCAACATGCTCTAAGGCTGTGGGTTGCCATGGTATCTAGTGTTATATGTATTTTGCATGGGCCATAGAGCCACCCCACCAGAACGGTGCCGCGCCGCATAGCGGTTTTATGTTTCTTGACTGTTGGACTAGGCGTGCCGCGAGGGTGCGCCCTTTTCGCTTGTAGGGGGAGTTGAGTTGGGACTGACGGTTCACAGCGAGCTGCCTAAGTTTTCCAGGTGCTCTCCATCGCGCTGTACTTTTGTACGATGGTTGCTAAGTTAGCGAGTTTCAATATGCGGCGGCGGTTGATGGCGTTGAGGATTCCTTCGTCCGCGCAATAGTTGCATAACGCTGATATTGCGTCCTCGTCACGACAATCTTTTACCTTGTCCTTGACAAGGAGGAATCTCGCCTAGATGTGGTGGACCGTTTCCTGAGACTGCTGTTTTATGCTCATGAGAGCGTCTATATCCGGGTGGGTGGGTGGAATTAAATCCGAACCCCAACCTGACCGATTATCTGGAGTTTGGCGACCTTCCGGGCTTAACAGTCCGGGTTCCGGAATATTTTCTGATTGTTTAGGACCGCTGTCCGATGCTATGTTCAGAGGGCTGGTCGCATCCTTTCGCGGGTGGGTATCCGGCTCTTCCTGAATGGCGATCCGAACGTAGTACATCTTCAGTATAGTAGAAGACTCGTCGTCCTGCTCCACGACTACCGCAATCTGGTGGGTGACTGGTAGGGTCTCGATTTCTCCTTGATCGGTTTTAGGCCCGATCCGATCGTAGTTTGTGGCTATTCCCAAAGCGGCGATGCGATCAAGGAGTTCATTTAGAGACGAAAACTCTGTCGGATCCGTCTGCTTGGAGTGCTCGGAGTTGATGCGAAGGGGGTTTTCGATGGCCCGAGAGGTCATCGTCGGATCGATGGTCGAACGGGCGATCATAGTAAAGCCGCCCAACCGGAGGGTTTGGCCTGGGGCCAGAGCTCCCCCAGAGGTGATGTTGTCTTTAAGGGCAAGGTGAGCCATCGAGCCTTTCATCGACGGCACAGTGGAACTCTCAATGAAAGCACCAATGTCGGTGTCAAAACCGGCGGATCTCGGGTAGGGGGTCCCGAACTATGCGTCTAGGATCGATGGTAACAAGAGACGAGGGACACGATGTTTACCCAGGTTCGGGCCCTCTCTATGGAGGTACTACCCTACGTCATGCTTGATTGATCTTGATGAATATGAGTGTTACAAGAGTTGATCTACCACGAGATCGTAATGTCTAAACCCTAGAAGTCTAACATGTATGACTATGGTAATGAGTATATCCTTTCCGGACTAACCCCTCCAGTTTATATAGACGCCAGGGGGGGGGGTCTAGGGTTACATAGAGTCGGTTACATAAGAAGGAATCTTAATAGTCGGTCGCCAAGCTTGCCCTCCACGCCAAGTAGAATCCAATCCGGATACGGGTACGGTCTTCGGCCTTCATGTCTTCACAACTCATCAGTTCGGCCCATGGATAACAGGCCGGACGCCCGAGGACCCCTTAGTCCAGGACTCCCTCAATAGTCATGGAAGCAATAGTTGGCGAGACGACAATGATGCTACAATGGAGATCAAGGTATCAAGCCAGTGACGATGGAGATCATGATGGTGCTTTGGAGATGGAGATCAAAGGCACAAGATGATGATGGCCATATCATATCATATCACTTATTTTGATTGCATGTGATGTTTATCTTTTATGCATCTTATTTTGCTTAGTACGGCGGTAGCATTAAAAGATGACCCCTCACTAAATTTCAAGGTACGAGTGTTCTCCCTGCGTATGCACCATTGCTATAGTTCGTCGTTGATACGTCTCCAACGTATCTATAATTTTTTATTGTTCCATGCTATTATATTATCTGTTTTGGATGTTAATGGGTTTTATTTTACACTTTTATATCATTTTTGGGACTAACCTATTAACCCAAGGCCCAGTGCAAATTGCTGTTTTTTTGCCTATTTCAGTGTTTCGCAGAAAAGGAATATCAAACGAAGTCCAAACAAAATGAAACCATCGGGAGCGTGATTTTTGGAACAAACGTGATCCAGAGGACTTGGAGTGGACGTCAAGAAACGGACGAGGTGTCCATGAGGCAGGGCGCGTGCCTACCCCCCTGGGCACGCCCTCCCCATCGTGGGCCCCTCGTGGCTCAGCCAACCTACTTCTTCCTCCTATATATGTTCACATACCCTGAAAACATCTAGGAGCACCACGAAACCCTATTTCCACCGCTGCAACCTTCTATACCCAAGAGATCCCATCTTGGGGCTTTTCCGGAGCTCCGCCGGAGGGGGCATTGATCACGGAGGGCCTCTACATCAACTTCATGGCCCCTTCGATTATGTGTGAGTATTTTACTTCAGACCTTCGGGTCCATAGTTATTAGCTAGATTGCTTCTTCTCTCTCTTTGGATCTCAATACAAAGTTCTCCTTGATCTTCTTGGAGATCTATTCGATGTAACTCTTTTTGCGGTGTGTTTGTCGAGATCCAATGAATTGTGGGTTTATGATCAAGTCTATCTATGAACAATATTTGATTCTTCTCTGAAATCTTTTATGCATGATTGGTTATCTTTGCAAGTCTCTTTGAATTATCAGTTTGGTTGGCCTACTAGATTGATCTTTCTTGCAATGGGAGAAGTGCTTAACTTTGGGTTCAATCTTGTGGTGATAGATCCCAGTGACAGAAAGGGAAACGACAAATATTGTATTGTTGCCATCGAGGATAAAAAGATGGGGTTTATATCATATTGCTTGAGTTTATCCCTCTACATCATGTCATCTTACCTAAGGCGTTACTCTGTCCTTATGAACTTAATACTCTAGATGCATGCTGTATAGCGGTCGATGTGTGGAGTAATAGTAGTAGATGTAGGCAGGAGTCGGTCTACTTGTCACGGACGTGATGCCTATATACATGATCATGCCTAGATATTCTCATAATTATTCGCTTTTCTATCAATTGCTCGATAGTAATTCGTTCACCCACCATAATACTTATTCTATCTTGAGAGAAGCCATTAGTGAAACCTATGGCCCCTGGGTCTAATTTCCATCATATAAGTTTCCAATCTATTTTACTTTGCCATATTTACTTTCAATCTATATCATAACAACACCAAAAATATTTATCTTATAATTATTATCTCTATCATATCTCACTCTCGTAAGTGACATGAAGGGATTGACAACCCCTTTACCGCGTTGGTTGCGAGGTTCTTATTTGTTTGTGTAGGTATGAGGGACTTGCGTGTGGCCTCCTACTAGATTGATACCTTGGTTCTCAAAAACTGAGGGAAATACTTACGCTACTTTGCTGCATCACCCTTTCCTCATCAAGAGAAAACCAACGCAGTGCTCAAGAGGTAGCAAGAAGGATTTCTGGCACCGTTGTCGGGGAATCTATGCACAAGTCAAGACATACCAAGTACCTATCACAAACTCTTATCCCTCGCATTACATTATTTGCCATTTGCCTCTCATTTTCCTCTCCCCCCACTTCACCTTTGCCATTCTATTCGCCCTTTTCCATTCGCCTTCTTCCGTTATGTATATTTATTTGTGTTTCCATGTGCCTTCTATTTGATTGCATCTTTGCTTGCTAAAAATCTATTGATATGGATCCACTTAAAGTTTCTACTTGGATCATCTTCGATCCTTACGCGCTTGTGCTGAAACCCCAACTAGCCTAGTTGATGGGAAATCTTTAGATGAGCATGCTCATTTTGTGTGTCACCATTTGTCTGAAAAAGGGAGACTCTTATGGGATCAAATAAACAAATTGCTATGTTATGCTTGGAATCTTTGTGAAATTTGCAATTTTACTTGTTGCTCTAAGAACCCTAAAAACACCTCCCTACCTATGCGAGTTTAATGAAAATGAAATCTTATCTTCTTATGCAAAGGGTGTTTATAGTTATTATGATATCGAATAAATTGAAGAATTTGTTGCTTTTAAGGGTGCTTATGAAGTTGCTTCTTTGATTGAAAAGTATGATACTACTCTCTACGAATCTGAAAATTTTGACATACTTAAGTATTGCTATGAAAACTATGCTCATAATGTCTATATCAAATAATTTATTGAGAGAATGACCGTTGCTTTGGAAGAAAATAATGATATGCATGAATCTATAGATAATGATGATTCCAATGATTTGATTAAAATATCCCTTGATGAACATGATGCTTGCTATTCTGGTGGCCATGATGCCAATATTTGTGGAGATGAATTTGCTATATTTCCTTATGTTAAACATGAGATCGTTGCTATTGTGCCCATACTTGATAGTTCCTTTGATAAAAAGCATGATTGCAATGATGTTATTATAAATTATCTTAATTCCAATTGTGTTAATGATATGCAAAACCTCAAGCTTGGGGATGCTAGTTTTGCTATGACTACTATTTGTTGCAATGATCATGATTGGGGTGATTCTTCTTATGATTTTGAAAATTTATTTAAGCCCCATGATGAATATAAGATTGATAATAATGTTTGTAATATTGAAAGTGGGTTTGGAAGAGTGTCAACTTTAGATCCCACATATTTGGAGAATGTTCAATCTTATGAAATTTTTGATAAAAGTGGGTTTGGAGGGGTCCTGACTTTAGTTAATGTTAATCCCACTATTTTGGAAGAGTGTCAACTTTGCATGCATGTGGATCGTGTTGAAGATATTTTATGTGATAGATATTTTGTTGAATTTATGATCCCACATGTAATTATTATGAGAGAGGAAAATATGATTGTAGAAATTTTCATGTTACTAAATCACCTCTCGTTATGTTGAGATTGGTACTGTTTCTTTCCTCTTCCTTGCATATGCTAGTTTTTGCTTGCTATGATAATTTGTTTGCCTATAAGATGCCTATGCATAGGAAGTATGTTAGACTTAGATGTGTTTTTCACATTCTATATGATGCTCTCTTTGTGTTCCAATTGCTATGTTTCATGTGAGCATCATTAAAATTATCAATGCATAGCTAGGGGCGTTAAATGATAGCGTTTGTTGGGAGGCAACCCAATTTTATTTTTGTTTCCTGCTTTTTGATTCTGTTTAGTAATAAATAATTCATCTAGCATCTGTTTAGATGTGGTTTTATGCTTTTAATTAGTGTTTGTGCCAAGTAGAACCTTTGGGAAGACTTGGGGAAATTCTTTGCGATCTTGCTGTAAAAGACAGAAACGTTAGCGCTCGCGAGATTTTCTGCCATTTTTTTACTGGAGAATGCTATTTAGTTAATTATTTTTGCCGATGATTGATAGATAAATTTCCCACGTCCAGAAATTTATTTTAGAATTTTTGGGGTTCCAGAAGTATTCGAAACCTGCAGATTACTACAGACTGTTCTGTTTTTGACAGATTCTGTTTTTCGTGTGTTGTTTGCATATTTTGATGAATCTATGGCTAGTAATAGAGTTTATGAACCATAGAAAAGTTGGAATACAGTAGGTTTAACACCAATACAAATAATGAATGAGTTCATTACAGTACCTTGAAGTGGTGGTTTGTTTTCTTTTTCTAGCGGAGCTCACGCGATTTTCTTTTAAGATTTGTGTTGTGAAGTTTTCAAGTTTTGGGTAAAGATTTGATGGATTATGGAACAAGGAGTGGAAAGAGCCTAAGACTGGGGATGCCCAAGGCACCCCAAGGTAAAATTCAAGGACAACCAAAAGCCTAAGCTTGGGGATGGCCCGGAAGGCATCCCCTCTTTCGTCTTCGTCCATCGGTAACTTTACTTGGAGCTATATTTTTATTTGCCACATGATATGTGTTTTGCTTGGAGCGTCTTGTATGATTTGAGTCTTTGCTTTTTAGATTACCACAATCATCCTTGCTGTACACACCTTTTGGGAGAGACACAAATGAATTGGAATTTATTAGAATAGTCTATGTGCTTCACTTATATCTTTTGAGTTGGATAATTTTTGCTCTAGTGCCTCGCTTATATCTTTTAGAGCACAACGGTGGTTTTATTTTTCAGAACTAATTGATCTCTCATGCTTCACTTATATATTTTTGAGCGTCCTTTAGAAAAGCATGGTAATTCACTTTGGTTATGAATTTTAAATGCTAAGAGAAGTTGGATGCTTGATAGTTGTTTTGAGATATAAAGGTGGTAATATTAGAGGTGTGCTAGTTGAGTAATAGAGAAAATGATGAATAGTTGTGTTGAAGTTGGCAAGTCCAGTAGCATGCACGTATGGTAAACATTGTGTGACAAATTTGAAGCATGAGGTGTTCTTTGATTGCTTTCCTTATGAGTGGCGGTCGGGGACGAGTGATGGTCTTTTCCTACCAATCTATCCCCATAGGAGCATGCGCGTAGTGCTTGGTTTTGATGGCTTGTAGATTTTTGCAATAAGTATGTGAGTTCTTTATGACTAATGTCGAGTCCATGTATTAGACGCACTCTCACCCTTCCATCATTGCTAGCCTCTTCGTTACCGCGCATTGCCCTTTCTCACCTTGAGAGTTGGTGCAAACTTTGCCGGTGCATCCAAACCCCGTGATATGATACGCTCTATCACACATAAGCCTCCTTATATCTTCCTCAAAACATCCACCATACCTAACTATTATGGCATTTCCATAGCCATTCCGAGATATATTGCCATGCAACTTTCCACCGTTCCATTTATTATGACACACATCATCATTGTCATATTGCTTTGCATGATCATGTAGTTGACATCGTATTTGTGGCAAAGCCACCATGCTTAATTTTTCATACGTGTCACTCTTGATTCATCGCAATCCCGGTACACCGCCGGAGGCATTCACATAGAGTCATATTTTGTTCTAAGTATCGAGTTGTAATTCTTGAGTTGTATGTAAATAAAAGTGTGATGATCATCATTAGAGAATTGTCCCATGTGAGGAAAGGATGATGGAGACTATGATTCCCCCACAAGTCGGGATGAGACTCCGGCCATAAAAAAGAGGCCATAAAAAGGGGAAAGAAGTACCAAACAAAACAAAAAAATGAGAGAAAAAGAGAGAAGGGACAATGTTACTATCCTTTTTCCATACTTGTGCTTCAAAGTAGCACCATGATCTTCATGATAGAGAGTCTCTTATTTTGTCACTTTCATATACTAGGGGGAATTTTTCATTATAGAACTTGTCTTGTATATTCCAATGATGGGCTTCCTCAAACGCCCTAGGTCTTCGTGAGCAAGCAAGTTGGATGCACACCCACTTAGTCTCTTTGATGAGCTTTCATATATTTATAGCTCGAGTGCATCTGTTGCATGGCAATCCCTACTCCTTGCATTGACATCAATCGGTGGGCATCTTCATAGCCCATTGATTAGCCGCGTCAATGTGAGACTTTATCCCTTTTTGTCTTCTCACACAACCTCAATCATCATATTCTATTCAACCCATAGTGTTATGTCGATGGCTCGCGCTCATATGTTGTGTAAAAGTTGAAAGACTTTGAAAAAGCTAAGTATGAAACAATTGCTTGGCTTGTCATCGGGGTTGTGCATGATGGGAGCATTTTGTGTGACGAAAATGAAGCATGGACAAACTATATGATTTTGTAGGGATAAGTTTTCTTTGGCTATGGTATTTTAATAAGACATAATTTCTTCATTAGCATACTTGGAATATTACTATTTTTATGTCAACAATAAACTTTATCTTGAATCTTTCGGGTCTGAACATTCATGCCACAATAGAGAAAAATACATTGAAGAACATGCTAGAAAGCATTCCACATCAAAAATTCTGTTTTTATCATTTTCCTACTCAAGGACGAGCAGGAATTAAGCTTGGGGATGCTTGATACGTCTCCAACGTATCTATAATTTTTGAATGTTCCATGCTATTATATTATCTGTTTTGGATGTTAATGGGCTTTATTTTACACTTTTATATTATTTTTGGGACTAACCTATTAACCCAACGCCTAGTGCAAATTGCCGTTTTGCCTATTTCAGTGTTTCGCAGAAAAGGAATATCAAACGGAGTCCAAGCAGAATCAAACCTTTGGGAGCGTGATTTTTGGAACAAACGTGACCCAGAGGACTTGGAGTGGACACCAAGAAATGGACGAGGTGTCCACGAGGCAGGGGGCGCGCCTCCCCCCTGGATGCACCCTCCCCCCTCGTGGGCCCCTCGTGGCTCAACCGACCTACTTCTTCCTCCTATATATGTTCACATACCCCGAAAACATCCAGGAGCACCACGAAAACCTATTTCCACCGCCGCAACCTTCTGTACCCAAGAGATCCCATCTTAGGGCCTTTTCCGGAGCTCAGCTGGAGGGGGCATTGATCACGAAGGGCCTCTACATCAACTCCATGGCCCCTCCGATGATGTGTTAGTAGTTTACTTCAGACCTTCGGGTCCATAGTTATTAGCTAGATGGCTTCTTCTCTCTCTTTGGATCTCAATAAATATTTCTCCTCCATCTTCTTGGAGATCTATTCGATGTAACTCTTTTTGCGGTGTGTTTGTCGAGATCCGATGAATTGTGAATTTATATCAAGTCTATCTATGAACAATATTTGATTCTTCTCTGAAATCTTTTATGCATGATTGGTTATCTTTGCAAGTCTCTTCGAATTATCAGTTTGGTTTGGCCTACTAGATTGATCTTTCTTGCAATGGGAGAAGTGCTTAGCTTTGGGTTCAATCTTGCGGTGCTCGATCCCAGTGACAGAAAGGGAAACGAGATGTATTGGATTGTTGCCATCGAGGATAAAAAGACGGGGTTTATATCATATTGCTTGAGTTTATCCCTCTACATCATGTCATCTTACCTAAGGCGTTACTCTGTGATTATGAACTTAATACTCTAGATGCATGCTGGATAGCAGTCGATGTGTGGAGTAATAGTAGTAAATGCCGGCAAGAGTCGATCTACTTGTCACGGACGTGATGCCTATATACATGATCATGCATAGATATTCTCATAATTATTCGCTTTTCTATCAATTGCTCGACGGTAATTTGTTCACCCACCATAATACTTATGCTATCTTGAGAGAAGCCACTAGTGAAACCTATGGCCCCCGGGTCTATTTTCCATCATATAAGTTTCCGATCTATTTTACTTTCCAATCTATACTTTCACTCTATATCATAAAAATATCAAAAATACTTATCTTATCATTATTATCTCTGTCAGATATCACTCTCATAAGTGACCGTGAAGGGATTGACAACCCCTTTATCGTGTTGGTTGCGAGGTTCTTATTTGTTTGTGTAGGTACGAGGGACTTGCGTGTGGCCTCCTACTGGATTGATACCTTGGTTCTCAAAAACTGAGGGAAATACTTACGCTACTTTGCTGCATCACCCTTTCCTCTTCAAGGGAAAACCAACGCAGTTCTCAAGAGGTAGCAGTCGTGTCGAGACACCATGTAATGATCGGGTGTGATAAGCTCTACGTTCACATACAACGGGTGCAAGCCAGTTTTGCACGTGCAGAATACTCGGGTTAAACTTGACGAGCCTAGCACATGCAGATATAGCCTCGGAACACTGAGACTGAAAGGTCGAACGTGAATCATATAGTAGACATGATCAACATAGTGATGTTCACCATTGAAAACTACTCCATTTCATGTGATGATCGGACATGGTTTAGTTGATATGGATCACGTGACCATTTAGATGACTAGAGGGATATCTATCTTAGTGGGAATTCTTAAGTAACATGATTAATTGAACTTTAATTTATCATGAACTTAGTACCTGATAGTTTTTGCATGTCTATGTTGTTCTAGATCAATGGCATGTGCTACCGTTCCTTTGAATTTTAATGCGTTCCTAGAGAAAATGAAGTTGAAATATGATGGTGATGTCTACTACACAACTTTATTCTTGTAGACACGTGTTGGGCCTCCAAGCGCAGAGTTTTGTAGGACAGTAGAAATTTTCCCTCATGTGGATGACCTAAGGTTTATCAATCCGTGAGAGGTGTAGCATGAAGATGGTCTCTCTCAAATGACCCTGCAACCAAATACAAGAAATCTCTTATGTCCCCAACACACCCAATACAATGGCAAATTGTATAGGTGCACTAGTTCGGCGAAGAGATGGTGATAAAAGTGTAATACGGATGGTAGAAATATATTTTTATAATCTAGAAAAATAAAAACAGCAAGGTATCAAATAGTAAATGGGCACAAAAATGGTATTTCAATGCTTAAAAACAAAGCCTAGGGTCTGCATTTTCACGAGTGCAATCTCCCAACGGTGCTAGCATAGTTGGATCATATGATTATCCCTCAAAGTATAATAAAGAATCACTCCCGAGTTCCTAATAGCAGAGAACAAAAGATAGGAATTGTTTGTAGGGTACGAAGCCACCTCAAAGCTATTCTTTCCGTTTGATCTATTCAAGAGTTCATACTAAAATAACACAAAGCTATTGTTTCCGCTCGATCTATCCTAGAGTTCGTACTAGAATAACACCAAAGCAAATTCATATTTATAATACTCAATCCACACAAAGAACTACGAGGATACCCCAAAGTTTCTATCAGAGAAAGGATAATAAAAACATGCATCAACCCCTATGCCAAGATTACCCCAATATCACCGCAGGAATCCGCAAGTTGAGTGCCATAACGTATATCAAGTGAATCAATAAGATACCCCAATGTCACCTCAAGGATTCATACCGCAAGACATACATCATGTGTTCTCAAATCTAAACACTCAATCTGGCATGACAAAACTTCAAAGGGTAAAGATTCAATTCATCACAACAATAGTATAGAGGGGAGAAACATCATATGATCCATCTATGCTAACAAAGCCCATGATATAGATCACGAGAGAGAGAGAGAGAGCTAAAACACATAGCTACTAGTACAAACCCTCAGCCCCGAGGGTGGACTACTCCCTCCTCATCGAGGTGGCCGCTGGGCTGATGAAGATGTCCACCAGAGATGATTCCCCCCTCCGGCAGGGTGCCGGAACGGGTCTAGATTGGTTTTCAGTGGCTATGGATCCCTGCAGCAGCGAAACTTCTGATCTAGGTTAACCCCGAAGGGTTTCGAAATATTTGGAAATTTATAGTGCAAAGAAGGGGTGCGGGAGGCCACCAAGGTAGGCACAACCCACCTGGGTGTGCCAGGGGGCCCTGGCGCGCCCTGGTGGGTTGTGCCCCCTCGGGGCACCCCCCCAGGTGCATCTCTGGCCCATTGGGTTCCTTTTGGTCCAAAAAAATCTCCGTAAAGTTTCGCAGTGTTTGGACGCCATTTGATATTGATTTCCTGTGATGTAAAAAACAAGCAAAAAACAACAACTGGCACTGGGCACTGGGTCAATAGGTTAGTCCCCAAAAATGATATAAAGTTGCTATAAATGATTGTAAAACATCCAAGAATGATAATATATTGGCATGAATACTTCATAAATTGTAGATACGTTGGAGACATATCAGATGGTAGCAATTACACGGACTGGGTACGTAACTTGAGGATTATACTCATTGCTGCACAAAAGAATTACGTCCTGGAAGCATCGCTAGGTGCAAGACCCGCTGCAGGAGCAACTCCAAACGTTATGAATGTCTGGCAGAGCAAAGCTGATGACTACTGGATAGGTCAGTGTGCCATGCTTTACGGCTTAGAATCGGGAATTCAAAGACGTTTTGAACGTCATCGAGCACATGAGATGTTCCAGGAGTTGAAGTTAATATTTCAAGCAAATGCCAAAATTGAGAGATATGAAGTCTCCAATAAGTTCTATAGCTGCAAGATGGAGGAGAATAGTTCTGTCAGTGAACACATACTCAGAATGTCTGGGTACCACAACCACTTGACTCAACTCGGAGTTAATCTTCCTGATGATAGTGTCATTAAGAGAGTTCTTCAATCACTGCCACAAAGCTACAAAAGCTTCGTGATGAACTATTATATGCAAGGGATGGATAAGACAATTCCTGAGCTCTTCGCGATGCTAAAGGCTGTGGAGGTAGAATTCAAGAAGGAGCATCAAGTGTTGACAGTTAACAAGACCACTAGTTTCAAGAAAAAGGGCAAAGGGAAGAAGGGGAACTTCAAGAAGAATGACAAGCAAGTTGCTGCTCAAGTGAAGAAGCCCAAGTTTGGACCTAAGCCTGAGACTGAGTGCTTCTACTACAAAGGGACTGGTCACTGGAAGTGGAACTGCCCCAAGTATTTGGCGGATAAGAAGGATATCAAAGTGAAAGGTATATTTGATATACATGTTATTGATGTGTACCTTACTAATGCTCGTAGTAGCGCCTGGGTATTTGATACTGGTTCTGTTGCTCATATTTGCAAGTCGATACAGGGGCTATGGATTAAACAAAGATTGGCTAAGGACAAGGTGACGATGCACGTAGGAAATGGTTCCAAAGTCGATGCGATCGTCATCGGCACGCTACCTCCACATGTGCCGTCGGGATTAGTTTTAGACCTAAATAATTTTTATTTGGTGCCAGCGTTGAGCATGAACATTATATCTGGATCTTGTTTAATGCGAGGCGGTTATTCATTTAAATCAGAGAATAATGGTTGTTCTATTTATATGAGTAATATCTTTTATGGTCATGCACCCTTGATGAGTGGTCTATTTTTGTTGAATCTTGATCGTAGTGATACACATATTCATAATATTGAAGCCAAAAGATGCAAAGTTAATAATGATAGTGCAACTTATTTGTGGCACTGTCGTTTAGGTCATATTGGTGTAAAGCGCATGAAGAAAGTCCATGCTGATGGGCTTTTGGAATCAGTTGATTATGAATCACTTGATGCTTGCGAACCATGCCTCATGGGCAAGATGACTAAGACTCCATTCTTCGGAACAATGGAGTGAGCAACTGACTTGTTGGAAATAATGCATACTGATGTATGTGATTCGATGAGTGTTGTGGCTCGCGGTGGGTATCGTTATTTTCTGACCTTCATAGATGATTTGAGCAGATATGGGTATATCTACTTGATGAAACATAAGTCTGAAACATTTGAAAAGTTCAAAGAATTTCAGAGTGAAGTGGAAAATCATTGTAACAAGAAAATAAAGTTTCTATGATCTGATCATGGAGGTGAATATTTGAGTTATGAGTTTGGTCTTCATTTAAAACAATGTGGAATAGTTTCGCAACTCACGCCACCTGGAACACCACAACGTAATGGTGTGTCCAAACGTCGTAACCATACTTTATTGGATATGGTGCAATGTATGATGTCTCTTACTGATTTACCGCTATCGTTTTGGGGTTATGCTTTAGAGACAGCTGCATTCACGTTAAAATAGGGCACCATCTAAATCCGTTGAGACAACACCATATGAACTGTGGTTTGGCAAGAAACTGAAGTTGTCGTTTCTTAAAGTTTGGGGTTGTGATGCTTATGTGAAAAGGCTTCAACCTGATAAGCTCGAACCCAAATCGGAGAAATGTGTCTTCATAGGATACCCAAAACAGACTGTTGGGTACACCTTCTATCACAGATCCGAAGGCAAGATATTCGTTGCTAAGAATGGATCCTTTCTAGAAGGAGTTTCTCTCAAAAGAAATGAGTGGGAGGAAAGTAGAACTTGATGAGGTAATTGTACCTTCTCCCAAATTGGAAAATAGTTCATCACAGAAATCAGTTCGAGTGATCCCTACACCAATTAGTGAGGAAGCTCATAATGATGATCATGAAACTTCAGATCAAGTTACTACCGAACCTCGCAGGTCAATCAGAGTACGATCCGCATCAGGTGGTATGGTAATCCTGTGCTGGAAGTCATGTTACTTGACCATGACGAACCTATGAACTATGAGGAAGCGATGATGAGCCCAGATTCCGCGAAATGGCTTGAGGCCATGAAATCTGAGATGAGATCCATGTATGAGAACAAAGTATGGACTTTGATTGACTTGCCCGATGACCGGCGAGCCATTGAGAATAAATGGATCTTCAAGAGGAAGACGGACGCTGATAGTAGTGTTACTATCTACAAAGCTCGAATTGTCGCAAAAAGGTTTTCGACAAGTTCAAGGTGTTGACTACGATGAGATTCTCTCACTCATATCGATACTTAAAAGTCTGTCTGAATCATGTTAGCAGTTGCCGCATTTTATGAAATCCAGCAAATGGATGTCAAAATTGTATTCCTTAATGGATTTATTAAAGAAGAGTTGTATATGATGCAACCAGAAGGTTTTTCTCAATCCTAAAGGTGCTAACAAAGTGTGCAAGCTCCAGCGATCCATCTATGGACTGGTGCAAGCATCTCGGAGTTGGAATATACACTTTGATGAGTTGATCAAAGCATATAATTTTTGTACAGACTTGCGGTGATGCTTGTATTTACAAGAAAGTGAGTGGGAGCACTAGAGCCTTCTGATAAGTATATGTGAATGACATATTATTGATCGAAAATGATGTAGAATTTTCTGGAAAGCATAAAGGAGTGTTTGAAAGGAGTTTTTCAAAGAAAGACCTCAGTGAAGCTGCTTACATATTGAGCATCAAGATCTATAGAGATAGATCAAGAAACTTGATAACTTTTTTCAATAAGTGCATACCTTCACAAGATTTTGAAGTAGTTCAGAATGGAACAGTCAAAGAAGGAGATCCTGCCTGTGTTGCAAGGTTTGAAGTTGAGTAAAGACTCAAAACCCGAACACGACAGAAAATAGAAAGAGAATGAAAAGTCATTCCCTATGCCTCAGTCATAGGTTCTATAAAGTATGCTGAGGGAGTCCTGGATTAGGGGGTATCCGGACAACTGGATTATATCCTTCGGCCGGACTGTTGGACTATGAAGATACAAGATTGAAGACTTCGCCCCGTGTCCGGATAGGACTCTATTTGGTGTGGAAGGCAAGCTAGGCAATACGGATATGTATATCTCCTCCTTTGTAACCGACTTTATGTAACCCTAGCCCCCTCTGGTGTATATATAAACTGGAGGGTTTTAGTCCATAGGACAACATACAATCATACCATAGGCTAGCTTCTAGGGTTTAGCCTCCCCGATCTCGTGGTAGATCAACTCTTGTAATACCCATATCATCAAAAATAAATCGAGCAGGACCTAGGGTTTTACCTCCATCAAGAGGGCCCTAACCTGGGTAAAACATTGTGTCCCCTGCCTCCTGTTACCATCCGCCTTAGACGCACAGTTCGGGACGCCCTACCCGAGATCCGCCGGTTTTGACACCGACATTGGTGCTTTCATTGAGAGTTCCCCTGTGACGTCGCCGTAAGGAAGGATGCCTCATCTCATTGTTAAAAACAACATTACCGCCGGGGGAGCCCTGGCTGTCGGCCAAACTCTCCGGCTAGGTAGTTTCGTCACGACCGCCTGTTCGGCCGCTGCACTGATGATGACTTCTCGGGTCATCGAAAACAGCCTCCATGTCGGCTCGGAATTCGCCGAGCAGATGGATCCAATGGAGATCTCTTCCCTAAATGAGCTCTTGGATCGCATCGCCGCCCTGGGAGTCGCTACGGACTATGATCGGATTGGGCTTAAACCCGATCAAAGGGAGATTAACTCTCCATCGGTCACCCATCATGTTGCGGTGGTGGAGGAACAATGCGGCAATTCTTCCTCTATTTTGAGGACTAACTATGTACGGATTCCTGAGCTCTCCGAGCCGGATACCCTCTTATGGGAGGACATCACCCAAGCCCTAAACCTAGAATCAGGCAGCGGGCCAGACTTATCGGGCAGCACTCCGGAACCCGAACTTCCAAGATTGGAAACTCCTCGGCCCCTGGGTCTCAGATCGGGTAGGGGTTCGGACTCAAATCCACCCACCCACCCAGACATAAACGATCTTTCCCACATCAGGCAAGAGCCCCATGAAACAGTACATCATTATTGGGCCAGATTCCTCCTTGTGATGAACAAGGTTAAGGACTGTCGCGAGGAAGATGCAGTCTCACTTTTCTGCAATAATTGCACAGACAAGGGAATCCTTAATGCCTTAAGTCACCGTGACATATCACGCTTCGCTGACTTGGCATCCATAGTACGAAAGCACTGTGCGATGGAAAGTGCTTGGAAAACCAAAATGAAATTTTGGGATAATCCGGCTTCGAATATACACCCAGTCCGAAGTAAAAGGGTGCACTATCATATGACACCCGAGCTAGTTGCATAGAAACAAAAACCCTCTACAGGGCATGGAACCGTACTGGAGGGATGGCTTAACGGACCCTGCAAAATTCATAGTACAGCAGATACCACATCAACACATAGCCTTAGAGCATGTTGGATACTCCGGCAGGTGGCCAAAAGTGGCGAGGATCTTCTTATCCCGAATACCACAGAGCACCATCCCGCAGATAACAATACGGTACTAACAGTTTTCGAAACCTTCACATCTAACAATAGGCGCAAGCGAACACTCCGCAGCCTCGCCAAAATCTGCCACGTGGCAGCAATGAATCCATGGAGTGACACGACTATTACCTTCAATGCCAGTGATGAACCTAAATTCCGAACTGCCCGAGCACCAGCTACACTGGTCCTCAGTCCAATTGTGGACGGCTTTTGACTCACCAAAGTACTCATGGACGGCGGCAGTGGATTAAACATCATCTATGAGGAAACTCTTCAAAAAATGGAAATAGACTGGAACCGCGTTGAGCAAAGCAGCACAACCTTCAGAGGAATCATCCCCAGTCGGAGAACTATAGGTCCGAAGAAATTACATTCCAAGTGGCCCCGTTCAGTAGTGTATATCACGCCCTTTTAGGGCGGGAGGCGTTCACGATCTTCCAAGCCACACCCCATTATGGGTACATGAAGCTCAAAATGCCCAGGCCCAACGGAATCATCACCCTCGCTAGTGATCCGGACACAGCACTCCGCGCCGAAAACAAAACAGCCGCATTGGCCCTCGAGGCATTATCCGAAGCCTTTTCGGCCGAGGAATTAACGGTGCTACGCTCCACGGTGGACAGGGACGATGTAATACTCGATAAGAGATCCAAGTCCACCTCTTTCAAACCAGCGAACGAAATAGTCGAATTCCAAGTCCACCCAACGGACCCTACAAAAATAGCCTAAATCGGGGCACAGTTAAACCCCGCCGTGGACGCCGCACTACGAGATTTCCTGCGCGAGAATTGGGACATATTCGCTTGGCACCCCTCAGACATGCCAGGAATCCCACGCAGGCTGGTCGAGCATAGTCTCAATATCCTAAAGGGATTCAAGCCGGTCAAGCAGTTTCTTCGGTGTTTCTCTTAACCTAAGAGATAGGCCATGGGAGAGGAACTAGCCAAGTTATTGGAGGCCGGATTCATCAGAGAGATAAAACACCCAGACTGGCTAGCAAACCTGGTGATGGTATCAAAGAAGGACAAATCATGGCGCCTATGCGTCGATTTCAAGGACATCGACAAGGCTTTCCCAAAGGATCCTTTCCCCCTCCCCTGCATTGATCAAATTATTGATGCTACTGCAGGACATAAGTCATTGTGTTTCCTCGACGCATACTCCGGCTACCACCAAATCAAGATGGCGGAGTTTGACCAAGCCGCAATGGCATTTATAACACCATACGGCCCCTTCTGTTTCAACACAATGCCTTTTGGGCTCAAAAACGTCGGCGCAACATATCAGCGCATGATCCAGACTTGTCTGGAGAAACGGATCGACAAAAGAGTAGAGGCATACATAGATGATGTGGTCATTAAAACCAAACACATCGACTCTCTAATAGACGACTTGAGGCTCACATTTGACAACCTCAGAACATAAGACATCAAGCTCAATCCGGAAAAATGCGTTTTCGGCATACCAGTCGGAAAGCTCCTGGGCTTCATTGTCTCCAGTAGAGGGATTGAAGCTAATCCAGCCAAAATCCGAGCTCTGTCACAGTTGGCTATCCCAACGGACCTCAAACAAATCCAAAAACCGATTGGATGTGTGGCAGCTCTCAGCCGCTTTATCTCCCGCTTAGGAGAAAAGGCTTTACCCCTTTATCACCTCCTTCGGTGCACCGAACACTTCAAGTGGACGGACGCTGCCACAGCCGGATTGGAAGAAATAAAAGCCATATTGGCAACCAACCCAATCCTGGCCGCGCCAAACATCGGCGAACCAATGCTGTTGTACATTGCGGCAACTCATCAAGTTGTAAGCGCAGTGCTTGTCGTCGAACGAGAAGCTGACGGACATAAATTCCCTCTTCAAAAGCCAGTATACTATGTATCCACTATCCTCACTCCATGCAAATCACGGTACCCACATTATCAAAAGATAGCCTATGCGGTATTCATGGCATCCCGGAAGCTGCGACACTACTTTCAAGAGTGTTCGATTATAGTAGCCTCGAATGTGCCACTTAATGATATTATAAACAACCGCGACGCTACAGGTCGGATTGCCAAATGGGCCATTGAGCTCCTCTCGTTCGACATAACATACAAACCTCGGCGAGCCATCAAGTCGCAAGTATTGGCCGACTTTGTCGCCGAATGGACGGAGGCCGAACTCCCTAAAGAGTACGGCGCATACTCCAATTGGATCATGCACTTCGACGGTTCTAAAATGTTGGCTGGTCTAGGGGCTGGCGTCGTCCTGACATCCCCAACCGGAGATACCGTTCAGTACATACTGTAAATCTTGTATACAGACACCAACAACACAGCTGAATACGAAGCTCTGTTGCATGGTCTTCGGATGGCAGTCTCCATGGGCATTCAACGCCTGAAGGTGCATGGGGATTCAAACCTCGCAATATCCCAAATAAATGGAGACTTCGACGCCAAGGATCCGAAAATGGCGGCCTATTGAAACGTTGTCCTAAAAATGTCAGCTCGGTTCGAGGGGCTTGAATTTCACCATGTGGCTCGAGAAAACAATCAGGCGGCGGATATCCTCGCCCGCATCGGCGCAAAACGCGATGCGGTCCCCCCCAACATCTTTTTGGAGAGGTTGTTCAAGCCATCCGTAGTATGGGAAGGGGACACCGGTAACAATAGTCCGGACCCGGCCAAAATACCCGATACCGAACACTCTGACACAATCGGAGGCTCCGCCACCGAAATAACACCTTCAGCCCACGTAATAATGGCCATCATTGCCCCGTGGACAGAACCATTCCTGGCCTACCTAACTAGACAACAACTCCCCGAGGACCAGAATGAGGCACGCTACATAGTGCGGCGATCTAAAGCCTACAGGGTCCACGAGGGAGAGCTATATAAGAAAAGCACCACTGGAGTACTTTAAAGGTGCATCTCCAAAGAGGAAGGGCGGAAGCTTTTGGCAGAAATTCATGCCAGACTCGGCGGCCACCACGCCACAGCTCGGGCCCTTGTAAGCAAGGCCTTCCGTATAGGTTTTTATTGGCCGACGGCCCGGGCAGACGCACAGAACTTGGTCCAACGTTGCGCCAGTTGCCAGCTTTTTGCAAACCAAAGCCACATGCCACCTACCGCTCTCCAAACAATCCCCACTACCTAGCCTTTCGCGGTCTGGGGGCTTGACATGGTTGGACCCCTTAAAGGGGGATCCCACAAGAAAAAATACTTACTGGTCATGGTAGATAAATTCACCAAATGGATAGAAGCCAAACCTGTTAAAACAGCCAAATCCGGACCGGTGATAGACTTCATATCCGGGGTCGTACACCGTTATGGCATCCCCCACAGCATCATCACTAACAATGGCACGAACTTCACGGCTGATGATGTAAAACTCTGGTGCAGCAAAATGGGCATCAAGCTCGATTATGCTTCAGTCTATCACCCACAAACCAACGTCCAAGTTGAGCGAGCAAACGGTCTTATAATGAACGGCATTAAACCCAGATTAGTGTGTTCCTTAATGGAGTCTAACATGCACTGGGTAGAGGAGCTCGACTCCGTACTCTGGGGGCTGTGGACCACGCCGAATCATAGTACCATATATACACCCTTCTTTATGGTGTCTGGCGCAGAGGCAGTCTTGCCCTGTGACATAATTCATGACTCACCTCGAGTGCGCATGTATGAAGAAAGAGAAGCCGAGCTCGATCAGCAGGACAGTCTGGACACCCTGGAGGAGGAGCGCGACGTAGCAAAAGCCCGTTCCGCATTTTATCAGCAACAGGCTCGCAGATACCAAAGCAGAGAAGTATGGGCAAAAACTTATAACGTTGGCGAACTGGTTCTACGCCTGCCGGATCAGAAAAAGAACAAGCTTGAGCCCAAATGGGAAGGTCCCTTCATTATTAACCAAGTTCTGACCGGTGGAGCGTACCAACTGCGGGATGCATCGACTAATCGACTCGACCTGAACTCATGGAACGCGGCCAGGCTCCGAAGATTCTACGCCTAGTGCCGGACTCTATGTTCGTCCCCTTCCACTGTCCATTTTTTTGCATATACATTATCTGTCTTGTTTTTCTTTCTTTCTTTCTTTCTTTCTTTTATTCTTTCTCTAGGCCTTCAAGGGCCAACTTGTGCCTCGCTTGCACATTATAGATGTGCTATCCGCGCTCATCATACCTGGGGGCTTCTTTCACAGAAGCTTAATTATTTATCTGGGCCTCATGCCCCGCACATGTGTTATACTTCTGCATGTACCTTTTTTCGCCATTATATGCATCGATATGACTTAAGTTCTGGCCAAGCTGGGTTGCCTGGCTCTTGTATTTATGCCCTACGTTCCTGTTAATTTGGCTAGGGCATAAAGGGAGCACCTCTGCGATTGTTACTGCCGGGTCAGCCGGATGTGTACCTCAGACTGGGTGAAGCCGAAAGCTATCTTTCTTAAGGGAATATTCGGTCGGTGAACAAAAGATGATTTTTATTTATTTTCCATATGTGCCCCCAGATGTTTTTCCTGCGTTTTTTCTCGCAGTCCGGACGTGCACTTTAGGGCATGCGTACCCAGGGAAAGGAACCCTTAACGGAACTATTCTCCCTAGAAGATGTTTCTTACTACCCATGTAATATAACATAACTAGTTGGACACTTGTCTGTTCAAGCACTAATGACCCCTACGCCTGGTCTCCACGCATACTCCGGTTCTTATATAACTGAGCGGGTATTTGGATACACTCCGGACTATCGGGTCCCGAGGTCGAAGCGAAATGGTCCGCCATGACAAATGATCTACAATCCGTCTAGAAGGCATTATACATGTCATTTTAATTACATAGTCATGTAGACTGACTAAATTCCTCCTCTATACCATCCAACAGGCGGTCTAGCCTACAATCCTGTTGGGAATACTTTGTGGCTAATTCTACTTGCCCATAGACTAAGCTAACGGGGATCTCTTTCTCGTCGGGCCCCACAGGTCCGACCTCGGCCATGTGATTCGGGTCTGTCTTGGTATACCGCATCTTCACCATAGCCCAGGACTCTCTGGCACCTTGACGGCAGGCCAATATCTTCCATAATCGGAGGCGCCGCCGTGCTCCCTTGAGCTTCTCCACAAGCTCTCCAACACCTTCTAGCAGGGAGACAGATGGCCACAAGGCCTGGGCAACACCTTGCATCACCTGCCGAACTTGTTCGTGCAGTTGTGAGAGCTTGGATAGAAAATCACCCGCAGACCTGGGCATCTCCTCCACGGGACGACCCGTCATCATACCTGCAGACATAACTCTGTTAGCCGGCTTCTCCGTCGTTCCCTTTATCAAGGGATCGTTCAAGCACTTACTGAATATGTCGCGTCGAAGCCGCTTGTTCTCCTTCTCGGAGTTCGCAAGCTGGGCACGAACATCTTTTAGTTCCATGCTCATCTTAGTATTGGCGTCTTGGAGATTGTTTTTCTCCCTCCTGACCTCAGTCAGCACGCGTTCGCCAGCCTTTAGCTGTGGTACGACATGCGGGTCCTCCGGATTCTCTCTGGATTCGTCTGCAATATCTATTGTTAGATCTGCAGTCATGCCGCACGCTATATGGTACTTATCATTCTTTAAAAGAAATATTACCAACTGGGAATTTTTAGGTTCCTTCAATGCCGCAACAGCGGCCCGAAGTTGGGTCTTGCATTCCTCTAGCTCCTGTGATAGTCGAGCATTCTTCTCTGAAAGAAGCTACACAATCGTATGATCCTTAAATCAGTTCTGCTAACTGTTTCAAGTCTCGGGGCTACTGATACATATAATCGTCAGATTTTCTTACCTGTACATCCTTTACATACTGATCCGTGGGTCTGGCTAGACCATCTTGAGCGGCACGGAGGTACGCTTCTCCAGAATTGAAGGCATCAAATGCCTCTGGTGAGAAGCAAGCATCACGGAGTACAGCCCGACAACGCCTATGATTCATGGCGCTCTCCACTTCTGAATTTGTAGCGGATAATCTATCTGCATCCTCTGTAGGAGGAGCATCCAGCGTCCGCCCCATGTCGGCTTCCGCCTCTATGTCTGGTCCTGGAGCCCGGCTGGTGGAAGCATGATCGACAGCATCGCCAGATATATTCCGGCGAGCGTTTTTCTGTTAAAGAAACATGGTCGTCGTTACATTTTGAGAAAGACGACAACCACGGAGCGGTGTTTTTGTTATACCTCTGCGCCGGCGTCTCCGTCCTGACCGCCTTCCTTTTTAGCCTGCCCGGCCTCGGTGCCTCTTGTTGGCGAGTTGCTGTGGGTTCGGCATGGCATCCCGAATGCCTTCCCTGTAAAAACACCATGTGTATATGGTAGGTGAAGTGTCTAAAAAGGGGTCCTACTTTTGGGAGTTGGGATTTTTGGGTTTTTCTTACATGCGACGCAGGAAGAAGTCCGGGATTGTCGGTCGTAATGGCCACCATGGCGTCATCACAGCTTAATTGATAGAACTGACGGTCTATCAGCTCCACAAATATGATTGGATCTTCTTTGAGTCCGGGATCGAGAGCCCGGTCAGGGTCCTCTGGTTCTAGAGGTGGGCTGCTGACCTCCCTTATGGCTTTTCGCAGTTCCTGCCGCAAAATGGCAAGGTGAGTGCCTACAATGAAGAATGCGGGAAGAATGGGAGTAAGGAGATATAACAAACCCAGCTTGGAGGGTTGTACATAGAGAATCCGTCCCGCGGCTTGATGCGGAGGAACTCGTCTTCCTCTCCCTTGAACAGTCTAGACAAAATTTTTGTCAAAGCGGCAGCGTTGTCCGGACCATTACGCCCGCAACGGGTGACGTCATCTTCCCCGTTAAAACACCACAAGGGGTGCCCTCGATATTTAAGCGGTTGCACTCCCCGCATTATGCATATTGACATAACCTCGATTACTGTCAATCCTGATTGAGCTAGCGCTTTAATCCGGTTCATCAGGTAAAGGACTTCTCCATTGTCTTCCTCCTGGGGGCTTCATGGGCGCCAACTTCGGCATTTCTTCAGAGGAGCATTGCTGAACTCAGGAAGGCCCCGCCGAACAGGGTCCAGAAGGGGGACGTCATCCATATAAAACCATTCCGAAGGCTAGTCTTCGGACGTCTTCTTCGGAGTACCGGACAGGTATCCGGTTTCGGCGATGCGCCATATTTCGGCTCCGCCCACTTGGTAAAGTGATCCCTTCTGTGTGCGAGGGATGAGGCAAAATAACCTTTTCCACAGCTCGAAATGAGCCTCGCAACCCAGGAACAACTCGCAGAGGGCAACATAGCCGGCGATGTGTAAGATGGAAGCAGGGGTGAAATTATGCAGTTGGAGGCCGTAAAACTCCAGGAGCCCGCAGAGGAACGGATGAATCAGAAATCCGAGTCCCCTTAATAGATAGGGGACAAGGCATACCCGCTCCCCTGTAGAGGGGCTGGGGAAGCTCTCTGCTTGCTCCCCGCCATTGTAGGTGGCGAGCCCGGCTCGGACGGGCACCATATATGCCGGAGGGAGAAATCCCTTAGTCTGCAGTTTGACTAATCGACTATGTAGGACTGAACACCTCTCCCAATCACCGGGCTTAGGGCTAGGGGTGGGAGGAGGAGCTGCAGAGGTCGGCCATGCTGGAATGGATCTTTCCGAAACACGCACTGTTGGATTCTTGCTGGGGGAAGCATGGTAAGGATCGGATCTAAGAATCCCCATCCCTTTAATAGACAATTTATTTATCTAGCTAGGGGGGCAAATGTAAAAACGCCCTGGCGCCTCGTATTCATTCGGCGCATGGGATATGGCCCTTATTGGGCATAGAAGCCAAGAGGTTCAACGTTTATGAGGCCGGACACTGCTTACGAACATTCGAAATTTGGAGAAGAACCCGCCTTGCAATGCCGAAGACAACACTGCGTGCCGGACTCATCGTCATTGAAGCCTAGTTCGGGGGCTACTGAGGGAGTCCTGGATTAGGGGGTATCCGGACAGCCGGATTATATCCTTCGGCCGGACTGTTGGACTATGAAGATACAAGTTTGAAGACTTCGTCCCGTGTCCGGATGGGACTCTATTTGGCGTGGAAGGCAAGCTAGGCAATACGGATATGTATACCTCCTCCATTGTAACCGACTTTATGTAAGCCCCCTTCGGTGTCTATATAAACCGGAGGGTTTTAGTCCGTAGGACAACATACAATCATACCATAGGCTAGCTTCTAGGATTTAGCCTCCCCGATCTCATGGTAGATCAACTCTTGTAATACCCATATTATCAAGAATAAATCGAGCAGGACGTAGGGTTTTACCTCCATCAAGAGGGCCCGAACCTAGGTAAAACATCGTGTCCCCTGCCTCCTGTTACCATCCACCTTAGACGCATAGTTCGGGACCCCCTACCCAAGATCCGCCGGTTTTGACACCGACATATGCTATGCTGTATACCGGACCTATTGTGTACCTCACCGTGAGTTTGGCAAGAGGGTACAATAGTGATCCAGGAGTGGATCACTGGACAACCGTCAAAATTACCCTTAGTGGAATAAGGAAATATTTCTCGGTTATGGAGGTGATAAAGAGTTCATCATAAAGAGTTATGTTGATGCAAGCTTTAACACTAATCTGGATGACTCTGAGTCTCAATATGGATACATATTAAAAGTGGGAGCAATTAGCAAAATACATGAGAAATATTTGCAAAATACATACGGATTTGAATGTGGCGGACCCGTTGACTAAACTTCTCTCACAAGAAAAACATGATCACACCTTAGTACTCTTTGGGTGTTAATCACATGGCGATGAGAACTAGATTATTGACTCTAGTAAACCTTTTGGGTGTTGTTCACATGGTGATGTGAACTATTGGTGTTAAATCACATGGCGATGTGAACTAGATTATTGACTTAGTGCAACTGGGAGACTGAAGGAAATATGCACTAGAGGCAATAATAAAGTTGTTATTTATATTTACTTATATCATGATAAATGTTTATTATTCATGCTAGAATTGTATTGAAGGAAACTTAGTACATGTGTGAATACATAGACGAACAGAGTGTCCCTAGTATACCTCTACTAGACTAGCTCGTTAATCAAAGATGGTTAAAGTTTCCTGACCATAGACATGTGTTTTCATTTGATGAACGAGATCACATCATTAGAGAATGATGTGATGGACAAGACCCATTCGTTAGCTTATCATAATGATCATTTTGTTTTACTACTATTGCTTTCATCATGACTTATACATGTTCCTCTGACTATGAGATTATGCAACTCCCGAATACCGGAGGAACACCTTGTGTGTTATCAAACGTCACAACGTAACTGGGTGATTATAAAGGTGCTCTACAGGTGTCTCCGATGGTGTTGGTTGAGTTGGCATAGATCGAGATTAGGATATTCACTCCGTGTATCGGAGAGGTATCTCTGGGCCCTCTCAGTAACGCACATCACTATAAGCCTTGCAAGCAATGTGACTAATGAGTTAGTTATGGGATGATGCACTACAAAACGAGTAAAGAGACTTGCCGGTAACGGGATTGAGCTAGGTATGAAGATACCGATGATTGAATCTCGGGCAAGTAACATACCGATGACAAGGGAACAACGGATGTTGTTATGCGGTTTGACCGATAAAGATCCTCATAGAATATGTAGGAACCAATATGAGCATCCAGGTTCCGCTATTGGTTATTGACTGGAGATGTGTCTCGGTCATGTCTACATAGTTCTCGAACTCGTAGGGTCCGCACGCTTAACATTCAATGACGATTTGTATTACGAGTTATGTGATTTGATGACCGAAGCTTATTCGGAGTCCCTGATGAGATCACGGACATGACGAGGAGTCTCGAAATGGTCGAGAGGTAAAGATCGATATATTGGAAGGTTATATTCGGACATCGGAATGGTTCTGAAGTGTTGCGGGTATTTTTCGGAGTACCGGAAGAACCGGAACCCTCTGGGAAGTAGTGGGTCTTAATGGGCTTTAGTGGAAAGGAGAGAAGGGCCTCAAGGGGTAGCCCCCCCCCCATGGCTTGTCCGAATTGGACTAGGAGGGGACGGCACCCCCTCTTTCCTTCTCCCCTCTTCCTCCTTCCCTCCTTCTCCTAGTTGGAATAGGAAAGGGGGGGGGGGGCAAATCCTACTTGGACAGGGAGTCCAAGTAGGACTCCCCCCTTTGGCGCCCCCCTTGGGCCGGCCTCCTCTTCCCCCTCCTTTATATACGTGGGAGGGGGCACCCCAAAGGCACACCAAGTCTTCTCTTAGCCGTGTGCGGTGCCCCCCTCCACAGTTACACATCTTGGTCATATCGTCGTAGTGGTTAGGCAAAGCCCTGCACCGGTAACTTCATCATCACCGTCGCCACCTCATCATGCGGACGGAACTCTCCCTCGTCCTCAACTGGATCAAGAGCTCGAGGGAGGTCATCATGCTGAACGTGTGCTGAACCCGGAGGTGCCATACGTTCGGTGCTAGGATTGGTTGAATCGCGAAGACGTTCGACTACATCAACCGCGTTGCTAAACGCTTCCACTTTTGGTCTACGAGGGTATGTGGACACACTCTCCCCGCTCGTTGCTATGCATCTCCTAGATATATCTTGCGTGATCATAGGTAATTTTTTTGAAATACTACATTCACTCCAGCGCCACTCATTGACGCACTCGGACGCCTCACCTCACCGGGATCTGCTATAAAAAGGTGGCCACTGATACGTCCATTTTGCATCATGCTTTTATATCCATATTTATTGCATTATGGGTTGTTATTACACATTATGTCACAATACTTATGCCTATTCTCTCTTATTTTACAAGGTTTACATAAAGAGGGAGAATGCCGGCAGCTGGGATTCTGGGCTAGAAAAGGAGCAAATATTAGAGACCTATTCTGCACAGCTCCAAAAGTCCTAAAACTTCACGGAAGATGTTTTCCAAATATATAAAAAATACTGAGAGCAAGAACTTCACCAGGGGGCCACACCCTGCCCACGAGGGTGGGGGCGCGCCCCCTACCTTGTGGGCCCCTGGTGGCCCTCCGGTGGCCATCTTCTGCTATATGGAGTATTTCGATGGGAAAAACTCATAAGCCATCTTCTCGGACGAAACTCTGCCGCCACGAGGCGGAACCTTGGCGAAACCAATCTAGGGCTCTGGCGGGGCTGTTCTGTCAGGGAAACTTCCCTTCTAGAGGGGGAAATCATCGCCATCATCATCACCAACGCTCCTCTCATCGGGAGAGGGAAATCTCCATCAACATCTTCATCAGCACCATCTCATCTCAAAACCCTAGTTCAGATCTTGTATCCAATTCTTGTCTCCAACTTCGGGATTGGTGCTAGTAGGTTGCTAGTAGTGTTAATTACTCCTTGTAGTTGATGCTAGTTGGTTTAATTGGTGGAAGATCATATGTTCAGATCCTATATGCATATTAATACCCCTCTGATTATGAACATGTTTGTGCTTTGTGAGTAGTTACTTTTGTTCCTAAGGACATGGGAGAAGTCTTGCTATTAGTAGCCATGTGAATTTGGTATTCGTCCGATATTTTGATGACATGTATGTTGTCTCTCCTCTAGTGGTGTTATGTGAACGTCAACTACATGACACTTCACCATTATTTGGGCCTAGAGGAAGGCATTGGGAAGTAATAAGTAGATGATGGGTTGCTAGACTGACAGAAGCTTAAACCCTAGTTTATGCGTTGCTTCGTAAGGGGCTGATTTGGATCCATATGTTTCATGCTATGGTTAGGTTTACCTTAATACTTTTATTGTAGTTGCGGGTGCTTGCAATAGAGATTAATCATAAGTGGGATGCTTGTCCAAGTAAGGGAAGCACCCAAGCACTGGTCCACCCACATACCAAATTATCAAAGTACCGAACGCGAATCATATGAACATGATGAAAACTAGCTTGATGATATTCCCATGTGTCCTCGGGAGCACTTTACATCATATAAGAGTTTGTCCAAGCTTGTCCTTTGCTAAGAAAAGGATTGGGCCACCTTGCTACACCTTATTTACTTTTGTTACTTGTTGCGCGTTACAAATTATCTTATCACAAACTATCTGTTACCACTTATTTCTGTACTTGCAGAGAATACCTTGCTGGAGACCAATATCATTTCCTTCTGCTCCTCGTTGGGTTCAACACTCTTACTTATCGAAAGGACTACGATAGATCCCCTATACTTGTGGGTCATCAAGACTCTTTTCTGGCGCCGTTGCCGTGGAGTGAAGCGCCTTTGATAGGTGGAATTTGGTAAGGATAAATTTATATAGTGTGCTGAAATTTACTGTCACTTGTTACTATGGAAGGTAATCCTCTGAGGGGCTTGTTTGGGGTATCTTCAGCTTGACCAGTAGAGCAAAGAGTTTCTCCTCAACAAACTGAACCTACTGAAAATGAAAATAAAAATGAAAATTCTTGCTTTGAAGTTCCTTCGGGTATGATAGAAAAACTGCTAGCTAATCCTTTTTTAGGAGATGGAACAAAACATCCTGATGAACATCTGATATATGTGGATAAAGTTTGTGGATTATTTAAGCTTGTAGGTGTACCCGGAGATGTTGTTAAGAAGGTCTTCCCATTATCTTTGAGGGGATATGCATCGACATGGTATAGGCTATGTGATGATATGAGATCTTGGAATTACAAATGATTGAAATTGGAATTTTATCAGAAGTTTTATCCTATGCATCTTGTTCATCATGATCGCAATTATATATATAATTTTTGGCCTCGCGAAGGAGAAAGAGTCGCTCAAGCTTGGGGGAGGCTTAAATCAATGTTATATTCATGCCCCAGCCATGAGCTCTCAAGAGAAATGATTATTCAAAAAATTTATGCTCGGCTTTCTAGTAACAATCGCACCATGCTTGATACTTCTTGTGCTGGCTCTTTTATGATGAAGACTATTGAATTCAAATGGGATTTAATGGAAAGAATTAAACGCAACTCTGAAGATTGGGACCTCGGCAATGGTAGGGAGTCAGGTATGACACCTAGTTTTGATTGTGTTAAAACTTTTATGGATACCGATATTTTTCGTAAATTTAGCACTAAATATGGACTTGACTCTGAGATAGTAGCTTCTTTCTGTGAATCTTTTGCTGCCTATGTTGATCTCCCCAAGGAGAACTGGTTTAAATATCATCCTCCCATAGAAGTAAAAGTAGTTGCACCTATTAAAGTTGAAGAAAAGACTATCACTTATAATGATCCTATTGTTTCTACTTCTTATGTTGAGAAACCACCTTTCCCTGTTGGGATAAAGGATCATGCTAAAGCTTCAACTATGGTTCGTAAAAGCAATATTAAAACATATACACCTCCTGAGAAAGTTAAAGTTGAACCTAATATTGCTATTGTTAAAGATCTTTTGTCTGATAATATTGATGGGCATGTTATTTATTTCTGTGATGAAACTGCTAGAATTGCTAAACCCCGTGATAAAGATAAACCTAGACCTGTGGTAGGCATGCCTGTTATTTCTGTTAAAATAGGAGATCATTGTTATCATGGCTTATGTGATATGGGTGCTAGTGCTAGTGCAATACTATATTCCTTATACAAAGATGTTATGCATGATATTACACCTGCTGGGATGGAAGATATTGATGTCACAATTAAACTTGCCAATAGAGATACTATTTCACCAATGGGAATTGTTAGAGATGTTGATGTCTTGTGTGGGAAAACTAAATATCCTGCCGATTTTCTTGTTCTTGGTTCCCCACAAGATAGCTTTTGTCCCATTATATTTGGTAGACCTTTCTTAAATACTGTTAATTCTACCATAGATTGCAAAAGAGATGTTGTTACTATCGGTTTAGATGATATGACTCATGAATTTAATTTTTCTAAATTTAGTAGACAACACCGTGAAGAAGAATTACCTAGTAAGGATGAAATTATTGGTCTTGCTTCTATTTCCGTACCTCCTAGTGATCCTTTAGAACAATACTTGTTAGACCATGAAAATGATATGTTTATGAATGAAAGAAGGGAATTAGATGGAGTATTCTTTAAACAGGAACCTATTCGGAAAAACAATTTACATGTTGAAATCCTAGGGGATCCTCCTCCACCCAAGGGTGATCCCGTATTTGAGCTTAAACCGTTACCTGATACTTTTAAATATGCTTATCTTGATGAGAAAAAGATATATCCTGTTATTATTAGTGCTAACCTTTCAGAGCATGAGGAAGAGAGATTATTGAAAACTCTGAAGAAGCACCGCGCTTCTATTGGGTATACTCTTGATGATCTTAAGGGCATTAGTCCCACTCTATGTCAACATAAAATTAATTTGGAAGAAGATGCTAAACCAGTTCGTGATCATCAATGCCGACTGAATCCTAAAATGAAAGAAGTGGTATGAAAGGAGATACTAAAGCTCCTTGAGGTAGGTATAATTTATCCCGTTGCTGATAGTCAGTGTGTAAGCCCTGTCCATTGTGTCCCTAAGAAGGGAGGTATTACTGTTGTTCCTAATGATAAAGATGAATTGATTCCTCAAAGAATTATTACAGGTTATAGGATGGTAATTGATTTCCGCAAATTAAATAAGTCTACTAAAAAGGATCATTACCCCTTACCTTTTATCGATCAAATGCTAGAAAGATTGTCCAAACATACACATTTTTGACTGTGTCAGCCAAAGATCAATCAAAGACTACTTTTACATGCCCTTTTGGTACTTTTGCTTAGACATATGCCTTCTGGTTTATGTAATGCACCTGCTACCTTTCAAGATGCATGATGGCTATATTCTCTGACTTTTGTGAAAAGATTTGTGAGGTTTTCATGGACGACTTTTCCGTCTATGGATCTTCTTTTGATGATTGCTTGAGCAACCTTGATCGAGTTTTGTAGAGATGTGAAGAAACTAATCTTGTCTTGAATTGGGAAAAGTGCCACTTTACGGTTAATGAAGGTATTGTCTTGGGGCATAAAGTTTCTGAAAGAGGTATTGAAGTTGATAAAGCCAAGGTTGATGCGATTGAAAAGATGCCATGTCCCAAGGACATCAAAGGTATAAGAAGTTTCCTTGGTCATGCCGTTTTTATAGGAGGTTCATTAAGGACTTCTCGAAAATTTCTTGGCCTCTGACTAACTTATTACAAAAAGATATACCATTTTTCTTTGATGATGATTGTGTAGAAGCATTTGAAATACTTAAGAAAGCATTGATCTCTGCAGCTATTGTTCAGCCACATGATTGGAATTTACCCTTTGAAATTATGTGTGATGCTAGTGATTATGTTGTAGGTGCTGTTCTAGGAAAAAGAGTTGATAAGAAACTAAACGTTATTCAATATGCTAGTAAAACTCTAGACAATGCTCAAAGAAATTATGCAACCACTGAAAAAGAATTCTTAGCAGTTGTATTTGCTTGTGATAAGTTTAGGCCTTATATTGTTGATTCTAAAGTAACTATTCACACTGATCATGCTGCTATTAAATATCTTATGGAAAAGTAAGATGGTAAACCTAGACTTATTAGATGGGTTCTCTTGCTACAAGAACTTGATTTGCATATTGTTGATAGAAAAGGAGCTGAGAACCCCGTTGCAGACAACTTGTCTAGGTTAGAAAATGTGTTTGATGACCCACTACCTATTGATGATAGCTTTCCTGATGAGCAATTAAATGTCATAAATGCTTCTCATACTGCTCCATGGTATGCTGATTATGCTAATTACATTGTTGCTAAGTTTATACCACCTAGTTTCACATACCAGCAAAAGAAAAAGTTCTTCTATGATTTAAGGCATTACTTTTGGGATGACCCACATCTTTATAAAGGAGTAGATGGTGTTATTAGATGTTGTGTACCTGAGAATGAACAGGAACATATCCTACGCAAGTGTCACTCCGAAGCTTATGGAGGACACCATGCTGGAGATAGAACTGCACATAAGGTACTGCAATCTGGTTTTTATTGGCCTACACTCTTCAAGGATGCCCGTAAGTTTGTCTTATCTTGTGATGAATGTCCAAGAATTGGTAATATTAGTAGACGTCAATAAATATGAATTATTCACTTGTTATTGAACCATTTGATGTTTGGGGCTTTGACTATATGGGACCTTTTCCTTCCTCTAATGGTTATACACATATTTTAGTTGCTATTGATTACGTTACTAAGTGGGTAGAAGCTATTCCAACTAGTAGTGCTGATCATAACACTTCTATTAAAATTCTTAAAGAAGTTATTTTTCCAAGATTTGGAGTCCCTAGATATTTAATGACTGATGGTGGTTCACATTTTATTCATGGTGTTTTCCGTAAAATGCTTGCTAAATATGATGTTAATCATAGAATTGCATCTCCTTATCACCCTCAGCCTAGTGGTCAAGTAGAATTGAGTAATAGAGAACTCAAATTAATTTTGCAAAAGACTGTTAATAGGTCTAGAAAGAATTGGTCCAAGAAACTTGATGATGCATTATGGGCCTATAGAACTGCACATAAAAATCCTATGGGTATGTCTCTGTATAAAATGGTCTATGGAAAAGCATGTCACTTACCTCTCGAACTAGAACACAAGGCTTATTCGGCTATTAAAGAACTTAATTATGATTTTAAACTTGCCGGTGAGAAGAGGATATTTGATATTAGCTCACTTGATGAATGGAGAACCCAAGCCTACGAAAATGCCAAGTTGTTTAAAGAAAAAGTTAAAAGATGGCATGACAAAAGGATACAAAAGCGTGAGTTTAATGTAGGTGATTATGTATTGCTATACAACTCTCATTTAAGATTTTTTGTAGGAAAACTTCTCTCTAAATGGGAAGGTCCTTACGTTATCGAGGAGCTCTACCATTCCGGTGCCATAAAAATCAACAACTTCGAAGGCACAAATCCGAAGGTGGTGAACAATCAGAGAATCAAACACTATATCTCAGGTAATCCCATAAATGTTGAAACTAATGTTATTGAAACCTTAACCCCGGAGGAATACATAAGGGACACTTTCCGGAACGTTTCAGACTCCGAAAAGGAATAGGTATGTGGTACGGTAAGTAAACCGACTCCAAAATAGTTTTTAAGGCAATATTTCTCCGTTTTGGAATATTTAGAAAAATAGAAAAATAAGCAGCAGTCCGGGAAGGACACGAGGGCTCCACGAGGGTGGAGGGCGCGCCCTACCCTACTGGGTGCGCCCCCCTACCTCGTGGGCACCTCGTGTGCTCTCCGGACTTTGTTTTTGTACACGACATGTATTTTGGTCGGTAAAAATTCATTATATAATCTCCCGGGGGTTTTGACTCCCGTATCACGCTAAAATCTCCTGTCTTTGTTTCGAGCTGTTTTTCTGACAGATCTAGATTATCATGACGTCTCCAAGTGCCCCCAAGGACAAGTTCTTCGAGAAGGTCATTAACCCTTACCTCGCGGAGGTGCAGCGACACCCTCAAACCATTGAGATGCGTGATGGGTTGCTGCACATCCGTGATGCTGAGGGACCGAAGGGGACCGGAAGCATGGAGACGAGGCTCGAAGCAATGGAGCAACAAGTTTTCAAGTGTCAGGGGATGGTGGAGCATGGACTCAACTCCAACCACATGATGATCGCAGAATTCACCAACAAACACAAGCTGGATGCCGACAACATCGGGGAGACCATCTTCAAGCTTCACGAGAAAATCGAGCACCTTCAAGCTAAAATCTATGACCTGCAAAACCAAAACTATGAGTATGAATGTAGATTCAAATGTATCTGGTATGGGCACTCCACTTGGCAACTTCCAAGCTTGGGGGAGCGCCCCAGTATCGTATCACCATCACTTTTATCTTTACCGTTTTTCTTAGTTCGATCCTTTTGGTAATATCTTGATCTAGTAGAATAAAAGTTCTTAGTGTGATCTAGTTGTGAGTTTTGCTTTATTATCCTTCTATGTAATCGCCGTGAGCTATATAATAAACATTAGTGTTGAGTCAAGGGCTTGATTATTTTGCCATGATCCTAAGTGAATAAAAGAAAAGAGAAAGAAATAAAAAGAAACAAAGAGATCATGTGAGTCTTATGGAGAGTAATGAGCTCACATAGAAAGAGTATGATGAATAAAAGTTGTTGAGGGTTGACAAACATAGTTTTTGTCATCGTTGCAATTAATAGGAAGTAATAAAGAAAGAGAGGTCTTCACATATAAATATACTATCTTGGACATCTTTTATGATTGTGAGCACTCATTAAAATATGACATGTTAAAGAGTTGACATTGGACAAGGAAGACAACGTAATGGGTTATGTTTTCTTACATCTAAGATGAATTATATTGTCTTGGATCTTCCAACATGATGAGCTTTCCTTTCCCCCTCATGCTAGCCAAATTCATTGCACCAAGTAGAGATACTACTTGTGCTTCCAAATACCCTTAAACCAGTCTTGCCATAAGTGTCTACCATATCTACCTATGGATTGAGTAAGATCCATCAAGTAAGTTGTCATCGGTGCAAGCAATAAAATTGCTCTCTGAATATATATGATTGATTGGTGTGGAGGAAATAAGCTTTATACGATCGTGTGATATGGAAGTAATAAAAGCGACAGACTGCATAATAAAGGTTCATATCACAAGTGGCAATATAAAGTGACGTTCTTTCGCATTAAGATTTTGTGCATCCAACCATAAAAGTGCATGACAACCTCTACTTCCCTCTGCGAAGGGCATATCTTTTACTTTTATCTCCTACATTGCATAAGAGTCATGGTGATTTTCACTTCCTTTTTACATTTTATCCTTTGGCAAGCACAATATGTTGGAAAGATTCTGGTATATATGGCTAATTGGATGTGAGTTTTCATGAACTATTACTGTTGACATTACCCTTGAGGTAAAACATTGGGAGGCAAAACTATAAGCCCCTATCTTTCTCTGTGTCCGATTAAAACTCCATACCCATAAGTATTGCGTGAGTGTCAGCAATTGTGAAAGATTATATGATAGTTGAGTATGTGGACTTGCTGAAAAGCTCTTATACATTGAATCTTTCCTATGTTATGATAAATTGCAATTGCTTCAATGACTGAGATTTGGTTTGTTAGTTTTCAATGAAGTTTAAGATTCATACTTGATATTGTGATTGAATTATTACTCTAACATTAGAGATTATATGACAAGAATTATATAAGTTGCTATTCTAAGAATGATTATGATTCCCTCATGTCCGTATTTTATTTTTATCGACACCTCTATCTCTAAACATGTGGACACATTTTTCGATTTCGGCTTTTCGCTTGAGGACAAGCGAGGTCTAAGCTTGGGGGAGTTGATACGTCCATTTTGCATCATGCTTTTATATCAATATTTATTGCATTATGGGTTGTTATTACACATTACGTCACAATACTTATGCCTATTCTCTCTTATTTTACAAGGTTTGCATAAAGAGGGAGAATGCCGGCAGCTGGGATTCTGGGCTGGAAAAGGAGCAAATATTAGAGACCTATTCTGCACAGCTCCAAAAGTCCTGAAACTTCACGGAAGATATTTTCCAAATATATAAAAAATACTAAGAGCAAGAACTTCACCAGGGGGGCACACCCTGCCCACGAGGGTGGGCGGCGCGCCCCCTACCTCGTGGGCCCCCTAGTGGCCCTCCGGTGGCCATCTTCTGCTATATGGAGTCTTTCGATGGAAAAAAAAATCATAAGCCATCTTCTCGGACGAAACTCCGCCACCACGAGGCGGAACCTTGGCGGAACCAATCTAGGGCTCTGGCAGAGTTGTTCTGCTGGGGAAACTTCCCTCCCGGAGGGGGAAATCATCGCCATCGTCATCACCAACGCTCCTCTCATCGGGAGAGGGCAATCTCCATCAACATCTTCATCAGTACCATCTCATCTCAAAACCCTAGTTCATCTCTTGTATCCAATTCTTGTCTCCAAGTCTGGGATTGGTGCTAGTAGGTTGCTAGTAGTGTTAATTACTCCTTGTAGTTGATGCTAGTTGGTTTAATTGGTGGAAGATCATATGTTCAGATCCTATATGCATATTAATACCCCTCTGATTATGAACATGTCTATGCTTTGTGAGTAGTTACTTTTGTTCCCGAGGACATGGGAGAAGTCTTGCTATTAGTAGTCATGTGAATTTCGTATTCGTTCGATATTTTGATGAGATGTATGTTGTCTCTCCTCTAGTGGTGTTATGTGAAAGTCGACTACATGACACTTAACCATTATTTGGGCCTAGAGGAAGGCATTGGGAAGTAATAAGTAGATGATGGGTTGCTAGAGTGACAGGAGCTTAAACCCTAGTTTATGCGTTGCTTCGTAAGGGGCTGATTTGGATCCATATGTTTCATGCTATGGTTAGGTTTACCTTAATAGTTTTGTTGTAGTTGCGGATGCTTGCAATAGAGGTTAATCATGAGTGGGATGCTTGTCCAAGTAAGGGTTGCACCCAAGCACCGGTCCACCCACATACCAAATTATCAAAGTACCGAATGCGAATCATATGAACATGATGAAAACTAGCTTGACGATATTCCCATGTGTCCTCGGGAGCGCTTTACATCATATAAGAGTTTGTCCAGGCTTGTCCTTTGCTACAAAAAGGACTGGGCCACCTTGTTGCACCTTATTTACTTTTGTTACTTGTTGCTCGTTACAAATTATCTCATCACAAAACTATCTGTTACCACTTATTTCAGTACTTGCATCGAATACCTTGCTAGAAACCACTTATCATTTCCTTTTGCTCCTCGTTGGGTTCGACACTCTTACTTATCGAAAGGACTACGATAGATCCCCTATACTTGTGGGTCATCAGCCACACCCGGCTAACTCCACACAACAACACAAGCCCCTCCCGGCCAGCTCGCTCGAGGTCTCCGACGACGAGGATGAGACCATGATGGGGACGGGCTCCGACGACACCGTCCCGGTTCCCTGCGCCTCATGTGCATGTCAGCTTCACCATGGAGCAGGCGTAGGCGCACTACAACGCTGCCATGCTGGAGGTGCAGCCTGCGTTGGCGCCTTTGTCAGCGTCTGATAACCCACAAGTATAGGGGATCACAACAGTTTTTGAGGGTAGAGTATTCAACTCAAATTTATTGATTCGACACAAGGGGAGCCAAAGAATATTCTCAAGTATTAGCAGCTGAGTTGTCAATTCAACCACACCTGGAAACTTAATATCTGCAGCAAGGTATTCAGTAGCAAAGTAATATCTGCAGCAAGGTGATGGAGAATTATGCCGGATGCAATTATTCATGCAACCGTTATAACATAGGGTGACACAGAACTAGCTCCAATTCATCAATGTAATGTAGGCATGTATTCCGAATATAGTCATACACGCTTATGGAAAAGAACTTGCATGGCATCTTTTGTCCTACCCTCCCGTGGCAGCGGGGTCCTATTGGAAACTAAGGGATATTAAGGCCTCCTTTTAATAGAGTACCGGACCAAAGCATTAACACATAGTGAATACATGAACTCCTCAAACTACGGTCATCACCGGGAGTGGTCCCGATTATTGTCTCTTCGGGGTTGCCGGATCATAACACATAATAGGTGACTATAGACTTGCAAGATAGATCAAGAACTCACATATATTCATGAAAACATAATGGGTTCATATCTGAAATCATGGCACTCGAGCCCTAGTGACAAGCATTAAGCATAGCAAAGTCATCGCAACATCAATCTTAGAGCATAGTGGATACTAGGGATCAAACCCTAACAAAACTAACTCGATTATATGATAAATCTCATCCAACCCATCACCGTCCAGCAAGCCTACAATGGAATTACTCACACACGGCGGTGAGCATCATGGAATTGGTGATGGAGGAAGGTTGGTGATGACGATGGCGACGGATTCCCCTCTCAGGAGCCCCGAACGGACTACAGATCAGCCCTCCCGAGATAGTTTAGGGCTTGGCGGTGGCTCCGTATCGTAAAACATGATGAATCCTTCTCTCTATTTTTTTTCTCCCTGAACACGAATATATGGAGTTGGAGTTGAGGTCGGTGGAGCGTTAGGGGGCCCACGAGGCAGGGGGCGCGCCTAGGAGGGGTAGGCGTGCCCCCACCCTCGTGGAAAGGGTGTGGGCCCCCTGACGTGTATTCTTCTTCCATTATTTTTATATATTCCAAAAGTAATCTCCGTGGATTTTCAGGTCATTCCGATAAATTCTATTTCTGCACAAAAATAACACCATGGCAATTCTGCTGAAAACAGCGTTAGTCCGGGTTAGTTCCATTCAAATCATGCAAGTTAGAGTCCAAAACAAGGGCCAGAGTGTTTGGAAAAGTAGATACGCTGGAGACGTATCAACTCCCCCAAGCTTAAACCTTTGCTTGTCCTCAAGCAATTCAGTTGATAAACTGAAAATGATAAAGAAAAACTTTTACAAACTCTGTTTGCTCTTGTTGTTGTAAATATGTAAAGCCAGCATTCAGGTTTTCAGCAAAGATTATGAACTTACCATATTCACAATAACAATTAGGTCTCATGTTTACTCATATCAATGGCATAATCAACTAGCGAGCAATAATAAAAAATCTGGGATGACAACACTTTCTCAAAACAATCATAATATGATATAACAAGATGGTATCTTGCTAGCCCTTTCTGAGACCGCAAAACATAAATGCAGAGCACCTTTAAAGATCAAGGACTGACTAGACATTGTAATTCATGGTAAAAGAGATCCAGTCAAGTCATACTCAATGTAAACTAATAGTAATGGATGCAAATGACAGCGGTGCTCTCCAACTGGTGCTTTTTAATAAGAGGATGATGACTCAGCAAAAAAGTAAATAGATAGGCCCTTCGCAGAGGGAAGCAGGGATTTGTAGAGGTGCCAGAGCTCGGTTTTGAAATAGATATGAATAATATTTTGAGCGGTATACTTTCATTGTCAACATAACAACCGAGAGATCTCGATATATTCCATGCTACACACATTATAGGCGGTTCCCAAACAGAATGGTAAAGTTTATACTCCACCTCCACCAACAAGCATCAATCCATGGCTTGCTCGAAACAACGAGTGCCTCCAACAAACAAGAGTCCCGGGGGAGTTTTGTTTGCAGTTATTTTGATTTGATTCGCATAAAGCATGGGACTGGGCATCCCGATGACCAGCCATTTTCTCGTGAGTGAGGAGCGGAGTCCACTCCTCTTGAGAATAACCCGTCTAGCATGGAGGATACATACAGCCCTAGTTGATACATGAGCTATTCGAGCATACAACCCTAGTTTACAAATTAACTTGGAACGACAGCTAGATACCGTATATAGGTAGGTATGGTGGACTCATATGGAACAACTTTGGAGTTTATGGAGTTGGTTGCACAAGCAGTATGCCCTCTTAGTGCAAGTGAAGGCTAGAAAAATACTGGGAAGCGACCAGCTAGAGAGCGACAACAGTCATCAACATGCATTAAAATTAATCAACACCGAATGCAAGCATGAGTAGGATATAATGCACCATGAACATAAATATCGTAGAGGCTATGTTGATTTTGTTTCAACTACATGCGTGAACATGTGCCAAGTCAAGCCACTCGAATTGTTCAAAGGAGGATACCATCCTATCATACCACATCACAACCATTTTAATAGCATGTTGGCACGCAAGGTAAACCATTATAAACTCCTAGCTAATTAAACATGGCCTAAGCAACTACAATCTCGAATTGTCATTGCAAATATGTTTCTTTCGTAATAGGCTGAATCAGGAACGATGAACTAATCATATTTACAAAAACAAGAGAGGACGAGTTCATACGAGCTTTTCTTATCTCAATAAGTTCATCATATAATCATCATTATTGCCTTTCACTCGCACGACCGAATGATGTGGATAATAATAGTGCATGTGTGTTGGACTAAGCTGGAATCTACAAGCATTTAACTCAAGAGAGAAGACAAGGTAATATGGTCTCTTTGTTAGATCAACAATAATGCATATGAGAGCCACTCAACATTTTCATTATGGTCTTCTCCTCTCGACCCGCAAAGAAAAGAAAAAAAATTATTTACACGGGAAAGCTCCCAACAAGCAAAAGAAGAACGAGAAATCTTTTTGGGTTTTCTTTTACTTATTACTACTACAACATGAAAAGTAAACTAGCTAAAAGCTACAACTAATTTTTTGTTTTTCTTAAGGTTTATCAAACACACAAGAAGAAACCATTAAAAGGGAAATAAACTAGCATGGATATTACAATGAAAAAGTATGAGCACCGACAACTAGCATGAGTGTGTGAATAGGAATGTAATGTCGGTGAGAAGTACGTACTCCCCCAAGCTTAGGCTTTTGGCCTAAGTTGGTCTACTACCACGGCTGGGCTGGCAGATATCCAAACTTGTAGTTTGGGTCGTACTATGATGCAGCAGCTATTGCCTCATGAGCTGCTGCTTGGAGGCGAGCTGTCTCCGTCCTCTTCTTATACTCTTTCGCCTCCTTCCTGGTTATAACATATCTCCCCTTTGCCTGAAAGTCAAAGAAAGCGGGAGCAGGGAGAGCGACGTGATAGGTGCGTCGTCTGTCAAAGATTAGTCGGTACTGGAGGGACTGGTCGTTCCTCTCAACAAACTGATGACGAACCATAGCATCATAATCTAGATAAGAAGGAGGCAACTCAATATCATCTCCACGTATGGGTATCTCAAGAAAGTTAGCTATACGAGTTGCATAAATTCCACCAAAGAAATCTCCATGAATACAATTATTATGCAACCTACGTGCAACAATAGCCCCAAGTTGTATTGTTTATCTCCTAAAACAGCACTCCCAAGAACGCTAAGATCAGGTACACACATGTGACATGCTTCATCTTTACCATTTATGCACCTTCCTATGAAGAGAGCAAAATAACGTATAGCGGGAAAATGAATGCTCCCTATGGTGGCTTGTGTTACATCTCTAGATTCCCCCACTGTAATACTGGCAAGAAAATCTCTAAGCTCAGATTTGCTAGGTTCACTAGCACTACCCCATTGTGGGAGTTTGCAGGCAGTATTAAAATCCTCTAAATCCATGGTATAAGATATATCATAAAGATCAAACAGGACAGTTTGTGAATTGCGCGAGGATGAAAATTTAAACCTTCTCACAAATGAAACAGTTAAATAGAGGTATTGCCGGCACTTATCTGCCTCGAAGCTCTCCAGATCATCATTACGCACATATGCGTCAAATTCCTCTTTGATTCCTGCTTGGACCATGAAATCTTCTGACGACCATTCACAAGGCCGCACTTGAGCGCTCCCCGGTGTTTCATCGTTCGCATCACGTATTGAGGGTCTGGGTCCTTGCTTCTTTCAAGAACCACCTTGGTACATTTTCCTAAACATCTTTCTTCCTCTGAAAAATTTCTGAAATTTTTAGTAACTCAAAATAAAAGTGAACCAAACTCAACAATATTGATAGCAACTACTCCTACAAGTGCCTAGAGGCAATATCATGCATTAAAGCTACTTTTGACCATATAAATTTAACATGCAAGCTCAAGAACAGGGTCACCTAAGCAGGAAAAATTTGCAATAAATAAAGCATTAGAACAAAAACTAATTGGACCATTGGAGGAGTCACATACCAAAGAACAATCCCCCAAAGCAGTTTTGTGAATGGAGCTTTGATCTAGGAGATCGAAAATGGCAGCAAGATGAACTAGAACTCGTGCTTGAGCTGGTTGGTGATTTTTTTGGGAGGAAGAAGGAGTGTGTGGTGGCTGGAATAAGTGGAGGGGGGCCACCACGGGCCCACGAGGCAGGGGGGCCCAGGGGGTAGGGTGTGCCCTGGACCCTCGTGGCCAGGTGCTGGCTCCCCCTGATGTGTTCTTAGTGCCAGATATTCTCAAATATTCCAGAAAAAATCATATTAAATTTTCAAGGCATTTGGAGAACTTTTATTTTTGAGGTATTTTTTATTGCACGGATAATTCAGAAAACTGACAAAAATTACTATTTTACATTATTTAATATAAATAACAGAAAGTAAAAAGAGGGTACAGAGAGTTGTGTTTTCTAAATTCATCCATCTCATGTTCATCAAAAGGAATCCACTAACAAGGTTGATCAGGTTGTTAACAAACTCATTTCAAATAACATGAACCGGAGAATTTTCGAATAACACTAGGTTACCTCAACGGGGATATGCATGTCCCAACAATAAGAATATCATATTTCTTCTTGACTGTAGGAAGAGGAAATTCAAAACCTCCAATAGTAATAGTTGGAATTTTTCCAATAGAATTGATATTGTGCACTTGAGGTTGTTTCCTCGGAAAGTGTACCGTATGCTCATTACCATTAACATGAAAAGTGACATTGCCTTTGGTGCAATCAATAACAGCCCCTGCAGTATTCAAAAAGGGTCTTCCAAGAATAATAAACATACTATCGTCCTCGGGAATATCAAGAATAACAAAGTCTGTTAAAATAGTAACGTTTGCAACCACAACAGGCACATCCTCACAAATACCGACATGTATAGCAGTTGATTTATCAGCCATTTGCAAAGATATTTCAGTAGGTGTCAACTTATTCAAATCAAGTCTACGATATAAAGAGAGAGGCATAATACTAACACCGGCTCCAAGATCACATAAAGTGGTTTTAACATAATTTCTTTTAATGGAGCATGGTATAGTTGGTACTCCTGGATCTCCAAGTTTCTTTGGTATTCCACCCTTAAAAGTATAATTAGCAAGCATGGTGGAAATTTCAGCTTCCGGTATCTTTCCCTTATTAGTAACTATATCTTTCACATATTTAGCATAAGGATTTATTTTAAGAATATCGGTCAAACGCATATGCAAAAAGATAGGTCCAATCATTTCAGCAAAGCGCTCAAAATCCTCATCATCCTTTTTCTTGGATGGTATAGGAGGAAAAGGCATGGTTTTCTGAACCCATGGTTCTCTTTCTTTACCGTGCTTCCTAGCAACAAAGTTTCTCTTATCATAATGTTGATTCTTTGATTGTGTGTTATCAAGATCAACACCAGGTTCAATTTCTACATCATTATTATTGCTAGGTTGAGCATCAACATGAACATCATCATTAACATTATCACTAGGTTCATGTTCATTACCAGATTGTGTTTCAGTATCAGAGATAGAAATATTATTAGGATTCTCATCTGTGTCGATAACAGGTTCACTAGAAGCATGCCAAGTCCTATCATTTTTATTTTTCTTCCTTTTAGAAGGACTAGGTGCATCAATATTAATTCTCTGAGAATCTTGCTCAATTCTCTTAGGATGGCCCTCAGGATACAAAGGTTCCTGAGTCATTTTACCACCTCTAGTCATAACTCTAATAGCATTATCATTTTTCTTATTATTTAATTCATTGAGAAAATCATTCTGAGCTTTAAGCACTTGTTCTACTTGAGTGGTAACCTTAGAAGCATGTTTACTAATAAGTTTAAGTTCACCTTTAACACTAGCCATATAATCACTCAAGTGTTCAATCATATAAGCATTGCGTTTCAGTTGTCTACCAAAATAAGCATTAAAATCTTCTTGCTTAACCATAAAGTTATCAAATTCATCCAAACATTGGCTAGCAAACTTAACATGAGGGATTTCAGCTTTATCATATCTATAGAGAGAGTTTACCTTTACTACCTCTATCGGGTTATCGAGACCGTGTGTTTCTTCAATAGGTGATGAATTAAGACCATGTATTTCGTCAACAGGAGGTAAATTCTTAACATCTTCAGCTTTTATACCTTTTTCTTTCGTAGATTTCTTTGCCTCTTACATATCTTCAGGACTGAGAAATAAAATACCCCTTTTCTTCGGAGTTGGCTCAGGAGTTGGTTCAGGAAGTGTCCAATTATTTTCATTGGTCAACATAGTATTCAATAGAATTTCAGCTTGATCAACTGTTCTTTCCCTGAAAACACAACCAGCACAACTATCCAGATGGTCTCTGGAAGCACCGGTTAGTCAATTATGAAATATATCAAGTATTTCATTTTTCTTGAGAGGATGATCAGGCAAAGCATTAAGTAATCGGAGAAGCCTTCCCCAAGCTTGTGGGAGACTCTTTTCTTCAATTCGCACAAAATTATATATTTCCCTTAAAGCAGCTTGTTTCTTATGAGCGGGGAAATATTTAGCAGAGAAGTAGTAAATGATATCCTCGGGACTACGCACACAACCAGGATCAAGAGAATTAAAGCATATCTTAGCATCACCCTTTAATGAGAACGGAAATAATTTAAGGATATAATAGTAGCGAGTTTTCTCATCATTAGTGAACAGGGTAGTTTTATCATTTAATTTAGTAAGATGTGCCACAACAGTTTCAGATTCATAGCCATAGAAAGGATCAGATTCAACCAAAGTAATTAACTCAAGATCGACAGAGAAATCATAATCCTTATCAGCAATAAAGATAGGTGAAGTAGCATAAGCAGGATCACATTTCATTCTAGCATTCAGAGATTTTTCTTCCAGCTTAGCTAATAGTTTCTTAAGATCACTTCTATCATTGCAGGCAAGAAAGTCTGTAGTAGTTTCTTCATCCATAACATAACTGAGGGAGTCCTGGATTAGGGGGTATCCGGATAGCCGGATTATATCCTTTCGCCAGACTATTGGACTATGAAGATACAAGATTGAAGACTTCGTCCCGTGTCCGGATGGGACTCTCCTTGGCGTGGAAGGCAAGCTTGGCAATACGGATATATAGATCTCCTTCCTTGTAACCAACTCTGTGTAACCCTAGCCCCTGTAACACCCCGGATATGATTTACCCAATATGTAATCCAACTCTTGCCGTTTCCGGCGTTAAGTTATTTTATTTTCACGGGTTCGGGTTTTTGTCTCCGTGTGTTGTTGTCATTGTCATGCATCTCATATCATGTCATCATGTGCATTGCATTTGCATACGTGTTCATCTCATGCATCCAAGCATTTTCCCCGTTGTCCGTTTTTGCATTCCGGCGCTCCGTTCTCCTCCGGTGGTCATTTCTACCTTCTTTCGTGTGTGGGGATTAAAAGTTTCCAGATTGGACCGAGACTTGCCAAGCGGCCTTGGTTTACTACCGGTAGACCGCCTGTCAAGTTTCGTACCATTTGGACTTCGTTTGATGCTCCAACGGTTAACAGAGGGACCAAAAAGGCTTCGTGTGTGTTGCAGCCCAACACCCCTTCAATTTGGCCCAAAACCCACCAAAACCCTCTCCATCGTCTAGAGCGTTCGATCACGATCGCGTGGCCGAAAACCGAACCTCATTTGGACTCTCCTAGCTCCCTCTACCTCTATATATAGACCCCTCCTCGAAATTCAGGATCCCCTCCTTCTTAACCCTAAAAAAACTCCTCGCGCCGCCGCCGGACACGTCCGCCCCGAGCGGACGAAGTCGCACGCCGCCCCGCACCAGTGGCATAGCGCCACGTGGCGCCTCACCGCCCCCGCGCCGCTGGCCCGGGCAGGCCCATCGCCGGCCCCCGAGGCCCGCGCGCCCACCGCCGCCACCTACCTCGCAGCGCCTCCTCGCGCCGCCGCACTCCCTCTCGCCGGCCGCCGCACTTCCTCGCTGCCGGCGACCGCGGCTGTAGCTCCGGCCCCCGCCCCCGCCGCGCAACCGCCGCCCGACGCCACCACCGCGCCGCATCCGCCCCGTCTCCACCGGATCCGGCCGGCCACCACTCCGGTGAGCTCCACGCCGCCTCCCCCGACGAACTCCGGCGGTCAACTCCATCTCCAGCGAGCTCGAGGCGAACCTCGGGAAGCATGCAAATCTCAGATCTAAAATATCTCGGTTGACTTTTTGCCCCGAAACCCTAGCTATTTTGCGTTTTTCATCATGTTGTACCTCCGCATCCGTAGCTCCGTTTTGGGCATATAGCATATAAAAATGTTCCTCTCAGAGAGTACATCATTTCATCTCATTGCATTATTTTCATTTGAGTTCATCTTGACGCCTGAAATGTTGTTGGAAGAGTGCTATTTGAGATAATTGTCAGATCTGCTGCTCCAATTAGATATTTGTCATTTTTGCCATGATTATTGTGTGCATGATATGCCCCTGAGCTCTACATATGTTTTGTTATATGCTTTGCCATCTTTCCAGAGGTGCAACCCATGTATTTTTGTGATGTGTGTGGTGACTAGCACAAGCTTGCAAAGTGGTGCATTCGTTAATGCTGATTTCAGGGACTTAGCAATTCCACTAAGTCATTGATCTGTTTATTTCAATATGCCATATTTTCATGTAGTTTCCTAGTGATCCGTGCCTCTTTTGAGGATGATCAGTAAGGATGTTTTGTTAATCTTGTAGTGCTATATCCATCCATGTATTTTTTTGCAATTATGGAGCACACTAGCTTGAGTCAATCGAGCTCTACTTTTGCTATTTGATGAATCTGGGCAGATTGTCTAGTTGTTAGCGATTTTGCCGAGGATGTTGTAGTTGATCCGTGCATTCTATGTTATTGTTCTTGCCATTTATAGCTTGTATAATGTGTATTCTTGATGGGTGTATACTTAGATTGTCATGACTTGCTCTATAGTGAGTGCATCGAGCTCGTAAACATGCCTACTTGATATCTGGTTTTGCATGCTCCAGTTTTCACTAAGTTTGTGATCTGATTATGTTTTTGCCATGTTCACATGCTTGCAAATGTATTTTCTGATCCCTTTTGGCTCAAGGTAACTAAGGGACTTTTGTTAAGCTCTTTGATTAGCTCCATGCCATGCTTTACTTTGCCATGTTCTGGTCCTGTAGCATATAGTTTTCATGCTCCAAAGTGGGCTACCTGATCTGAAATTCCAGACAAGTGTTAATTTCACTAAGTCTGAAATCTGTTTACCAAATGCATTTTTTCCATGCTTGTTTGAACCTGTTAATGGATAAATTGGCCGTAGCTCAGTGTTCATCTTTCTTTAAGCATCATGAATGGATCCCTTCCATGTATTTTGTTGTCATGTTTGGGTGTTGTAGCATGTTCATCTTGTTGCATTTAGATGGCTACTTGCTGTATATCGCAGACCGGTGCCATATTTGAATTGCTTGCCATTTCCAAACCATGACTCCGATTTCGGCGTTATTTATATCGTTTTCAAGCGATTTAACCTCACCTTTCAAGTGGCACACTTGGATTTCCAAGTTGTGGCCAGGTTCATTCATTCCTTGTCAAATCTTGCATATGCATCACATATCGCATCCCGCATAGCATACCATGTTTGCCTCATGTTGTTTGAGCTTTGCACGTGGTTGATTGTGTTCCGTTTGCTTGTTTGTCTTGTGTCGGTAGAGCCGGGAGACGAGTTCGCTAATGAGGAGCCCGTTGAGTTTTCTTTCGAGGATCCAGTCAACTCTGACAACTTTGCAGGCAAGATGATCATACCCTCGAAATCACTACTATCTTTGCTTTGCTAGATGCTCGCTCTTTTGCTATGCCTATGCTACGATGCCTACCACTTGCTTATCTTGCCTCCCAAATTGCCATGTCAAGCCTCTAACCCACCATGTCCTAGCAAACCATTGTTTGGCTATGTTACCGCTTTGCTCAGCCCCTCTTATAGCGTTACTAGTTGCAGGTGGAGATTGGAGACTCTTCCTTGTTGGAACATTATTTACTTGTTGGGATATCATTATATTGCCTTGTTATCTTAATGCATCTATATATTTGGTAAAGGGTGGAAGGCTCGGCCTCTCGCCTAGTGTTTTGTTCCACTTTTGCCGCCCTAGTTTCCGTCATATCGGTGTTTTGTTCCTGGATTTTGCGTTCCTTACGCAGTTGGGTGATAATGGGAACCCCTTGATAGTTTGCCTTGAATAAAACTCTTCCAGCAATGCCCAACCTTGGTTTTACCATTTGCCACCTACCCTCTTTTTCCCTTGGGTTTCCGGAGCCCAAGGGTCATCTTATTTAAACCCCCCCGGGCCAGTGCTCCTCTGAGTGTTGGTCCAACCAAGCGATATCCGGGGCTACCAGGGGCAACTCTGGGCTGGACTACCCGACGTCTTGCTCATCCGGTGTGCCCTGAGAACGAGATATGTGCAGCTCCTATCGGGATTTGTCGGCACGTCTGGGTGGTGTTGCTGGATTTGTTTTAACTTGTCGAAGTGTCTTGTAGAACCGGGATACCGAGTCTGATCGGAATATCTCAGGAGGAGGCCTATTCCTTCGTTGACCATGAGAGCTTGTCATGGGCTAAGTTGGGACTCCCCTACAGGGATTTGAACTTTCGAAAGCTGTGCCTGCGGTTATGGGCAGATGGGAATTTGTTAATCTCCGGTTGTAGATAACTTGAACCTTAACTTAATTAAAATGAATCAACTGTGTGAGTTATCGTGATGGTCTCTTCTCGGCGGAGTCCGGGAAGTGAACACGGTGTTGGAGTAATGCTTGTCGCGGGTTTTTCTCTAGTTATCCGTTCCCGATTTGCCTTCTCTTCTCGCTCTCTCTTGCGAACAGGTTAGCCACCATATATGCTAGTCGCTTGCTGCAGCTCCACATATTTACCTTACCTTAACTATAAGCTTAAATAGTCTTGATCGTGAGGGTGCGAGATTGCTGAGTCCCTGTGGCTCACAGATTACTTCCAAACCAGATGCAGGGCCTGATGACTCCGTTCTAGATGACGCGCTTGAGCTCAAGTGGGAGTTCGACGAGGACTCACATCATTACTATGTGTCTTTCCCTGATGATCAGTAGCGGTGCCCAGTTGGGGCGATCGGGACCGTGTCGCATGTTGGGTTGATCTTTTATTTTGGCGCCGTAGTCGGGCCATGAGTGATTGGATGATGTAATGCTATTTATTTACTTTGATTGACGTGGCGAGTGTAAGCCAACTATGTTCCTTCCCCTTTTATTATTTATTTTACATGGGATGTTGTGAAGATTGCCTAACTTGCGACATTGCTTTCAATGCGGTTATGCCTCTAAGTCGTGCTCCGACACGTAGGAGATATAGCCGCATCGAGGGCGTTACAGCCCCCTCCGGTGTCTATATAAACGGGAGGGTTTAGTCCGTAGGACCAACAACAACAATCATACCATAGGGTAGGTTCTAGGGTTTAGCCTCTTCGATCTCGTGGTAGATCAACTCTTGTAATACTCATATCATCAAGATCAATCAAGCAGGAGTAGGGTTTTACCTCCATCGAGAGGGCCCGAACCTGGGTAAAAACATCGTGTCCCCCGTTGTAACGCCCAGGACACACCTGCCGGTGGTCGTTACTCCTGGCGAGATCTTGACTGGCCCCACAGATCAATACTAGTATTTCTTGCGCACTTTGTCCTCACTCGTGCGCACCCGGGAGCAACTACACGGTTGGTCACCCATCCTGACACTACTCCAAGCTGAGCACGCTTAACTTTGGAGTTCTGACCGAATGGGCTCCCGGAAAAGAAGGAATTCATTATTGATATGAGTAGTCTATCACCCCTAATAAGCTAGGCCATCACATACACCCCCACTCAGAGGAACCGACGTCCTCGTCGGGCCACAGGAACGTTCCCTCTTGGCACAAATGTCTGTGCATCCAGTTTGGTACATGTACCATGCCGTGTGCCACGACGGGTCACAAACATCATGAACAACATGACCGCGCACCTGTCCGCAACCATCCATGTAACCGCGAGGGTCGGTTCTGATACCAATTTGTAACGCCCCGGACACACCCGCCGGTGGTCGTTACTCCTGGTGGGATCTAGACTAGCCCCACAGATCAATACTAGTCTTTTCTGCGCACTTTGTCCTCACTCGTGCGCACCTAGGAGCAAGTTCACGGTCGGTCACCCATCCTGACACTACTCCAGGCTAAGCACGCTTAACTTTGGAGTTCTGTCCGAATGGGCTCCCAGAAAAGAAGGAATTCCTTATTGATATGAGTAGTCTATCACCCCTAATAAGCCAAGCCATCACACCCGTCTCATGTTTCCATCCGCCTAGACGCACAGTTCGGGACCCCCTACCCGAGATCCGCCGGTTTTGACACCGACATTGGTGCTTTCATTGAGAGTTCCTCTGTGTCGTCATCGCTAGGCTGGATGGCTCCTTCAATCATCGATAGTGATGCAGTCCGGGTGAGACTTTTCTCCCTGGACAGATCTTCATATTCGGCGGCTTCGCACTATGGGCCAACTCGCTTGGCCATCTGGAGCAGATCGAGAGTTACGCCCCTGGCCACCAGGTCAGGTTTGGAAGCTTAAACTACACGGCCGACATCCGCGAAGAATTGATCTTCGACGGATTCGAGTCCCTTGCGAGTGCGCCGCACGGTCACAATGAGCATGATTTAGCTCTACCATCAGACAGTGTTTAGGAGACCGCACCGGCAACCGCTCTGACCCTCAATTCGGAGCCAATTGCGCCATCCATGGATGGGTGGATAGACCCTGCCACGGAGGCCGCATTCTCAGCGGCGATCGAGCCGAGTTTACCCTTCACGAGAGCCGTGATGCCAAACTGCCGGATTCTTCCCGGCCACGTACCCCGAACCACGTGTGCCCGTGCCTATCGAATCCGACTGGGCACCAATCATGGACTTCACCTCTGCGGATATCTTTCAGCACGTGCCCTTGGGCGTCATGCTGAACTCATTAAAGTCTCTCTCCTTGCTAGAAGAGTCCTGGCCGAACTATGTCCGATAGGATTGGGATGCGGATGACGAAGAAATTCGCCGCCCACCCACCACCCACTTAGTAGCCACTGTCGACAATTGACCGACATGCTCGACTTCGACTCCGAAGACATCGACGGTATGGACGATGATGCAGGAGACGAACGAGAACCACTGCCCACAGGGCACTGGACAGCCACCTCATCATATGATATATATATGGTGGACACACCCAAAGATGGCAATAGCGACGGGACAGTGAAGGATGACCCCTCCAAGAAGCAACCCAAGCGCCAACGTCAGTGGCGCCGCTCTAAGTCTCGCCAAGGCAAAAGCGGTGATACCGGCACAGGAGATAATAGCACTTCGGACAATGCCGAAAATGACGACAATCCCCTCCAGCAAGATTTAGAGCAGGAGGATGGAGAAGCCAGCACTCCCGAGAGAGTGGCAGATGGAGAGGCGGAGGATGATAATTACATGCCTCCCTCCGAAGACGAGGCAAGCCTCGACGATGACGAATTTGTCGTGCCTGAGGATCCTGTCGAGCAAGAGCGCTTCAAGCGCTGGCTTATAGCCACAACAAATAGCCTTAAGAAAAAGAAAATTAGCTTCAAGATGATCAAGATTTGCTAGCTGGCAGATGGACTGAAGTCCTTGCGGCCGAGGAATATGAACTCGAACGCCCCTCCAAGAGTTACCCAAAGCGCAGGTTGCTACCCCGACTAGAGGAGGAAGCACTAAAACCTACATCTCCAGCGTATGACGCGGCTGATCGGCCACCTCCACTACAAAAAAAAGACACATCCGTGACATTTTGGGCCGAACGAATTTTTTCCTGTCGTACATATGACTCTTCTATGACGATAATTGTGACAAAACCCGGTATCATCGTAGATGTGGTGGGCTCCTACTTCTATGACAAAAAATTATGACAGAAAATGGGATTTTCATCCTGGGCGGGCCGGAGACGCAGCTGCATGACATTCTTTGGGCCGTCCATGACGGAAAAACCATGGTAGAAGCGAGGGCGAGGAAAATTTCGGGGAGTTCCCGGTTACGGTGGGAGGTCGGGGCCGAGCGATGTGCGTTTCTCTCGTACACGTACGCGTGTGTGTGTGTGAGGCGTTGGCTCTAACTGAAGCCGAGCGAGGCGTTGGGCTCTAACTGAACCTGAGCGATTGCACTGCAGGCTACGCGTTACTGAACCCGAGCGATCGATCGATGGCTGTTAACTGAACCCGATCGAGCGATTCCTTTGCTACTGCTACTAACTGAAGCCGATCGATGCTGCCTCTGGATGAACAGT
>NC_041382.1:109180586-109191151 GCF_002162155.2 Triticum dicoccoides | reverse complement strand
GTTGGGGCTGGATGAACAGGACCCCGTGGAGGGTTGGCTGAACAGGACCACCCCGTGGAGGGAAGGATGAACAATAGATGGTGGAGGGCTGGATGAACAGTAGCCCATGGAGGGGTGGTTGAACAGGAGCCCGTGGAGAGCGCTGGTTGAACAGTAGCCGGTGGAGTAGCACGCGGTGGAGGCTGGATGAACAGGAGCCCGTGGATGAACAGTCGCAGGTGGAGGCTGGAGGAGGTCGACGATGGATGAACATAGCTCGTGGAGGCTGGAGGGGATCGACGGTGGAGATGACCAGTATCCCGTGGAGTCCCTTTTTGCGGTACGCCACACCCCTCCCGATGAACAGGACCCCCGTTTCGACCATAGGAGGTACGTTTCGTCCGTTTTGCAGTACGCCACACCCCTCCCGATGAACAGGACCCCCGTTTCGACCGTAGGAGATCCGTTTCCTCCGTTTTGCGGTACGCCAGACCCCTCCCGATCAACAGGACCCCGTTCCGAACGTAGGAGGTCCGTTTCCTTCGTTGTGCGGTACGCCAGGCCTCGTTTCCATCGCCTGTTCCGTCCAAGCCCTCCCGATGAACACGACCACGCATTCCGTTCCGACCCAGCCGGTTGGCTCCCACGTGTTCCGTTGCCTCCCGATGAACATGACGCATTATGTTGCCTCCCCATGAACACGACGCATTCCATTGCCTCCCCATTAACACGACGCATTTCGTTGCCTCCCCATGAACACGACGACGATGTTGTTTCTCCGTTCCGACCCAGCCATGTCAACGAGCCCTCGCCGTACGTATGCGCGAGTAGGCGTTCGAGACCCTGCCCGTATGTACACATACGTGGCCGTATTTTCCTTCTTGCACCCTGACCACCTCTACTACAACACGTGCGCACCTCTACATCCACCAGTATATATGTACGTACACGTTCGCGACTAGAATGACAACGCTACGTATGCTTCGACCAGGTGGGTCTCGACTGTCAGGCACTTCCTTGCGTGCGAAGATGTAGTTGGTGGGTCCCACCAGATAGGGGGCGAAATACGGTGGCCCGTCCGGTGGGTCCCCGCTGTCAGGTGGAGGAATAATTATTTTGCACGTAATAAGGAGGCACTTCCTTGCTGCGGCCGTGGACCCAGCTGTCAGCGTCTCCACGTACAGTCCACGTCCGATGGAAGTCATTCCTTGACCACGTTGACCACGCCGCACCGAGAGCACCAGGGTGGTGGACGACGGTGAGGCCTAGGAAGGGGACGACGCGAAGCCGGGGAAGACGCAGCAATGGATGCCCACGCGTAGAGGAGTACGAGGGCACTGGTTCGCTGCGGTGTGAGGCTGCCATCACCGTAGAGTAACAGGGGGTGTGGGTGAGTAGAGGGATGGCCTGGCCAGCGGTGGGAGTAGTAGGGGGCGGTGAGGCCTCCGCCGCATTGCAGCCGGCCACGGGAGGCAGGAGCACGAGGCACGACCGGCTCTGGTTTGGGCGGCTGGAGCAAGAAGACAAGAGGTTAAAGAAGCACTACGGCCGTTGGATGGACATCGTACGGTCACTGGAGCTAGAGTCGTGCATATTGACTAAGTTGACAAAGCCCTCCGTCCCCGTCAACTTAGTAGGCCCACAAGTCATCCTACCACTATACTGGGTCCCAGCTAACAGGGGGGTATTCATTTTTTTGTGCGTAATAAGGAGGCACTTCCTTGCGTGCGAAGATATAGCTGGTGGGTCTGAGCTGTCAGCGGCGGTAATGTTTTTTTTTGTGAAATACAAAGGCCATTTCGGTGGGTCCCTGATGTCAGGTGGAGGAATCATTATTTTGCGCGTAATAAGGAGGCATTTCCTTGCGTGCGGCCGTGGACCCAGCTGTCGGCCTCTCCACGTACAGTCCACTTCAGATGCATGTCGGTCATTGACCATGTTGACCAAGTCGCGCCGAGAGCACCAGGGCGGTGGACGACGGCGAGGCCTAGGAAGGGAACGACATGGAGGCAGGGAAGACTCGGCAGTTGTTTCCCACACGGAGGGGAGTACGACTGTACGAGGGTTTACTGGTTCGTCTGCCGTCGCCAGAGAATAACAGCAAGTGTGGGGTGAGTAGAGGGATAGCTAGGCCGGCGATGGGAGTACGGTGGGGTGGTGAGGCCTGCGCAGCAGCACAGCCGGCCGCTGGGAGGAGGGAGCAGACAGTCCCGCCGGTGCTTGTTTGAGCGGCTGGAGCAGGAAGAGCAGAGATTGAAGCACGACGGCCGTTGGATGGACATCCAAGTCACTGCTTGTGCGTCAACCTTTTTTTTAGGAAAGCCTCAAATCTGTGGAAAACAGCATACAACCCATCTGCCATTATTTCTAATAATTTTCAGCCCATTTGCTAATTCTTAAAGTTTTTTTGGAGCCCATATTCTTTTTGTTAGCATTACAGCCCAAATTGTGGCCACGGTTAAAAAATTATACGAAATTTTGCATATTTCGGTGCGGTCCGAATTGTTTTTAATCCCGAAATTTTGACTCACATTCGAACTGATTTTAAAAATAAATGTATATCAATATAAAATCCAACAAATTCTCCATGCATAAAAATTAATGTAATTTAAAATCTTGAAATGAAAAAAAAAAGATATTTGAAACTAATTGCCGGTTTGATGTGTTTTAAAAATGTAAAGCCCATTTCTCATTACTGATGGGCCATTTTCTCGGCCAGCCGAATGAAAGCTCTCCTCGTCTTGAAGGATTTGCAGCCCAACAGGCCTGACAAAGCGACTTACTTGGCAAATCACAAAAAAACTGGGTTGTGGCCGTGGACCCAGCTGTCAGCCTCTCCACGTACAGTACTCTTCTGATGGAAGTTGTTCCTTGACCATGTTGACCATGCCGTGCGGAGAGCACCACGGCGGTGGATGACGGCGAGGCCTAGGAAGGGGACGATGCAAAGCCGGGGAAGACGCGGCAGTGGAAGCCCACGCGGAGAGGAGTATGAGGGTTCACTGGTTCGGCTGCGGTGTGAGGCTGCCGTCGCCGCAGGGCCTGGCCAACGGTGGGAATAGTAGGGGGCGGTGAGGCCTCCGTGGCAGCACAGCCGGCCACGGGAGGCAGCAGCATGCGGCACGACCGGCGCTGCTTTGGGCAGCTGGAGCAAGAAGACCAGAGGTTGAAGAAGCACTATGGCCGTTGGATGGACATTGTACGGTCACTGGAGCTAGAATCGTTCATATTGACTAAGTTGACAAAGCCCTCCGTCCCTGTCAACTTTATTGGCCCACAAGTCATCCTCCCACTATGGTGGGTCCCAGCTAGTAGGGGGTATTCATTTTTTTGTGCATAATAAGGAGGCACTTCCTTGCGTGCGAAGATATAGCTAGTGGGTCCCAGATGTCAGCGGGGGGAACATTTTTTTCGCAAAATACAGAGGCCCTTCCGGTGGGTCCCAGCTGTCAGGTGGAAGAACCATTATTTTGCACGTACAGTCCACGACCGATGGATCTCGTTCATTGACCAAGTTGACCAGGCCACGCCGAGAGCACCATGGCGGTGGACGACGGCGAGTCCTAGGAAGGGAACGGCACAGAGCCGGGGAAGACTCAGCAATGGTTGCCCGCGTGGTGGGGAGTACAAGGATTTACTGGTCCAGCTGTCGTCGCCGTAAAATAACAGGAGGTGTGGGTGAGTAGAGGAATGGCCTAGCCAGCAATGAAGTAGGGTGGGGCGATGCGGCCTGTGCGGTAGCACAGCCGGCCACAGGAGGCGGGAGCAGGCAGTCCCACCGGAGCTGGTTTGGGCGGCTGGAGCAAGAAGATCAGATATTGAAGAAGCAGCACGGCCGTTGGATTAACATCCAACGGTCACTACTGCTAGAATCGTTTGTGGACTAAGTTGACAAAGCCAAAGTACACGTCAACGTAGTAGACCCACAAGTCAGCCTCCAAATCTGTCCCAAACAGCATACAACCCGAAATTTCTAGCCAGATTCAAATTAATTTTAAATCTAAATATACCTTAATTTAAATTCAATGAAGTTTTACCCGCACAAAAACAATGAAATTTAAAATATCAAAATCGGAAAGAAAACAGTATTTTGGAACTAATTGTCTGTTTGTTGTATTTTTTTTCATTTTACAGCCCATTTATTATTACTTATAGCCCATTTTCTGGGCAAAATGCATCCCTCCTCGTCTTGAAAGATTTCCGGCCTAGCAGGGCGTAGAAAAGCAAGTAGGCCTATGTTGGTTATTCTGCAAAACACAAAATAGCTGGCTAACAATTTTCAGAAAGGAAAAAAACAACCTGGGCTGGTCATGCGCTAAACATATGAAATAAAAGCCTGGGCTAGATGGGCCACGGGCCCCGCACAACCCAGTTGATACCCTTCTCCATCTTGAAAAAACAAAATTACTGTGCGCGCTACTGGGTCCCTACTGTCATCCTCACCATGTATAGTCATCTCCTTATTCCTCTCGGTTGTTGACCATGTTGACAACACCGGAGGGCGGCGCCGCGGCGAACAACCAAGGCGGAGGACGATGGTGAGGCCTCGGACGGGAACGAACAGGAGCCGGGGCAGATCACAGCCAGCCGTGGGAGGCGGGAGCAGGCGGTCCCGCCGGCGCTGGTTTGGCTTTGGCGGCTCGAGGAAGAAGAGACTAAAGAAACACGACAAACGTTGAATGTCAATCCAACGGTCAAGGTTCGCACAATCGTTTGTTGACAAAGCAGACACCAAGTAGCATACTTTTTTATATATAGGAAGAAAACTGCGAGGAAAATGCGTTCGTCTGCCGTCCTCCTCATAGGGAACGTTCGCCACATAAGTGACTAGCACCCTTGGTTTTCAACCGAGAGGTCTTGGGTTCGAGTCCCAGGAACTCTCAATTTTGTTCTCCTTCCTTCCTCACAAAAAAGGGAAAGAAAATCAAAGACTTGGGAAGGCGTACAGAACAAGCTAGTGTACCAGTAAAGAGACGTTGTCGAGTTTTAGAAAAAAGAAAGATGTGCTCCTGTAGCTGGTTCGAATCCAAACCTAGACTATGACTATATATGGTGCTATGCTACTCTGCAAGTAATGAAACTGACATATCCAATGTTCGCTTCTCGTCTTCTCTACTTACTCTGCCTAGCATCAGAAGCTCTAGCCGCAACAACCTTGTCTGCTGGCTGCTCGTCCACCTTCTCTTCAGCAGGCAACAACCAGATATGCGCCAACTCGCAACCCGTACCATCGCCTGTGGGTCTCATCACACCCTCGCCGGCACGCGCACCGCAGCCGATTGCTCATCGCAACCCGCTACCGTTGGTGTGGTGCCATTGCTGCAAATCACGCAGAGTCATCCGTCGCGTCTCAACCACAATCCGCAACCCTGGCCGAGTCTTCTACAAATTCCCGAATCATGGGGTAATAATATGTTTAAGTGTTGTTCTGCTGCTTTCAGTTGCTGATTTTTTAATAGTTCGGTTGATGATCTACCAATTTGATTCGTGCAGAAAAGGGAAGATTCGTGTGATTTGTATTTCTGGGAAGTTGCTGATGTGGGGGAATGCAACTACGCTGATTATTTGGTTAGCCGAGGAATCCCAATACCAGCAGGTTGGGGTGTTGGACAAGTAACTAAAGGAACGACAGAAGAGGAAGATGCAGAGCAGAAGGTTAAAGATGCAATTCCTCTGATCATGGCCAAGCAACAGCTGTTGAACGGCCTTGACAGCAATGAGGAGATGAAAGAGCTTGTGAAGATAATGGGCAAAATCGATGTGCTCTGTAGGATGATTGTCTTTTTATTTGCAGTGTATGTAGCACTCGTGATGTATTCAGTGGCTACGACATGAGCACTTTGCTGAAACTAGTAATGAATGAAACCTGTGTAGCAGGCTGGGCGTAGTGTTGTGAACATCTAATGATTTCTATTAATGGAAATCAGGGGGTATCCCCTTTTTCTCATATAAATAAATAAATAGCAGAGGCCCTGTCGGGTCAGCTTTGTTCTCATTCGAAGACGTCGAGCAAATTGCAGTCCAACAGCAAACTATGTCATCAAATTCAAGTTTCACAGCCAAATATGAGTACAACTAAACAATAATGTCATCATGTTTTAGTTGTCATACAATCACCAAACATAAATCAACATACATAACAAGTGATGTTCTCACAGCAAAATACTAAACAACATGTTCATCGGGTTTCAATTGTCATAGCAAACACAATTTCACATAGTAGATAAAAAACGTCTTCTGACAGGCAAATACGACAAAAGCAATGTAATCATCATCCACAGCAGCAGCGTCAACATCTTCGCCATGTGTATCAGTCTGAATCATAATTCCCCACGGGGTCATCTTCTTCTTCGTCCTCAACGTCCTCGAACGTTGGCTTCTTCTTGATCAGCTCTTGTATGTCCACAGCATGATAGGCAATCTTTTCGCCGGCGTCATTGACGTGATGGTTCTCAAAGATATTAGGAACATCTGTGTTATCTTGTACATCAGGAGCAGTGTTAGCATCATCTTGTTGTGCAACTTCATTAAACGAATTCCTCTGCTCAAACCTTTGCGATACTCTCCAGTCATCGCTACGTGCAAATGTGTCTTCCAAGAAAAATAGTTGTGTTGCTTGATTTGCCAAAATAAAAGGCTCGTTGGTCTGGTACACCGCCTTCACATTGATGGATTTAAAATAATCATCAGCTCTGGGTTTTGCGATCCTGGAAAACAGGTTGTACCAATGACAGCACAACAAAACCACACACCGCTGATCCTCGAAACTGGAGATATACTGCAACTGAATAATGTCTGTTATGTTAGCATACATTTCAGTTATCTCTTTGTCATATGTATCCGTGCTCATGATGGCACTGTTTTGTGTCTTCCTGCCTTCATCTCGTGCAAGGGTGTTGTAGCGCACGTCTCCAATAACGCAAGATTCATAATGTCTTACCCGAGTATCAGGACCCATTGCTAGTGAGTAAAGGGCATCATCAACTGCCTGCCCATCCTCCCGCATCTTCTTAACCTATGGTTAGAAAATAGACAAGCTGATCATCTTATGTACTCAATATATTAAAAGAAACTGACAGTGCATTTCAAAAGCTTACATGGTTCTTGAACCATTTCGCAAATCCTGCCATAACCAGTTTGTCAATGTTTCTTGGATTTTGCGGTAGTAACTCCTCTTTGTAGATGCTGCACAACATAGTGATCGCGTCAAACATCTAAATATATAAGAATGTGCTGCAAGTTTAGTAGATTACAATGTATAAGCTGCAGTACTGCACTTACTTGATATAAGGTAGTATCTCAGGACAGTTATTCACCACATATCAAACCATTTTGTCCAAATCTTTAGGTTTGTCCTCTTTTGGACTCTTCCCTGTAACTCGAATAGAATAATCGAAAACATTGAGCCCGGGATTGTCTTCACCCACCTCTTTGCTAAGCTGATCAGCTCTTTCAATGTATTTTGAGCAGAATGTCAACGCTTCTGTAGCAATTTAGGCCTCTGCAATGGAACCCTTGGGTCTAGCTTTGTTTCTAACATAGCCCTTGAAAGTGCCTAGCCGCCTTTCAATAGGGTACATCTAGCCATACTGTACTGGACCTCTAAGTAGTGCCTCATCAGGTAGATGAACAGCCAAATGCACCATCACATCAAAGAAGGTTGGAGGATATATCTTCTCAAGGTCGCATAGGATAGTTGGTATCTTGTCTCTAAGATGCTCCAAAGCATCTATCCTGATATTCCTACTGCAGAGTTCCCTGAAGATTGTCCCAACTCTGCAACTGCTCTGTATAAGTCAGGGCGGCCCAATCCTCTAAGGATAACATGTAAAACCCTTTGAAGTAGGACGTGGCAGTCATGAGTTTTCAACCCTTGTACCTTGTTTCCATCTGCACTGACTCTCCTTTCAGGGTTGGAAGCAAATCCATGTGGGAATCTCACACGTGACAGGACCTCGCAGAATTCTTTTCTTTTTACCTTGTCCAAGACGTACACAGCTGGTGCCATATCCCGTGGTTTACCTTCACCTTGCACCTACAAATCCTTTCTGATACCCAGGTGTGTCAAATCAATCCTAGATTTTAAGGTATCTTTCGTCTTGCCTTCAATATTAAGAAGTGTGCCTATAATGCTGTCACATATATTTTTTTCGATGTGCATCACATCAAGATTATGCCGCAGATCCAAATCTTTCCAATACTCCAAGTCCCACAAAGTGGACCTGCGGGTAAACAATAATCTCTCTTCTACCCTGCCACACTTCCTTTTCCCGCTACCATAACCAGGATGGTTTCCTGGTGTAATATGCTTGACCTTCTCTAATTCCACTTGGAACTCATCGACGGTGAGCCTCTTTGGCGCATCACGGTTTTCATGATTTGCATTGGACACATGTCTTCGGTATTTTCTAGGATGTGACTTGTCCTTGGCAAGAAAACAGCGGTGTCCAATGTAACAGATATTGCTAAGTATTGCGTATGACAGCGGATTCCTATCACAGCGAACACATGCATTGTAACCATGTGTCGTTCGCCCTGACATAGTGCCCAAAGCCGGATAATCATGGATGCACCAAATTATAACAACACGCAGAAAGAAATCAGCTGGTGGGCTACTATATAGATCTCGAGTGAGAACACCCTTCCATAGCTATTGAAGTTCCTCCACAAGAGGCTCCATGAACAAATCAAAATCCTTTCCAGGACTTTTTGGACCTGGGATGAGCAAGGCCATCATCTAGTTTGATTCTTTGGTGCAGACATTTGGAGGCATGTTGTAAGGGATAACAAGCACTGGCCACATGCTATATGTGGCGCTCTGGTGGCCAAATGGGTTAAATCCATCTGAAGCTAAGCCAAGTCTAATGTTTCTCGGGTCAGCAGCAAACTCTTTGTGTTTATCATTGAAGCTTTTCCACTCACTACCATGAGATGGATGGCTCATTACATTCTAATCTCTATACTCCTGGTTCCTAGAATGCCACATTACATCCTCTCTTGTTTCAGCATCATGAAACAACCTCTGCAATCTTGGTGTAATTGGAAAATGTCTCAGAACATTATGAGGAATCCTCTTCATAGCATCGCCATCTTTCCATCTTGATGATTTTCATTTCGGGCATTCACTTAAGTTGGCATAATCCTTCCGGAACATAACACAATTATTCTTACAAACATGGATCATATCATATCCAATTCCAACTGCACGAAGGAAATTCTTCATTTTACTGTAGGTGTGTGGCAGCTCAGACGCATCTGGGAAAGATTCACGGAAAGCAGCCAACATTGCATCAAATGATTTGTTGGTCATCCGCTTAGATGTCTTCACCTGAAGAAAGGTGACCAAGCTGAGAATACTGACAACTTATTTACTGGGGTGACAGCAACGTTGCATTGTTCCAACATGCGGGCCCACCGTTTTTCTTCTGCAAGTGAAAGTTCACGGAATGCACGAGCATTTTGTAGCATTGTTTCAATGTTTGTCAAACTCACTGGCTCCGCCACCACCACCTCCTCCTCCTCTTCCACCTGAGCATCAGGCAGATCAAGATGGTGATTTGCTGCTTCCACGTAGTCAATAACATTGACGTTCACAGCTTCACCATGATGAACCCACCTAGTATATGTGACCGACATCCCATACAAGTGTAGATGATTTTACACAGTTGACTGGGGTCTTGTAACTGAATTCATACAACTGCTACACGGGCAGAGCACCTCTGATTTCGGACCATCGTACTCAGCTCTGATAAAGTTCATGAAGTTTTCAACCCCCTCGACATATGCAGCGGAGAATCTTCGAGCAGAAGTTATCCAAGTCATGTCCATCTGTTAGACATACAAATTAGTTCTTCTACTAGATATTACAGGAAAAACATATATGCTTTTTTATGAAGTCCAGAAAAAAATACCTAGGTCGATGTCTAAAGCTATGGCAAGATATTTGGACGAGCAGATCTAAGTAACGAAGTATATGTAAAGCTAATTCAGCAAACAGATTTGAGTGCCAAATTATGGCAGGCTGTTTCAGCAATCAATGAGGCCGAGCACACAGCCATCAAACTATCGAAGGCCATCACAGCAACAAAGATCGAGAATAAAATGGTGTAGAGCTATTTCAGCTAACAGATTGGCTACTAGACCATGGCAATCTACGTCACAATAAATATATGACAGGATATTTTAGCAACTAATCGGCCTTGGCATGCCATCTCAGCTAAGCAGATTGAGTGCAGAACAGGGCAAGGAAGCTTCTTAAGCAGAGCATATTGACAGTAAACTACTTCGGCAAACAGTGAGATTAACAGTGTCTATCAGCTAACATTCAGCGCTACACCGACATGAACGGGGCCTTAGTCTAGAATGCGCGTACCTTGGGAGAAGCTGACCGCCGTGTGTCTCCACATGAATGTCGCTAGCGGTGGCGGCACTGACCGCCGTGCGCCTCCACAAGAACGTGGCCAGAGGTGGCGGCGCGGCTAGAGGACGGCAGTCTACGAGAGTGTACTGTGGGAGCGAGAGGATCGCCGAACTGCGGTGCCGACGTATCGGCGCGGCGGGAAGCGCGGCTTTGGCGGAGCGAATGG
>NC_041382.1:109028766-109179938 GCF_002162155.2 Triticum dicoccoides | reverse complement strand
TGGGGAATATTATTGGCTAGTTGGCCGAAGGGCGGTTGAATCGGATTTGGGGGGAATTTTTGGGTGTGGGGGGGGAGGATTTTCGCATGGTGGGCGGGGGGAGTTTGGCGCATGGTCGGTTTCTCCAAGTGCAATCCCACGTGTCAGTGAAGAGGCAAGCCGAAGCGCGTTCCGTTTGCGTGAGCCGTGTGCAGGACCGAACATGTGTGGGGTGCAATGCGACCGCGACAGGAGTGCTGTGAGTGTATCGCATTTTTCATTTTAAACTAGGTGCTTCGCCCCCTCAAAAACAATTTGTTGCTTCGCGCAATCCATCGATACTACTACTAGTAATCCGGTAATCCCGACTAAAACGGCGCGGCCGGGTCTTTTCCCGCGCGATATGCTGGGAAGTTGGCTTAGTTGGGTTTTTTTGGACGAGTAATGCTACACCTACGTAATCCCAGTTACATAATTAACGTAATGTGAAACGTGTGAGCTGTTGATTGTAGATTGGGGGGAGGGAGGGGCCCACCACCATGGAAATCAGGGGAGGAGGGAGAGAAGCAATTTACGTTAACCCTTTCGTAGGTTCCCGTAGATGTAGAAAGATGTGTCCGATCCTGCAATATAGGCCATCCGATCTATATCTAACGGATAGAAAGGAAACTATGACAATTTACCCGCACTCCTCTCCACATTTACAGATAGGGCTTTCCCTCGTTCATCCTTTTCTCCCACAAGATCTTGATCTTCGGTGCAACGCACGGGCATCTTGCTAGTACTCCTACAATATGTATATTATTGTGAAAGTTCATATACACCGGCCGAGATTAATGAAAACACGGCAGATTTTCATTACATTTCGAACTTTTATAGGACAAAAAAATAAAAGAAACCCGACCCTAAACCTATTCTACGGCGGCGACCGGCGTCCTCCATCTGTGATCTCCATGTATGGGGGCGGGGTTCAAGACCCGTGAAGTGAAGGTGCGGTCTCCAGCGAGGAAAAGTAGAACACGGGAGACGGACCGGCCAGTTGGCACACCATGCCTTGCCGCCTCCCATGCCCTACTCATCCTCGGAGGAGTCCCCGACCTCGGCGGTGCTGGACGTTGGACGGCGGCAAGTAGGATGCATGGCTGACGGTGCTCCCGTCGTCGGCCACCAGCGTGGCCACCGCTTGTGCGGTGACTTGAGCGAGGGCGGCGACCTCGAGCTCCATCCCCGAAGACAAGCTCTCCCGCAGAGCGTTCGTGCTTGCGGTCATGGCGGATGTGGTTCCAGGTAGGAGGACGATGCGCGATGGTGTGGAGGTTAGCTGGGCGTTGCCGCTTTAAGTAGCACATTCCCGTGAGGCCAAGCGTCCGGATGCGTCATTAAGTCGCCGGAGTTGGTTCCGCGGGCACCGAGCCTCTTAATGATGACATACGAACGGGCGACATGAATGCGGGCAGCTGGCGTCGGCTGGGAACGCACCGCGCGACGGCGCGAGGGACGAGGGTTTTGGTGTGCCAGGGTAGTCAGCTGCGGTCGTGGCAACGTTGGAGATGCCCTTTGCTCACATGCGATCCCCACATGTCATTGAAAAAGCAAGATGACCCGGCATGGTCTCAGGTCCAGAGGATGCAGTTGGCCGCGCTACACCACTCCGCGGACGTGTCGCGGCGCCCCGTGCATCCTCGACGAGCCGGGTGTTGGGGTGTGTTTGGATTGTGTCCAAAGTGCACCTTGCCAAAATTTTGGTCATGACCAAAAGATTGGTCTTTGTTTGGATGGTTGCCATTTTTTGGCATGCCAATGAACTCTAGCCAACTCTAGTTAATTTTTCTTGGCAATGTCGGCCAAATCATGGGCAACCAATACCTCAACCAAAATTTTGTTCATGACCCAAAGATTGGTCTTTGTTTGGATGGTTGCCATTTCTTTGGCATGCCAATGAACTCTAGCCAACTCAAGTTCATTTTTCTTGCCAATGTCGGCCAAATCATGGGCAACCAATACCTCAACCAAAATTTTGGCTACCCAATGCTTTGATGGGGCAACCTTGGGCACAAACCAAACATACCGTTGGTCGTGCCACGACACTAACGCCACCCTCGGCAAACTGAAACCGACCGTGTCTAGCGATGATATGAGCGTGTCGCTCACCGCGGTCGCCGTGTCCAGAGGCGGTGCTGGAGCTGCGCCCCATTGTTGGCCCTAACGACCCACATGAACGGTTGTCGGTGGCGAGGAGGTCGTGGGCCAGCTCTTCCATTGGACTAGTCTGCGCTACGTCGTCCCGACGGGTGTGCCCCACATGTCGGTTTCCCTGTTTTCCCGGCCATATTCGAGCGTCCGTGCTCCGCGTTGCGCATTAGGCCTTTCACTATGTAGGCCAAGCGAGACAACTTATTGTTTATTTGAGCCGTTCAAGTATAATCATGTGGCATTTGCTTATTTGTCATTCCTCTCCAACCCTCTTCTCCATCGATCATGTCGCCCTCCAGTCAAGTCCATCCTCCCGCATGCCTCATTTGAACATTCCGCCGAGTATCATTCGCATGCACCCACCCTAGTCCTCTTTCAATAGATCTCTGGACCATGAGATGAAATCGAGAGGGAACGAGTGGGGGCACGTGATACCTAAGGCGGATTCAAAATTTTGAACCGGTGATCATAACATCCGCAAATCATATATAAAGGGTATTCGATGTTCGTTTCGTTTTTAAACGTACAATATACTCCCTCCTATCCTTTCTAGTTTACATATAAGTTTTATGTGTAGTCAAAGTATATCTACTTTGATCAAAAAGGTATCAACATTCAACAACGCCCAACCAATATTGTTAGATTCGTACGTACTCCTAGATTTGTACTTGAGCTGGTTTCCAATTTGACTATTGACAAGATTAATAGTACATGAGATGTATAATGTGAAAATTATATCATTGGAAACTCCTTTCACATACGAATTTGACCGTATGCTTTGTGTAAGTTGCATGTCATATATTATTACTCTAACATTTGGTCAAAGTTAGCCTCGAAAAACGCATTAGACCCTATATGCTTTGTGTAAGTTGCATGTCATATATTATTACTCTAACATTAGTGTAAGTTGCATGTCATATATTATTACTCTAACATTTGGTCAAAGTAGTATAGTGGAAGTGGATCCTCTAACGTAGGTATCCCTGCCTTACCCTCCCTTTCGGTCACTTACTGGCGGACCCCATGCTTGCTAGGCCCCGCATGTCAGTTACTCAATGGGTTCGGCCACATCAGGGGATCCTCATCCGTAGTATGCTCCCTTTGTTTTTATTTACTCCGCATAAAACGGAGGGAGTGGTGGTATAATAAATGATGCGGGCGGGGGAGGGGGAGGGACGTCGGTTTTCTCTCAACTGTGCTCCCACAAGCGAGTGAAAATGCAAGACGAAGCGCGTTCCATTCAGTGAGCGACGTGGAGGGTCCAGCGTGACAGGCTGCAACGCGAACGCGACAAGAGCGATGTATAGTCAAAACCGATTGACCGGTCGTCACCGGAACCACTATTCACACCAGAACCTTCGCTGCTCGGCCTACGCCAGCCATTGCCCTAAAACCACACCAAATCTCCAGCCCATTCCCCCACCTTTCGATCCCCTAGCCCGCATCAAGTGTGCTGCAAGATCACTTACTACAAGATACTGAGGCCGGAGCGCCGCACAGAAGTCATGGCGGCGGTCGGCGCCACAGACCTCCGTTCCCAAGCTCGCTTTGTGGCGGGCCAATCCCCGAGTTCTCTGGAGCCAAGCTACGAGGAGGAGGAAGCCGATCCAATGTTCCTGGCGGAGGTCGCGGCGCAGAAGGCCCCTGATGGGTATGAGACAATGGACGTCGACTTTGTGCCGGCGTCTGAGTCCCCCATGGTGCAGGCAGACCAGCGGTTCAACATGGCGATACTAAAGGAGGACCGGGAGGCAGAGGCTCAACTCAACGCGAAGCACGCGCATGCCGATGCCATCAAGGCTCTCCTGCAGGCGGAACCGGATGTCGTGGATGTGAACCGGGCGGTGGAGGCTCAACTTGAGGCGGAGCGCGCGGATGCCGCTGCCATCGAGGCCCTCCTGCAGGCGGAATCGGACGTCCTGGACTTGAACCGAGCGGCAGAGGCTCGATTCAACGCAGAGTGCGCGGATGCCGCTCTCATCGACGCCCTCCTGCAGGTGGAACCGGACGTCCTGGACTTGAACCGGGCGGCGGAGGCTCGACTCGACGCGGAGCGCGCGGATGCCGCTGCCATCGAGGCCCTCCTGCAGGCAGAACCGGACGTCCTCGACTTGAACAGGGTTGTGCTCTCGTCCGTGTAGAATGCCCACACGCTCCGCTTGAACAAGTAGCTGGAGGCCAAGGACAACCACGGTGCGGAGACACACGTCGGCAACGATGGCTGGTTTGCGCCGGCAGCCAAAGACGACAAGGTCATCTCTTTCCGCAAGCAGTGATAGTTTTTCTTTATGTTATTGTTTTATGGATCTTTTGCTGTGTAAAAACATATATTTGTTACGCAAGTCCCCTGACTTGGGTCAGTCTACCATTTCAGGCGGTTGGATGAATATCCTACGTCTCCTAACCCTTCTTTCCTTCTTCCTCACCTCTTCTTCTTCCCCAACAGACCACCGCACGGACCATATAGATACGCCCAACATGCGGTTGGATAAACATACTCTATGAACAAAAATTATGTGTCAGCGATAGCATGGCTGAGTTTGGTGTGTTCACATGCGACATCATGTGTCAGTGAGGGTGCGTTCCCTTGGTTGGGTTTGCGGCGTGCAAGAGCGACTGTGTGAGGGTGCGGTGCGACCGTGGCGTGCAGGAGCGACCGTGTGAGGGTGCGGTGCGACCGCGATAGCCATGCGCAAGTGTACCTCCTTCTCATTTTGAAAACTTTAGGCAAGCTTGGCAAAAATGTGTGGCGAAGTTTGGCAATGCAAGGCCTAGACCCAAATAGGATAAGTACGTACGTACTAGGAGTACTAGTGTTAAAAAAGAAAGGCTGGGTTTTCCTTCGCGGGATTTAATCGATACAAATCCTCGTTTCATGTGTAAATTAATGTGTATTTTTTTCACCAAAGACCAAAGAGCTAACCATCTCACTCCTCATTGCTTGATTAATGCAGCGCCATGCAAACCAACCTTCTCACTTCCGCATGCATGCATGGGATATTAATGTCCTTGGTTGCTAACCCCATCAATTTTGCCTCGATTAGTATTAGTGGCCCTTTGCAAATTGTAATTTTGATATACTGGCCTTGTATACAAAAAAATGGAGGTAGTAACTATATTTGACTTCCTTCCCCATTGCGGTGACGTCGGCGATATTTTTTTGGTGGTTTGGCGAAGTGCGTTCGACAGAGAACACCATTGAGGGAGACCACGGTAAGTCGTTCGCAAGTGCCGCCTGCAAGCCGAGACAACCGCCTTATTTGCATCCAGGAAGTCCTTTACTAGTACTACTAGGAGTAACTAATGCGGTGAGATGGCTTCTCGAAGAAGACGATGGAGAAGCGGAGTCAGCGAAGAGTGAAATGATGGTTGCTTCGTCCGTGCTTTTGTGATTTGACGCCTCACTGCTTTGTGATTTGTGATAGAAGGGACAGGGGAGTAGACTCTGTGCTCTATATTGTACTACATGCGTCCAAGCATGGGAGAAAGAGGAGAGACGTTGCATTTTTCTATTCCTTCAATCAATCAATCAATCAGGGAGCTTCGGTTCCATCTTTTTGGCTTTGGCAACACCGTCCACAATGGTTCCCACGATGCCAAAAGCTATTTTCACATTTGGATACTCATTGTGGATGCCCTTAACCGTACCACTTGGTTTTGCTCCTGTGTGCTATCTATACAAATCTCAATTATATTGATCTAAAAAATTATAGAATCGAGATTAGTGAAAAGGAGGTGATTTTTCCGCGCGGATGGCGGGGGAGGTTTCTTATTTGATCAATGCTACATCCACGTAATGGTTTACATAAAGTTACGAATTGATGTGATGTGTGACTATTTGATTGGATTAAAGGAGAGGATTAGGCCCACCCCACCTGAAAATCAGGGGGGCATATATAGAATAGATGGAAAGTATATGTAGCAGCTACGTAGCCCTTTGTAAGTCTAGGACTAGGCTTCTTATTTTCGGAGGACGTTGTCCTGGCGGTTTGCTAACACGCGGTGCCACGTGTCAGTGCTTTACCAAGCCGATCTGCGTCCCACATGAGGCAGAACAACAGCAGAAGCAACACGTGGTTAAGTTGAAGAAGATGAGGGAGAAGCGGATTCAGCAACGAGTGAAATGATGGTTGCTTTGATCCTCCAACTTAACTGCAGGAAAGGTGCAGCTTTGTGATTTGACGCCTCATTGCTCATTACTACGCCGGCGCCATGACTGGGGTGCTTCACCCCGGCTGCTCTACATTGTATTCCGGTATGGCACGTAGACCCGGTAGCTTGATGTCCCACATGTCGGCGAAAGGGACTAGAAGATTTATGAAAGCGAGGGCTCCACTCTTACGACGAAGGAGTAGACGACACGATGGCCCAGTGAACTATCACTTGTACTGTATAGTATTATTGTTTTGCTGTTTCGCACGATCCATCGATACAAACCCGATTAAACAGGAAAGGGCGGGATTTTTCCCGCGCGGTAGATGATACTGGCCATACATTTCAAAGGCAATTTTAATGTATGCAAACTGAATAATTATAAGTAACAATATGATATCTAGTAAAACTAAAAACACATATGATTTATTGTGTTAGAGTGTAGTAGTAGTGCTGTATTGCATAGTTGTTAGATGTAACATGCGAGAACATGTAGAGATGTAGTTTTGGAGGGCCTACAGAGAGAAAACGTAATATGGTCACCGAACTTCAGAATAAGCTGATTATGGTCACTATATACATTTTGCGGTGATTATACGGTCACTTGCTCACAGCTCAGCATCGGATTGCACTCTGTTGACCAGCCAAATAGTCTGCGTGGCGCCATGTTGACTAGTTAAATTGACCATGTTCGTTGTGGGTCCCACCTATCAATTCGCATAGGTAAAAGGTCAGATGAACACAAATTTATGCAGGCGCGACAAGGCTCCAACCCGTGCGCGGGAATCACCTGGTTGTGTATGTGTCTGTCAGGGCCTGATGTGTGCGCATGCACGTGTAGGTTGAGCACTTGAGCATGAGAGTAAGTGTTGGTCGTGTGGTGTACTGGTGTGTGCATGCATGCGTGCGTGTGTGCGTGTGAGTGTTGCGTGCGTGCGTGTGAGTGTTGCGTGTGTGCGTGGCTGCGTGTGTACGTGTGAGTGTTGCGTGCGTGCGTGGGTGCATGTGTTTGTGTGAGTGTTGCGTGGATGCAGTTTGTGTGCATACGTGAAAGGGGCGTATAGGGGGGGTACGCAATGGAGAGAGAGATGCTCTTCGTTTCTCTTTATTATGACTAACTTTGTATATAGTATAAAAATATACAAATTCACAGTGCGGAATAAATATCATTGTGGGCACCATGCAATGCAAATTAGCGTTCGTACTGCTCCATATAACTTTATAATGTTGTATATATGTAGAAACTCTAAAATAATTTTTTGGCCACACTTTATTCAAAAGGAATGTTGTATGCGAAATAAACGTGAAGAGATGGCTTTTTAGATCAATGGGGTACGTGATGTAACATGTGTGAATGTGTAGTTCATGCATTTGGCGGGGCCTAGAGAGGTATGTGTGTGTATTATGTATTCGAGAGAGGCATGGATAGAGGGGCCGACGAGGGGGCGTGGGAGAGATAGCACGAGAAATGAGAGTGGTCTAGAGAGAGAGACGAATATGACGTCACGACAAGAGATTCCATTCCCTTGAGTGTGTATATGCAAGGGGGGGAGGGAATAGAGGCACCAGGAGAAATTTTCTGTGTGTGTGGTGTTTGTGTTGGTATGTGTGGGTGTGAGAAGATAATGAGATGTGGGGGCAGAGGGTGTGTCACCGCGTGAGGTCCGGTGGGTCGAGGTGAGGCCCTTCATTCTGTTCCGTCCTGCGCCACATTGGTCAGCCCGTGACGCATTTAGGAAGACCCATGGATGACTAGTCATACAAGACAAAGATAGTAGAATTGTGAAGGACTCTGTGTCCACTGACAAAGCCGGCTAGGATTTGTAACCCTAGGTTCTTGGACTAAGGTAACCCCTTTATCTCTGATATTACTATTCATCCAACCTAACTTTAAGGGGCATCCTACAGAATGCTCTACTAGAATCATACTCATCGGTTAGGAAGAGAGGTGTGAGACAATGCATGAGAGACATGCGTAAAGATAATGTGCGTACATGAGACACGTAGGCAGGTCCATGTATATAGAAAGGGTCGATGAGGATTGTGTGTGTGTATGTTTGCGAGAGGAAGAGTGCTTGTGATAAAGGTTAGTGAAAACAGTTGTAAATGGTTACGAGAGGGAGGGAGGGCTATATCTAGAGCATGTGTGCAAGAAAGACACCTCGGGAGAGAGTGTGTGAGCATGTGTGAGAGACCACCGATGGAGAGTGAAACTACACGTAAAAGACTTCTCTACACATTGATTAAAGATATAAATTGTATCCAAATATTAGGATGGGATCATGATATTTGCAATTCGCGCAAGGAGCAGTCATTGATCCATCAGACATCTAGATTCTATCAAATTTGAGCATGTCTATGTTATTATTCGACACAAGTGATCCACATAGTTAGTATTTTGAACTCCAGATAATGCATCGCTTTAGCAATCGAATATAAACGTGAGTATAGTTCATGTTGTGTGTGTAAAGCACATTATACATACGAAAGTTACACAATGGACATTATAAATAGCTACTACCTATGAACTAGCATACATTTGAATTCAACTTAAGGTGGTTTAAAAAAATCGAATTCAACATGAAGTCCATTCAATTATTTGAATTTGATATCATGGCATTTGTAAACCATACATAAATTATGGGGGCACCAATCTTTGCTCTGATTTTGTACATAATAGCATATGTAGTCGTGTACAAAATAGATTCAAATTTAGCTCCTCCATTCCAAAAATAATCGTAGTTATAGGATTTTCAAGTGTCAAAATTTCAAAAACAAGTGGATAATTTAATGAGCTTTTCAAACATACAAGGTCAAATATAACATTGTATATTTAGGTCAATCCTCATAGTTCAAGAGTACTCTAAACGTGAATGCTTGTGTTTCAAAATTTCGAATGGAGCGCCAAAAGAAGCTCTACTCGCCCGAAACCGCGTGAGACCAATGTTTGGTAGTACAAGGAAATTACTTTTCTAATAACTCCGACCCGTGAAACCTACCGGCCCGACGTCCAAAGGTCTAAACCGGGGTAGGTTTGTAGCTTCATCTAGACGCCACGCAACCGCATCTGAAAAACATTAATACACAATGGCCGCCTAAGCACACATGCGCGCGGCCGAAATCGCTCCCGCCCACTATTTGGGACACCTGGGATTACCATCCTACCCCCGACCCGCAGTAGGTCTGAAATTTAAGAGGGGGGTAAAGTTTGTACTTTCCCCAAATTTCAAACAAGCGCGTCCCATCTTCTGTTGAAAAAAGCCAAAAACAAGCGCGTCCCAGACCGAAACATGGTTCCCCCCACCCGTTCGATTCCCCATTCGTACTCCGTGGGCGCCAAAACTACCTCTCCACCAGCCACGAAACCCCGGCGTCCTCTGTTCGCCACCCCATCCCACCCATCAACCGCCACCCTCCTCCATCACGCCGGAGCCGATACCCCGACGTCGTCGTCCACCGCAACCTCAACTGTAACGCCCTCCATGGCTAGTAGTTGAAGCCGAGGCCGAGCCATCCATAATTGAGCCAGTTCAACCACGCCATCCTGCGCCTCACTGCTGCCGCTCCAACTTCGCCACCCTCCACTGCACCGGAGCTGTTCCTGCTACGCCATACTTCGCCGCCTCGGATCTGCTTCCCCTCCGCCGACATACGGCCACGGCAACAAAGTCAACAATTTGGCCATGGGTTCGTCCAAGCCTGCACCCTCCAGAACATCGGTCGGCATGACTTGTGGAGGTGACCACACCGGCAACCGAAAAAGGTACTCCTCTTCCCTTATTTGTGCAAATCTTACGTCTCTGCTTGCACGGTATTCATCCCACAGAAGACACTAGTTGACCGCTTCTTCTTGATACTAGATGTTCCTAGTAACTCGTGAGGTTCTCCTCATATACTATTTCACCTTAGCTAGAGGTCTGTCGCCCCCCTGAATTTCAATTTTTGGCCACTTGATTCCCAATTAACGGAAGCATTCCCCGACGTAACAGGCACTAGTACGCCTATTACGCCGGGGAAGCAGCGCCTTGGTGTTAATCTTAGGGGCGTGTGCGGCCTAGAGCTACTAGCGCCCGATCTGGAGGTCGGCCGGGATTAAAGGGATGGCCTGGGGGCGCTGCCAAGCACGGCAGTGGTGTGAGGTCGATGGGAGGACGGGGCGGCGGAGGCAGGGGTCTGGGCCGGTGGTCGCTGGCGGTTCGAGAAAGATCGTCAACAGTGACTGGCAGGAGGTAGACGAAGGCCATCTGCCCGTTCCTTATAGATCGGACGGTTCATTAAAAAAATCGACTGGCCTATTTATTTTCAGTCGACTGTTATCTTAGATATGACCACATGTGGTGGTGTGCTGGAGGAGTACCTGCATTTCCTGTGCTCATATATTACAAAATCATACAGAGTAGAATCAAATTTGGTTTGCCATGCAATGTTGTAGAGCTATCATATGTCTCCTGTCATTTATTTTTCAGCCACCTGCTATCTGCTACTTTTACAGTGCACTAGTTCTGCACACACTTCACCCTTACTCTCACTATTGTGTTTTTATGCAAGGGTATTTCAGACTCTGCTGCCATGAGAGAAGCCAAAAAGAAAAGAGAGAAGTCGCTCCAGTTTGGTGTGCGGCTAGGCAAGACACGTTTCAACGCTTTAAAGGGTGTAGTGTCAGCAGATGGAGATGGGGAACGTAGCTCTGGAGTTGATGACCTCGCTCGCAATGAACTTGCTTTAACTTCGCGGTGTCATATGTGGTTGCATGTTCCATATGGTGTCTATCTTGTATTCGAAAGGCCGAAGTCGGTAAGATAAGGAAAGATATTTTTTTACATGAACCACCATCCCGTGAGCACCAGAAGACAAATAGCTAGTCAGGGCACTGGCCGAGCCAGTGACAAGCCCAGCAAAGATAGGCATCACGTGGAAGCCAACTAAAAAGCTGTGATGGTGGCGAAGCAGCCCGCCTCCCACCAGGCTCTCAGGTCCTAGATGATCATGCTCACCACTCCAGCCGGATGTCTAGCTTGTATTGCTTCCAATTTGGTTAAATTGCATCTACTTAGCTTACACATTATACCTTTGAATATGACATGCCTTTCTGTTTTTGGTACATACTAGTACATCTGTGTATTAACCATGTTCTTACATCAAACTAATGTTCTTGTGTATCCCTTATCAATCACTTATGACGAGGCAGGCAGGCAAGGGGACTACTCCTCATTTAAAGAATGCAGCGTCAGCCTCCCGACATGATTCTCAAGAAACAGAAATGCTAGATGAAGATACTGGACGTAGCTCTGTAGTTGATTACAACATTTCCCCTACACTAGCATCACAGGTGCTTGCTCTAACTTGGCAGCGTGATATGTGGTTGCATGTTGTATATGGTGTCTAGATTGTAATTCTTCCAATCTGGTTAAACTGCATGTGCTAGTCTGCTTAGCTTATACATTATACCTGTTAATGTGACATGCCTTCCTGTATTTAGTACATAGTACATCTGTCTATTAAGCATGTCCTTACATAAAACTATTGTTTTTTGTATCCCGCATCAATCAACATGATGAGACACCTTTAGTATATGCAGTGGGATATTAGTTGCATCTTTCATATGATTTATAGCATGCACTGCTTCTAATTTGTTGAAACTCCATTTATGATGGGACGCTTTTAACATGGCAGAGTCATATTGGTTGCATCTTTCATGTGGTGTCTAGCTTGCATTGCTTCTTATTTGCTGGAATGGTTTCTGCTTAGTTTACACAAACGGTTGTGAACATGTCATGTCATCCTGTTTTTCGTACATATTCCATCCTGGTATCATGTGTTTGCCTTACATCAAAGTAGTGATTGTCAGTATCATGCATGAATGAGTTCTGAAGAGAGAATTTTATTGCTTTTTCTTGTCGGTTTTACTTGACAATTCAAAATCAATAAAGCGGAAGGAAGTTAGCAAGGCAGCGGATAAAGGTGCTCCTTCCGAACAGAGGACCTCTACAGTTTCTACTCCTCCACACCCCCAAGATGATTTCCAAGACAACACATGCATAGACACTCAACAAAGTTGTGTTTATGATGAGCACGTCTCCCCTAGTGCAGCATCACCGGTGCTCCCTCTAACTTGGCACTGTTATATGTGGTTGCATGTTATGTGTGATGTCTAGCTTGTATTGCTTCTAATTTTGTTGAATTCCATCTGCTTACTTTACACATTATACTTGAATAAGACATGTGTTCCTGTTTCTAGAACATACAATATCTGTCTATCACACCATGTTCTTACATCAAATTACTACTGTTGTGTAACCTGCAACAATCACTTATCATAAGACACGTTTGACTTTGGAGTGTGATATAGGTTACATCTCACATTCTTTTCTAGCTTGTATTAATAATTTGTTTAAATGGCACTTATGACAAGATAGTTTTAACTTGGTAGAGTGATATTCGTTGCATCTTTCATATGGTGTCTATCTTTCATTGCTTCTAATTTGTTGAAATGCCTTCTCCTTAGTTTACACATCATAAGTTGTGAATATGCAATGCCGTGAATATGCAATGGCACTAATGACGAGAGACCTCTAACATGGTAGTGTGATGTTGTTTGCATCTCGCATATGATTTATTTCTTGTACGGCTTCACATTTGTTTAAACGCCATTTATGATGAGACATTGTTAACTTGGCAGAGCGATATTTGTAGCATCTTTCATATGGTGTCTACCTTCCATTGAATTGCTTCTAATTTGGTGAAATGTCTTCTTGTTAGTTTACACATCATAGTTCTGGTTATCTCTTCCGTCCTGTTTTTCATACATATTACATCCTCCTATCATGTGGTTGTCTAACATCAAAGTTCAGTTCATCTACATCACACATCAATTTGTTCTGAAGAACTAAATTGTTATTCGTTTTTCTTATCGGCTTGACTTAACATGGCACAGAGAAAGAGGAAGAAACACAGAATGGCAGGGAATGAGAAGTGGATGAATCGTGCAGATTCTGCTGGTACTGATGGTGCAATAGAATATCAAAGTCTAGCAGAAAATTCTACAAACACGGCATCCCATGCTACACGAGTTGCAAAAAAAGACAAACAGAAACAAATAGCTGCCACCAAACAAGCAGAGACAGCCCTAGTTCTTGCAACACCTACCACAGTACTACCAGCTGCACGACGTACTTGTGCGTCAACTGAGCTAGCAGCACGTTCCCAAGCTCCCTTGCCACCTGACACTACTTCCCAAGCACTCTTGACACAAGATGAGTTGGCAATATCAGATGAACCTTGTGAGCTTCAACAGCAAGAAGGTAGTTGCTGGAGTCAAGTTACAGTTGCATGCTTCTTTATATGTAGTCTCACAGTTTGATGTACACTAACACTTCCTATGTTTGTTGTTGGACTAGAACCTAGGCGCAAGAGGAAACAAACATCAGGGATAATGCTCCATAGGTTAACTAAATCTAGAGGAGGAATAATGGAGATCCGTTTTGAGGCAGGTTTAAAAAGGCCACGTGATGCTACAGAGTCGGCCAAGTTAGTATCAGAGGTAGCGGTTGGTGTTAGGTGTAATGTATGTATCCTCCTAACATGGATTCAGTACAGGAATGAAAAAGACGAAACCCAGTTCAACATCTTCCTCGACCATTTATCTGTAAGTATGGTTATGTATGGAAACTAGTAATATCCTCTTGCTCTGTCCAATACTTTCTAGGTTGCTGATAATGAGACTCCCATAATTTTCAACAGATGAGGTTCAAGTTGGATAGCCAAGATGATGCAACCAGACAAGCTTGCACCCATGTTTTCAAATCTGCTCTGCGACAGTATCGGTATAACTTGAGGAAAACTCACTTTGAAGGCAAGGCTAACAGTGAACTTGCCCAAACATCTCCAGTGGAAAATATATCTGATGAAGACTGGAGAGGTCTTGTTAAACACTGGTCCGATCCGAAGTATCGGGTACATTATATATACGTCATCAGATCACATGTTGAAGTCCTATTTATGCATGTGCCACACAAATCTATCTTCTTGTAGGTGAACTGTTCAAAGAACAAGGCCAACCGTAGGAAAGTGAAATTCCAATAGACGACAGGATCTCGTAGCTATATTGCAGACTGCGAGGCTCTTTTAATTAGCTGCTGTTTCACTCTTTTTGTTGTACCATATTATCATATCTGTATTGACTTGTTCCAAATGTAGAGGAAAGCCCGCAAGGACTAAAAAGTACCTGAACCAAATGTTGTGGAAATCTTCAAGGACTGTCACACCAGCAAGAAGAAGGGCATGACTACACCAGTCAAAGCCGCTATTGTAAGTCCTTAATCCTCATGCCTTTTAACTACTACTTACTCTGACTTGTGCCTTGAACTGCATGGTTTGCATCCAATGTCTATTACTCTTTTCAATTTTATACACAATTGTCTTAGCGTATCATTGCACCTTACAAGGTTTAAAAGAGAGGAGTGATGTTCCTTTGATCTTGACCCGTAATCTAGTTCCGTGCTGGACTTGCCCACACAGTGTTACAATTGCCTGTTTGTCTATTCTCAGTTGTTTTGTGATATGAATGATGTCATACTATGCTTATCGTATTATAAACTTCGTCTCTTTATCCTTAGCTCTCAATACAATGTGAAGAAATAGACAATACATTAGCGATGGTACATGGTCATATGTTTGGAACCTGGTTTTATTATGTGCTTTGCAATAAAATACAACTAATATTTTACATGGGTTCACCAAAATAAGTTCTGTATATATACCAAAGCTATTTTGTTTGGTTTTGTTGCCTCCTTAATATCTTCTGTTCTGGTAATACTAATGTAAAACCTTTACTTTTCAGCAAGCTATGGGAAAAAATGGTGGAACCGCCACCTTCTGAAGGTGGTGAGGCAACTATAACCGCAATGTCAGCTCTTGCTGCAGTGGGTCAGTACATGTCCACTAACAGTGCCAAAAGCACGTTCCTGCATAATACTGGGTTGGTTTTTAAGGCAATATCGTCCAAACTGCCTCATGATCATGATATGCAAGCTCAAAGCAATGTTGTATCTGCGCTCCAGACACAAGTCCATTCCCTAACAGAGACCCTTTGTGAAACAAGGAGAAACATTGCTCAATGTCATCAAGATATGCATGGTTTTGAAACCAGACTATCAGACATTTGCTATGTTGTTCAGGAGCCTAGGGGAAATGAAGGCGAGGGTTATGGTGCTCCATCGGACAATACAACTTAAAAACGTAACAGTAAGGTCAAATGAACTGAGCTTCTGAACATCTGGTGGTGCATTTATCTGCTAGACTGTTAAGTTTTATGCCAACCTTCCTTTTGTTATATAGTTGTAATTTTTTTGGTGCGATACAAAATTTATTCTTAACGTGCAGCCACCGCCTGAAGAAAACAACAAGCCATTTTTGTATAGTGTAGGGTGTTCCCTATATTTGCACTGGTGGCGATCTTTGATGCTGAGTGGATGTAATCTGTGCAATCGCCTTAAATAGCCTAGCATTAGTTTCAACCTTATTTATTTCCTAGTCTTCTTTTTCCCTGGTTTGCTAGTGGCCGCAACTACCATGGGCCATATACGTGTCGTAGGATCCATGGGTCTCCTACGGGCCGTCGATAAATGGGCCTGTAATCGCTGGGCCTCGGGCCGTCGGATAAATGGGTCTACATGGGCCATAATCGGGCGTAATTTGTATCGGCCCAGCACGGTAACAGGCCGTTAACAGGCCGTAGGAAAGCAAAGGCTTAATTCTGTCACAGGCATAACGGGTCGTTAATGGGCCAGAATATAGGACGGGCTGGAAATGGCGCAACGGGTTAACAGGCCAGAAACGGTCCGACTCTTGCCATGGGCCGAATTTGGCCCATTAGGGTAACGGGCCGACTCTTGCTGTCGGTGTCAAAAATGGCGGATCTCGGGTAGGAGGTCCCGAACTGTGTGTCTAGGCCGGATGGTAACAGGAGGCAAGGGACACGAAGTTTTACCCAGGTTCGGGCCCTCTTGATGGAGGTAAAACCCTACGTCATGCTTGATTAATATTGATGATATGGGTAGTACAAGAGTAGATCTACCACAAGATCAGAGAGGCTAAACCCTAGAAGCTAGCCTATGGTATGATTGTTGTTCTGTATGTTGTCCTACGGACTAAAACCCTCCAGTTTATATAGACACCGGAGAGGGTTAGGATTACACAAAGTCGGTTACAATGGTAGGAGATCTGCATATCCGTATCGCCAAGCTTGCCTTCCACGCCAAGGAAAGTCCCTTCCGGACACGGGACGAAGTCTTAAATCTTGTATCTTCATAGTCCAGGAGTCCGGCTGAAGGTATAGTCCGGCCATTCGGACACCCCCTAATCCAGGACTCCCTCAGTAGCCCCTGAACCAGGCTTCAATGACGACGAGTCCGGCGCGCAGATTGTCTTCGGCATTGCAAGGTGGGTTCCTCCTCCAAGTACTTCATAGAAGATTTTGAACACAAAGATAGTGTGCGGCTCTGCAAAATAAGTTTCCACAGATTGCCATAGAGAGAATAATATTTACAAAAATCTAATATGCTGACGTATTCCGTAGTGTGACACACCACGGCCAAGCCTTTATCCGAATCGTTTTATTATCCCACCTCAGCGCGTCATGCGAGGCGGTTTCCTTGGCACGTCTTGTTAAAGCAGAGATCATGTCCCCTTATTCCGGGATTCTCATCAATACGGGCGTGGGTAACCCAACTGCTTCTAGGACTCCTAGATTATAGGCAACTCCAAATGGACACGGAGAGGACGCTTGATATTCACCCTCTTTATAAAGGGACAAGGCTTTTATTTTTTCCCTCCCGTGCTCAATCGAATCCTTCCCCCACCTCAAGCTCAAACGCCAAAAGTTCAGGTCAGGTGCTCCGAACCTATAGTCATGTCCGAATCTAGCCTTCAAGGCCGATGGGTGCCTTCCTCCATCACGGAAGAAGACATTAAAAAGTTGAGGGAGGCCAGATATCTGACCGCCGAGATTTTGCATCGGCTGCCTCCCCAAGGACAGGCCGTCCCCTCCCCCGAACCCAACGAGAACGTCGTGTTCGTCTCCCACTTCCTCCGAGGACTAGGCCTTGCTCTGGATCCTTTCGTCAGGGGTTTGATGTTTTATTACGGGCTAGACTTCCATTATCTAGCTCCGGACTCCTTTCTTCATATCATGACATTTATTATCATGTGCGAGGCCTTCCTCCGGGTTACCCATCACTTTGGCCTATGGCTCAAGACCTTTGAAGTAAAGCCGAAGATGATCGAGGGACAACAGGCAGCGTGTGGAGGTGCCTCAATACGCAAGATGACAGGAGCTCCGTGGCCCAAAGGTTCCATCCCAGAGGTGTCTGAATCATGGCAACAGGAGTGGTTCTACATCACGGCTCCTAGAAGTGCCAAGTGAGCGGCCGCCCCTGTTTTCCGCTCGGGCCCTCCACCACAACTGATGTCATGGATCAGTAGAGGTCTGAGCCGGGGTCCAGCCAAGCACGTGCCTATACTGCAAAGCCGCATTCGAGATCTCTTCAATGGAGATTTTAGTTTGGTTGCGGTAATACAAGTTATGTTGGTTCGTCAAGTCCAGCCTTGCAAACGCGGCCCCTTCGCTTGTGGGAGTTCAATCCCGAGGGACCGCATGTCATTCAAAATTTTCTTGGCCTGACGCACGAGGAGATGTATAAGTCATTCTTCGGACCTCAGGTAGAGTGTTCGGAAATCACCGAGGACGTGGGCCTGAGTAGTAACTGCACCGTCGAACAGGTAAGGAATCTTCCGGCCGAACATACTATCTCTCCTTTGTTACGAAGTTATTTCTCAGAGTTCGCTTTTTGACCAGGACTGGCTAACAAAGGCGAAGTTGATTCGGTGTTCGGCCCCCCTCCCTAAGGGTTTGGAAAATCCGGTATTGGAAAAGATGCTCCAGATCGCACCTTCCTCGGAGCCCTTGAAGGAAGATACTATGGAGGATAATGCTGGCGGACGCGGGCCCCCAAGGCTGCCCATTCTAACCGAGGGAGCGAGCGTCTCCATGAAGGAAGACGACTGAAAGAGGAAAAGGACTGCGCCCGGGATTCGGATGCCGAAGCTTTCAAATGGGAGAAGAAGTCTCCCACAGAGGGTCCTACCTTGGGGGGTGCTGTTGCGCACAAAGTCCGCGGGGGGATTAATTCTCCCACGAGTCGTAAGTGACCCGAAATACTTTAATAGTACAGATATGCCATCTTTTTCTTCTGAGAAAATAACCACCGCATACATCTTTGCAGTTTGGGCCTTAGCCCCTCTCAAGTGAGCTCGTCTTCGGGGGATCTTCTTCCAGAGATGATGGAGAGCGAAACGCCTCCTCTGGACTCCTTCGTTTCGGAAGCGGGCGACCCTGAAGTGTCGTCGCGGAGGGCCTCTCCGAGTTCGGTGAGGCCAGAAGATAATCCCATTGACCCCCGAAGCTCCCAGTGTCCGGCTCCCGAAGAGAACAGACAAAAGAGTCCGGCACCGTCTAGTGTGCGATCGGATGTTTTGAGGGAGTTGGTGGGGCGAGCGGCCATCTCAGATGAACACCATGTGCTGATGAATACGGTGATGGAGAGAATCTCGTCCGCCGAAAGCGGATTGCATGAAGCTTTTATTAGTCTACTGACAGGCTTTGATGTACGTAAAAGAATGTATGATAGTCCTGCACATGCTAGGTGTGCCCTGTGTAGATAGTAGCCCCTGAGACTCTGGTTGTCATCGGAAACGACGACGAACAGAGGATCATATTCCCAGGTAATAACCATAATGCCTCTATGTGCAGGTGATGAAATCTCCGGTGGCTAGCTTGACTAGCGAGTTTGCCCATTTAAAACGGCAGTTGGATGCGGCAGACGCCGACATCGGGCTTGTTAACAAAAGGCTTGACGAGGCACAGGGTCAGTGTCACTATCTGGTAAACACCACATAGTAAGAGCAGCATGATGCCAGTGTCTTTAATATGTTGTGACTGCAGATGGAGCGGCCTCTATTGAAGCCTTGCAGGCAGAACTTTCCCGAGCCAAGGAACAAGCGAGGTTTGGTAATGCGGCTGCTTTGAAGGCGGCCGAAGAGTTGAAAGCCAAGAAGGCCGTGCATGCCGAGAGCCGAGATAATATGGCCAAGATGGCCATAGAATTAAAAGCCGCCGCTGACCGTTGCCGGGTTCTTGAAAAGGAAAACCTAGCGAAGGTATCGGACCTTGAGAAGGCTGCTGCGACGAGAAAAGACCTCTGCTCTGCTATGAGGGCGAAGAAGGAAGAGCTGCGGGAAGCCGGGGATATTGTAGCTGGGAAATCCTTTATGTTGCGAAGGAAGTTCGGAGATCCACGATATGCCTCTCTGGATCGGCCGTGGAGTTCGGAGGACATGTATATGGATTTGGCGGCGAGCGCTGCCGATGCGGCCAAGTACTTCCAGGGTCAGACGGACCGTGAAGTGGACCAACTATTTTGGACACAATTCCATTCTCCCGAGCGTCCGCTTTCATTGACTGACCAGTTAGCCGAATGGGCCGAACTGAATAGGTTGTCCGGACTTTCCATGAGGTCTGTTGTGGATCAGCTATGGCCGGAAAGGCCAAAACCGAACAGTTATTTCAGCTTGGTGCAGCAGTTACTTGACATGGTGCCGCGCATTAATGCGATGAAGAGGTCGGCGTGCATAGAGGGCTCACGGATGTCCTTTGCCCGTGTTAAAGCATACTGGGCGGAGATGGATGCTACCGCTGTTGCAGCGCGGGATTCGGCCATAGGTCGAATGGCTGCTGAGCACTACTTTGAAGAAGTTCTTGAGGGTGCTCGTTTGATAGAGACGCAGTGCTCAAAAAATATTATGTTTGAGTGATATGTAATCTCATTGTAAGCGAAATGCTTTTATAAATTTTTATAAGGCTATTTTTATACTTTTGCCTGAAAGTAATATGATACCTCCTGGGCGGCCATTTATGTATACATGTGTATAACTTGAAAGATTGCAGCCGTCGGCTTCAACCCCCACGCATATAATGCGGAGGTGCTCGCAAAAAACACGCCTTCACACTTAACCCAACGTCTTGGTCCTATTAAGGAGGTGATAGCGGAGCGAGCGAGGAAACCGGACTATAATGCTTTAGCACTTTCACTTAGCCATAGGAGTTTGACAGTGGGGCTACTAGATAGCCCCTGGTGGCTCCGCACTCTCCCGATTCCAGGGTGCATACATGCCTGGCCGGAAAACGGCCCTTCGTTAAGGCGGAGGAATTCTAACATTCCCACAGGTCATCGAGTGGTTGACCAGTCTCACGCTATATCATGACAGTCAGTTTTCGGCTTTCTCTACTGAGGTGCTCGTCCGGATGAACCAGGGCACAATCACAGTAGTTCTCCTGGTGCAACCTTAGCCGCTAAAGCGGAACGTAAGGCACCAAAACACAGGAGCCGGGCAAACCCAACATTTGACCAAAGACAATGATTCGGAGCTGATGCATATAGGGCCAAACTCGCGACGCCGAACACTCCCTATGGTATTCGGTCTTTGTGGTATAAACCGGGCCTAAATAATGGCCTTTGTAAGAAGCCCCTTGTGTCCAGGTACGTGCATTGTTCTGGCGTGGCCACATGCCAAGACGTCAGCATCCTTCTCAACGGTGGATATGTATCAACAAGAGATAGTAAAAAAGGTTTACGCAGGGTCTTAATCTAAAAAGAATCCTTGGAGCGGGTTCCTGCTGCACGTCTGCGCCTGTGTCTCCATTGTGCCGTATCCTGGACGGGTGTAGCACAATGATCGTCTGTAAAAGAGAGGAAGTTAAGTGAAAAAGTTGTCGTGCAAAAAGATAGTTTTTAAAGAAACTATGTATAATTCAAGATGATATGAAATTGCCACTTGTCTGCGCGCTTTGAGCCCCTTGTATTGACAAATAGGGGTGTGACCATTTATTCGGTATAAATAGCGGCGCCGGACTTGATTAGTTGTGTCTGAGGTCTTGACGACCTATTGGATGCTTTCACTGGTCCGGGCGCCTTTAGAGTGCGGCTGCCGCACTCTCTTCGGCGTGCAAAGATCGCTTGATATTTCCGTTCACTGAAATGATGCCATGTGGATCGAGCATCTTAAGTGTGAGGGAGGCGTAGTGTGGTATTGCATTAAAGCGATCGAAAGCTTCGCGTCCGAGTAGTTCTTGATAGCCACTTTGGAACGGAGTGATGTGGAAGGTTAAATGCTCGCGACGGAAGTTATCGGGGGAGCCAAATATAACTTGTAGTAGAAGGGAGCCCGTACAACGAGCCCCTGGGCCTGGCATTACTCCTTTAAAGGTAGTATTGCTATGGCGAATTTTTGTTGGGTCTAACCCCATCCTGCGGATTGTATCCTGATATATTAGGTTTAGGTTGCTGCCACCGTCCATTAAGACTCGTATGAAGTGATATCCGCCAATTGTTGCGTCTAATACCAGGGCAGCCCATCCTGCACGTCGGATACTTGCTGAGTAATCGCGATGGTCGAAAGTGATCGGTTGAGACGACCAGTGACAGGACTTCGCGGTGACAGGCACTTGGGTATATTTTCCTGGGAGTGCCGCGTTGTTTTTTCCCTTGATCACGTGTAACACGTTTACTGTTCTGACTTTTGGTGGAAATTTCTTTTGTTCCCCAGTGTCTTGTTTGGGAGGCTCGTCCTCGTCTTCACTTGGTGTATCCTCCCCCTTGTGTACGGCATTGAGCTTGTCGGACTGCTTGAAGACCCAACATTCTCTGTGGGTATGATTAGCGGGTTTACCAAGGGTACTATGGATCTGACATACTTGGTCCAGAATTTTGTTGAGGCTGGACAGTTCATCCCTGGTGCCTTTAGAGGGCGGCTTTTGACCTGGCCGAGAGCTTTTGAATCCAGCGTTTACTGACATGACCTTCGTGTTGTCTTCTTTATTCCAGCGTTTCTTATTGTTGTTGCGCCATGATTTCTCGTTTCCATCTCTAACTTCAGATGTACTGGGGTCGCTGGTGCTGCATCTGGCTAGCCAGCTGTCCTCACCCGCGCAAAAGCGGGTCATGAGGCTTGTTAATGCGGCCATCGTTCTCGACTTATTTTGGCCGAGGTGTCTGGCAAGCATTCGTCACGGATGCTATGTTTAAAAGCTGCCAAGGCATCGGCGTCCAGACAGTCGACAATCTGGTTCTTTTTAGTAAGAAACCTGTTCCAAAGCTTTCGGGCTGACTCTCCGGGCTGTTGAGTTATATGACTCAAATTGTCTGCATCCAGAGGTCGGACATAAGTCCCTTGAAAATTTGCCCGAAAGGCGTCTTCAAGCTCTTCCCAACTTCCAATGGAGCTTTCGGGGAGGCCTTTAAGCCAGTGACGAGTTGGACCTTTGATCTTGAGGGGTAAGTACTTGATGGCGTGGAGATCATCTCCTCGAGCCATATGGATATGAAGGATGTAGTCATCAATCAAGACCCTAGGGTCTGTGGTTCCATCGTATGTCTCTATGTTTACGGGTTTGAATCCCTCTGGAAATTCATGGTCCAGCACCTCATCGGTGAAACATAGAGGGTGTGCGGCACCCCTGTAGCTGGGTGTACCACGTTGTTCGGATGTTTGTTGTGTTGCATTGTATGCTGGGGCGCGCTTGCGTGGTCCATAAATGGATCTTGTTGCGCCGTCCTTTGGGGGCGAGCCCTCGCATGGGTCGTGTGTTGTATTTGTGAGTGGCGTTGTATGCCGCTCTGTGTTGGTAGAGGGGTCGTCTATCCGGCCAGGTGGCTGCTTTGATATTTGGTAGTGTGAGGTCTGAGGCCTCCTCATCGAATTCAGGTAGCAGTTTCCGCTTTGGGTAGCTCTTGGAGGGGCGATTGTCGCCGTACCTCGCTGCTGTGTTGAGTATTTTACTCCATCTGATTTGGAGTGTATCTTGCGCAGCCATGAGCCTTTGCCTCTGCTTTTTAAAACTCCTCGCGGTGGCAACAAGCCTTTTACGAGCATTCTGCTGCTCTGGGTGCCTGTCCGGCGTTATGTCGTCCGGACCATTATCCTTGATAAATTTGTTTGTTCGGTTTGATTATCCGGATTGCCGTTGTCCGGCACCGGTTTGCCCTACTCCAGCGCTGGGTCTGTGTGATCGTTATTTCTGTCGAGGCGGGATTTGGGGCGGCGTTTGCGTTGCCGCTTTGACTGCTTTTCGAGGGAACAAGCCTTCGGTGCGCCCTCCCGCTCCTTGTTGTCATCTTTTGGTGCGTCCACCATGTATACGTCATATGACGAGGTGGGCCCAATAGGCGCTGGTTCTTCGTTATCTCCTTCATCGGCGTCCATACCGCCGATGTCTTCGGAGTCGAAGTCGAGCATATCGGTTAAATCGTCGACAGTGGCTAGAAAGTGGGTGGTGGGTGGGCTTTGAATTTCTTCATCGTCCGTATCCCAACCTTGCTGACCGTAATCCGGCCAGGGCTCTCCTGATAAAGAGAGAGACTTTAGTGTCTTCAGAATATCGCCGAAAGGTGAGTGCTGAAAGATGTCCGCGGCAGTAAACTCCATGATCGGCACCCAATCGGATTTGATTGGCAGGGGCGCGGAGGGTTCGGCGTCCGGAGAGGAGTCCGGCTCCTTGGAGTCATGAGTCTCGCGGAGTGTGGGGCTGGTGTTCGGCTCGATCGCCGTTGGGATCGTAGCCCCCGAGACGGCATCCATCCACCCATCCTCAATTGGCTCCGAATTAAGGGTCGAAGCCGATGCGGGTGCGGCCTCTAGGGCGCTGTTCGGCGGCAGAGCTAGATCATGCTCGTCGTGACAGTGCGGCGCGCTCGGAAGTGGCTCGAATCCGTCGAAGATCAAGTCCCCGCGGATGTCAGCCGTGTAGTTTAAACTTCCAAATCTGACTTGATGGCCAGGGGCATAGCTTTCAATCTACTCCAGAGGGCCATGTGAATTGGCCCGTAGTGCAAAGCCGCCGAAGACGAAGATCTGTCCGGGGAGGAAGGTCTCACCCTAGCTTGCATCGCTATTGATGATCGTAGGAGCCATCAAGCCTGACGGCGATGACACAGAGGAAGTCTCAATGAAAGCACCAATGTCGGTGTCAAAACCGGCGGATCTCGGGTAGGGGGTCCTGAACTGTGTGTCTAGGCCGGATGGTAACAGGAGGCAAGGGACATGAAGTTTTACCCAAGTTCGGGCCCTCTCGATGGAGGTAAAACCCTACGTCCTGCTTGATTAATATTGATGATATGGGTAGTACAAGAGTAGATCTACCACGAGATCAGAGAGGCTAAACCCTAGAAGCTAGCCTATGGTATGATTGTTGTTCTGTATGTTGTCCTACGGACTAAAACCCTCCGGTTTATATAGACACCGGGTAGGGTTAGGGTTACATAGAGTCAGTTACAATGGTAGGAGATCTGCATATCCGTATCGCCAAGCTTGCCTTCCACGCCAAGGAAAGTCCCTTCCGGACACGGGACGAATTCTTCAATCTTGTATCTTCATAGTCCAGGAGTCCGGCTGAAGGTATAGTCCGGCCATCCGGACACCCCCTAATCCAGGACTCCCTCACTTGCCATGGGCCGAATTTGGCCCATTAGTGGAACAGGCCAGTAACAGGCCGACTCTTGCCATGGGCCGAATTTGGCCCATTAGGGGAATAAGCCAGTAACGGGCCGGAAGTAATCGAGGGCTGAAAAGGAGCCCAAGAACGTATGGGCCGTCAATAGGCTGAAAGCTAACACGGGCTGGAAACAGCCCATGTAAATCACGCGTCGTTAACGGGTATAAAGAAAATTACTGTTCATTTTGGGCTAGAGTCACCATGGGCCTGTAATGGGCCGAAAGATACGAAGGCCTCATATGGGCCGAAAGACGTCGTGGGCCATACATGGGCCGAAAGTGAAATGGGATAGTATTATATTCGACGGCCCACATGACATTGTTGGGTCAATTTCCTTTAGGGCCTAACGGGATGTGAGTTAACGGGCCGTAAAATGGGCTATTTGCAAAGAGACCGTTAACAGGCTTTTCATGGGCCAGCCCGTTAACTTTTGACCAGGTCAAACGGGCCGGCTTTGTAAGCTAAATGGGCCACTGTTGGGCCGTGCCACGTGTCGACATATCATAGGCGCCTATCTGACCCACTGACGAGCTGACACGTGTTTCATCCGGCCAATAAGAATTTTACATGTGGAAATTTCCCATTGGTCGGGGTTGTTAACGTGTTATCGGATCCAAAACCCGACCCCATAGCTTAACGGCGTTCCGTTACGGTGGATGCCACGTGTCGGTCACCCTTGACGAAAGCACTTTTGTGACGCGTGATTTATCGTCATGGAAGTGGACACTTCCGTGATGATAATTTTGGTAATGTCATGGAACACTTCTACGACAGCACAGGTATGACTATCTTGATTCTGTCATAAATTTGTCATGGATGTACATGCCTGACAAAAAACGCGACCTACTGTGACAAACACGTATCATCACGGAAATGTATTTTTTTGTAGTGCTCGTGGCCGCGATAGAGAGGCATTTCAGCCAAAAGCTCAGCCCGCACACCGACGCCACTCAAATAAAAAATGTCAAGGCACAGGGAAACACGCTAGACCTGCGAGTCATATTGGAGGGAAAAGCAAAACACGCAAGATCGATCTACGGGTCATGAGGGCGCGCCAATACGTGAGACAATAACCGTCACGCCGGATACAGTAAAAGTAAATCCGGTCGGGCTGAACACAGCGGATAAGACTCATTTGAGCTGCGTCGCGATATAGCCCAGTACAGAGGCGCCACACACCCCCTATGCTTCATAAACGAAGTAATGGATCACCAAATCCCAGAGGGTTTCAAACCCGTAAATATCGAATCATACGATGGTACAACAGATCCTGCGGTATGGATCAAGGACTTCCTCCTGCACATCCACATGGCCCGCGGTGACAATATACACGCCATCAAATACCTCCCACTCAAACTCAAAGGACCAGCTCGGCATTGGCTCAATAGCCTGCCAGCAGAATCCATTGGCTGTTGGGAAGATCTAGAAGCCGCATTCCACGAAAACTTCCAGGGAACTTATGTGCGACCACCAGATGCCGATGACTTGAGCCACATAATTCAGCAGCCAGAGGAATCGGCCAGGCAATTCTGGACACGGTTCCTGACAAAGAAAAAATCAAATCGTCGACTGTCCGGATGCAGAGGCCCTAGCAGCTTTTAAGCACAACATCCGCGACGAGTGGCTCGCCCGGCACCTTAGCCAGGAAAAGCCGAAATCTATGGCAGCCCTCACGACACTCATGACCCGTTTTTGCGCGGGAGAGGACAGCTGGCTGGCTCGCAGCAATAACATATCAAAGAACCATGGTACTTCAGATACCAAGGATAGCAATGGCAGGTCACGTCGCAATAAACACAAGCGCCGCATCAACAGCGACAATACCAAGGATACGGTAGTCAATGCCGGATTCAGAGGCTCTAAACCTGGTCAGCGGAAAAAGCCATTCAAAAGAAGCACTCCGGGCACATCCAGTTTGGACCGTATACTCGATCGCTCGTGTCAAATACACGGCACCCCCGACAAGCCAGCCAACCACACGAACAGGGAATGTTGGGTGTTCAAGCAGGCTGGCAAGTTAAATGTCGAAAACAAAGATAAGGGGTTACATAGCGATGACGAGGAGGAGCCCCGGCCGCCGAACACCGGAGGACAGAAGAGGTTCCCCCCACAAGTGTGGACGGCGAACATGATATACGCAATCCACATCCCCAAGAGGGAGCGGAAGCGTGCGCTAAGGGACGTATATGCGTTGGAGCCAGTCGCCCCAAAGTTCAACCCATGGTCCTCCCATCCGATCACCTTCGATTGCAGGGACCACTCCACTAGTATCCGTCATGGCGGATTCGCCGCACTGGTCCTAGACCCAATCATCAACGGATTTCACCTCACTCGAGTCCTTATGGATGGCGGCAGCAGCCTGAACCTGCTTTATCAGGACACAGTGCGCAAAATGGGTATAGAGCCCTCAAGGATCAAACCCACAAAAACGACCTTCAAAGGCGTCATACCAGGTGTAGAGGCCCATTAAACAGGCTCAGTCACACTGGAAGTGGTCTTCGGATCCCCGAATAACTTCCGAAGCGAGGAGTTAATCTTCGATATAGTCCCGTTCCGTAGTGGCTATCATGCACTGCTCGGGCGAACCGCATTTGCGAGATTCAATGCGGTACCGTATTATGCATACGTCAAGCTCAAGATGCCCGGACCTCGGGGGTCATCATAGTCAATGGAAACACAGAGCGCTCTCTCCACATGGAGGAGCACACTAGGGCTCTCGCAGCAGAAGCACAAAGTAGCCTCTTCAGGCAATCCACCAGTTCGGTGATTAAACACCCGGACACCGTCAAGCACGCCCGGAGTAATCTGCAACAAGACCGCCTGGCATGTTCCGAGCTCGCATAGCAATGCAGCCCCCACCCAGTCCCAGTCAAACAGCGAAATACGTGCCACGTGTACATAATTACGCATTGAAAATACCATGGGCGTAGGTGGGGGCACGACTACAGCACGCCCCAAAACGCAGCTCAACCGCACTAGGGGCTTCCCGCTTTGTTATTTTTTCTCTCTTTCATGACTTCACTCTCTGGAAACCCCGTCCGGTAGTACGACTGCCGGACACACGATACAACAACCAAGGAGGCAGAAAGCTACGTCGCACCATGGAACTCCGATGTGGTCTCTGATAACGAGTGAAATACCTGCTTTAAATACCATTCCTCATCTTGCCCTTGGAGGGGACAAGTCAAATAGTCCTCCTTTTTGCTTATCGCACTACTTGTATCATTATGCTTCGACGCACCTTTTTGAATAAACAATGCATAGCACTAGACTATTACCGCATGCTCTATTCTTTTTTATATATGTGTTCATTCATGACATTCAACACCCGTACACTCTGGTACGGCCAATACGCCAGGGGCTTAAGCGTACCCTAGAATACGGCGTGAGAAGTCCGAACACTTTCGACAGTGCTGCACCCCGAACTTATAGCATTATATGCATCAGCTCCGAATCATGTCTTGGGTCAATAGCTGGGTTTTCCTGGCTCCCATGTTTTGGTACCTTACGTTCCGCTATATCGGCTACGGTAGCACTGGGAGAACTACTGTGATTGTGCCCCGATTCATCTGGGCAAGCACCTCAGTACAGAAAGCTAAAACTAACTGTCATGATAAGGCGAGAGCTGGTCGCTGTTCGAGAGGTCTTGAGTCCCTAAAGACTTATGCCGCTTGGGGCGAGGATTCGGCTTTGTCCAGCTTAGGCGTGTATAGCGCCCCGAATTCGGCCTTCCGAATACTAGGGGCTTCGCCAAAATTTAAAATTGTAGACTTCTATGGCTAAGTGAGAGTGATAAAGCATTATAGTCTGATTGCCTTGTTCGTTGCACTGAGCTCCTCCTTTGAAGGACCCAACAATGGGAAAAAGAGTGCTCAGATTTATCCCGAACACCCCAGCACTCGTGGCATGGGGGCAGAAGCCGACGACTGGTCATCTCTCAGATTTGATAAACAGCCGCACAGAAGGTAATATTTTAAATTCAAACAAGCGTTGCATAGGATCACACGAGCAAGTTCATTCAAAAATTACATCCTTCGCACACTCGTCCGCCACAAGACGGGCACCCTTCAGGACACCCTCATAGTACATTTCAGGGTGGCAATGCTCCTTGCCCTGCGGCGGCCCCTCCTTCACCAGCTTCTCGGCGTCCATCTTGGCCCAGTGCACCTTCGCACGGGCAAAAGCCCGGCGTGCACCTTCGATGCAGACGGACCACTTTATGACTTCCAACCGTGGGCAGGCATCCACAAGCCGCCTCACCAGGCCGAATTAGCTCTTGGGAAGGGAGTCGCCAGGCCACATCCAAACTATAAGGCCCCTCATGGCCTATTCGGCCGCCTTGTGCAGCTCGACCAGTTGCTTCAGCTGGTCGCTCACAGGCATCGGGTGTTCGGTCCCAGTATACTGAGACCAGAACAACTTCTCCGTCGAGCTTCCCTCCTCGGCCTGGTAGTACTTTGCGGCATCTGACACGCTGCGGGGCATATCTGCGAATGCTCCTGGAGAGCTCCAGACTCGGGTAAGTAACAAGTAATTTACTTTCACATGCTTGCTTTGCATAATGAATGCCTTACCCGCCGCTATCTTCCTCATTGCCTCAATTTCCTGGAGGGCCTTTTGGGTTTCAGCCTTGGCATGCTTTGTTCTCTCGAAGGCCGCGGCAAGCTCAGACTCTCACATCTTCGAGTCAAGCTCCAAAGTCTCGTGCTTCTTCACGAGAGCCTAGAGCTCTTGCTGCACCTCATCCACCCGTGCCTCTTGTTTCTCCCGCTCGGTGCGCTCCTTGGCCGCTTTGTTTTCGGCCTCGGACAGCGCTCGCTTCAGGGTCGCCACTTCGGTCGTGGCCCCTGGCACATCCACGATGATCCTATCATTTTGCAACCACATCTTTTTTATATATATAGACAAGGTATTACTTACCTTTGTTCTCCTCGAGCTGCCTCTTGGAAAGGCCGAGCTCTTTCTTGGACCGCTCGAGGTTCTACTTCAGTGTGGCGACCTCCGTAGTTAGTGCGGCATAGGTCAGCAGCGAAGCCTGCATACGCATACAGACATACTTATATTAGACTCCTGCGGATATTATATGATCCTCTATTCGACTTTTCTTTGTGAACACCAAACAGAGCATCAGGGGCTACTGTCTATGTGGTAATATTTTCCTATATTTTAAATACTTACCTCAAAGCTTGTTAGAAGGCTGGCACAGGCTTTAGTCAGTTCGCTCTTGGCGGACTGGACCTTCTTGATCACTGCACTCATAATAGCGCGGCGTTCTTCATCGATGGAAGCGATGCGAAGCGCTCCCAGCAGGTTGTCCGGTGCCTCTGGATGGACAGAGGTCACCGGCACGGGCGGCTTGCCCCTCTTGGAAGGGGCCGCCTGCCGGAGTTCGGAACCACTGGAGGTTCCGGCGCGGTGTTCGGCTGAGGACCGAACTTGGAGCCCTTGGGAGTCTTGCTCCCTTTGCGCCTGGAGTCCGGAAGGTCGCCTTGAGGTGCCTACAGGACTACCTCCCCTCGGTTCGGTGCCCCTTGAGACAATACCTCGACATTTTCCGTACGGCAAGGAGAGGAGGCGGTTGGAAGTGATTCGCTATTCATATCCGACGAGTCCAAGGAACCGTCCAACGAGGATATGTTGATACGGGCTCGGGGCGGACTGCATAATCATATTCGACGTTAGGAGAAGCAGGCAACAAAAGTATGCTATGAGTTACTCTGGTATCCGAATACTTACGACTTCGCCAGGGGCTTGGCCCTGAGTAACCACTCGTGTTCGCTGTCGGCGGCGATGGAACAGTCAGGAAGGAGAGTCCTTCCCTTCTTGGACCCTTTGGCATCCCCGGTTGGGGCGGCCTTCCTTTTCTTGTCTCCCCCGGCTGGAGGGGGGAATCTCCATCTTCCTCCTCCTCGTTTTCACAGGAGGAGTGCGTCTCGGAGTTATCGAACGATGAGTCCGATACCAACTGGCGCCGGGAACTCTTTCGGGTTCCCGTGGCCTTCTTCTTGATCTTCTTCTCCGGCACCTCATAGGGAGCCGGAGTCCGCATCTCCGTCAGGAGAGCGTCTGCAGGGTCTTCGGGCAGAGGGGCCGGACAGTCAATCTGCTCCGATGTCTCCACCCAGTCCTGTCAAAGGCATGGGAGCTCAGACCCCGCACATGGTTAAACTATGGAAAATAAATACCCTACGAGATGTACAGAACTTACCGGATTCGCAGGGCGCGTCGCGCTTAGCCCGCGGTACTCAGTAAAGGGAGGGGGGACCTCGGCGCCCTTGAACAGCACCTTCTAGACGTCCTTATGCGTCGTGTCAAAGAGCTCGCGTAGAGTCTGGTGCTGGGCCGGATCGAACTCCCATAAGTTGAAAGCCCGTTGTTGACACGGGAGGATCCGGCGAAAGAGCATGACCTGGACTATGTTGACAAGCTTGAGTTTCTTGCCTATCATGTTCCGGATACACTTCTGGAGTCCGTCCAGCTCCACCGATGAGCCCAGGACAGGCCCTTCTCCTTCCAGGAAGTAAGCCGAGTGGGGATTCCGGATCGTAACTCGGGTGCCGCCACCCAGTTGGTGTCGCGCGGCTCGGTGATGTAGAACCACCCCTATTGCCATCCCTTTATGATCTCCACGTAGGAGCCCTCGAGCCATGTAACGTTGGGCATTTTGCCCACCATGGCTCCGCCGCATTCCGCTTGTTGGCCGCCGACTACCTTAGGTTTGACATTGAAGGTCTTCAGCCACAGGCCGAAGTGGGGCCGAAAGCGGAGGAAAGCCTCACACACGACGATGAACGCCGAGATGTTGAGGATGAAGTTCGGGGCCAGATCATGGAAGTCCAGCCAATAATAGAACATAAGGCCGCGGACGAATGGATGGAGGGGAAACCCTAGTCCGCGGACGAAGTGGGTGAGGAAAACCACCCTTTTGTAAGTTTCCGGGGTAGGGACGATCTGCCCCGCGGCTGGCAGCCGGTGCGCAATATACGCTACTAAGTATCCGGCCCCGCACAGCTTTTTGATGTCTCCCTCCGTAATGGAGGAGACCATCCACTTGCCTCCCACTTCGGACATGTTTGGAGAGGGTTGAGGAGAAGGATGTGGACTTGGGCGCTGGAGCTCGAGTTCGCGAGAATGGATGAGCAAGGAGGAAGAAGGCGTGGGTAGAAAAAGGTGAACCCTTATCCCTTTATAAGGGCGGACGAAACTATGCGCCCCCACCAGCATGGTAAAACTAGCTTATCCCCCAAACACCGTAATTGATGGCGCGGTTGGGTTACCCACGTCCGTATTTATGGGAATCCCGTAATAAGGGGACACGATCTCTACTTCGACAAGACGTACCAAGGAAACCGCCTCGCGAAACACGCTGAGGTTGGTTGTGAAAAATAATTCGAATGGTGACCTGGCTGTGGTGTGGTGTGACACTGCAGAATGCGTCGGCAGATTAGATTTGTGAAAATATTATTCTCTCTGCGGTTGTATGTGGAACTTGTTTTGCAGAGTCGGACATGATCCTCGTGTTCAAAATCTTCTATGAAGTATTCAGAGGAGGAACCTGCCTTGCAATGCCAAAGACAATCTGCGCGCCGGACTCATCGTCATTGAAGCCTGGTTCAGGGGCTACTGAGGGAGTCCTGGATTAGGGGGTATCCGGACAGCTGAATTATATCCTTTGGCCGGACTGTTGGACTATGAAGATACAAGATTGAAGACTTCGTCCCATGTCCGGATGGGACTCTGCTTGGCGTGGAAGAAAAGCTTGGCAATACGGATATATAGATCTCCTTCCTTGTAACCGAATTTGTGTAACCCTAGCCCCCTCTGGTGTCTATATAAACTGGAGGGTTTAGTCCGTAGGACCAACAACAACAATCATACCATAGGCTAGCTTCTAGGGTTTAGCCTCTTCGATCTCGTGGTAGATCAACTCTTGTAATACTCATATCATCAAGATCAATCAAGCAGGAGTAAGGTTTTACCTCCATCGAGAGGGCCCGAACCTGGGTAAAAACATCATGTCCCCCGTCTCCTGTTACCATCCGCCAAGACGCACAGTTCGGGACCCCCTACCCAAGATCCGCTGGTTTTTGACACCGACAATAACCCTCAGGTACAACAGGCAATTCATATCTAGGGGGAGAATCTTCATCAGCACTTTCATCAATATTATCAGTTTCACAAATTTCATTCTCTCAAGCCCTAGCAAGTTGTTCATCAAGAAATTCACCAAGTGGCACAGTAGTATCAAGCATAGAAGTAGTTTCATCATAAGTATCATGCATAGCACAAGTGACATCATCAATAACATGCGACATATCAGAATTAATAGCAGGAGCAGGTTTGGGTGTCGCAAGTTTACTCAAAACAGAAGGTGAATCAAGTGCAGAGCTAGATGGCAGTTCCTTACCTCCCCTCGTAGTTGAGGGAAAAATCTTGGTTCTTTGATCTTTCAAGTTCTTCATAATGATAAGCAGATATAAATCCCAAGTGACTCAAAGAATACAACTATGCTCCCCGGCAATGGTGCCAGAAAATGGTCTTGATAACCCACAACTATTGAGGGTAGAGTATTCAACCCAAATTTATTGATTCGACACAAGGGGAGCCAAAGAATATTCTCGAGTATTAGCAGCTGAGTTGTCAATTCAACCACACCTAGAAATTTAATATCAGCGGCTAGGTATTTAGTAGCAAATTAATATGATAATAATGGTAACGGTAGCAAAAGTAATATTTTTGGGTTTTATAGTGATTGTAACAATAGCAACGAAAATGTAAATAAGCGAAGTACAATATATGAAAAGCTCATCGGCAATGGATCGGTGATGGAGAATTATGCCGGATGCGATTATTCATGCAACCATTATAACATAGGGTGACATAGAACTCGCTCCAATTCATCAATGTAATGTAGGCATGTATTCCGAATATAATCATACGTGCTTATGGAAAAGAACTTGCATGACATCTTTTGTCCTACCCTCCCGTGGCAGTGGGGTCCTATTGGAAACTAAGGGATATTAAGGCCTCCTTTTAATAGAGTACCGGACCAAAGCATTAACACATAGTGAATACATGAACTCCTCAAACTACGGTCATCACCGGGAGTGGTCCCGATTATTGTCACTTCGGGCTTGCCGGATCATAACACATAGTAGGTGACTATAGACTTGCAAGATAGGATCAGGAACTCACATATATTCATGAAAACATAATAGGTTCAGATCTGAAATCATGGCACTCGAGCCCTAGTGATAAGCATTAAGCCTAGCAAAGTCATAGAAACATCAACCTCACAACATAGTGGATACTAGGGATCAAACCCTAACAAAACTAACTCGATTACATGATAAATCTCATCCAACCCATCACCGTCTAGCAAGCCTACGATGGAATTACTCACGCATGGCGGTGAGCATCATGGAATTGGTGATGGAGGAAGGTTGATGATGACGATGGCGACGGAATCCCCTCTCCGGAGCCCCGAACGGACTCCAGATCAGCCCTCCCTAGAGAGTTTCGGGCTTGGCGGCAGCTCCGTATCGCAAAACGCGATGAATACTTCTATTTGATTTTTCTCCCCGAACACGAATATATGGAGTTGGAGTTGAGGTCGATGGAGCGTTAGGGGGGCCACAAGGCAGGGGGCGCGCCTAGGGGGTAGGCGCGCCACCCACCCACGTGGACAGGGTGTGGGCCCCCTGACGTGGATTCTTATTCCAGTATTTTTTATATATTCCAAAAATAATCTTCGTTGATTTTCAGGTCATTCTGAGAACTTTTATTTCTGCACAAAAATAACACCATGGCAATTCTGCTGAAAACAGCGTTAGTCCAGGTTAGTTCCATTCAAATCATGCAAGTTAGAGTCCAAAACAAGGGGCAAAAGTGTTTGGAAAAGTAGATACGTAGGAGACGTATCAACTCCCCCAAGCATAAAGCTTTGCTTGTCCTCAAGCAATTCAGTTGATAAACTAAAAGTGATAAAGAAAAACTTTTACAAACTCTGTTTGCTCTTGTTGTTATAAATATGTAAAGCCAGCATTCAGGTTTTCTGCAAAGATTATGAACTAACCATATTCACAATAACAATTAGGTCTCATGTTTACTCATATCAATGGCATAATCAACTAGCGAGCAATAATAATAAATCTCGGATGACAACACTTTCTCAAAACAATCATAATATGATATAACAAGATGGTATCTCGCTAGCCCCTTTTGAGACCACAAAACATAAATGCGGAGCACCTTTAAAGATCAAGGACTTACTAGACATTGTAATTCATGGTAAAAGAGATCCAGTCAAGTCATACTCAATGTAAACTAATAGTAATGGATGCAAATGAGAGCGGTTCTCTCCAACTGGTGCTTTTTAATAAGAGGATGATGACTCAGCATAAAAGTAAATAGATAGGCCCTTCGCAGAGGGAAGCAGGGATTTGTAGAGGTGCCAGAGCTCGGTTTTGAAATAGATATGAATAATATTTTTAGTGGTATACTTTAATTGTCAACATAACAACCGAGAGATCTCGATATCTTCCATGCTACACACCTTATAGGCGGTTCCCAAATAGAATGGTAAAGTTTATACTCCCCCTCCACCAACAAGCATCAATCCATGGCTTGCTCGAAACAACGAGCGCCTCGAACTAACAAGAGTCTCGGGGAAGTTTTGTTTGTAGTTATTTTGATTTGATTCGCATAAAGCATGGGACTGGGCATCCCGATGACCAGCCATTTTCTCATGAGTGAGGAGCGGAGTCCACTCCTCTTGAGAATAACCCGCCGAGCATGGATGATACAGACAGCCCTAGTTGATACATGAGCTATTCGAGCATACAAAACATAATGTTTATTTGAAGGTTTAGAGTTTGGCACATACAAATTAACTTGGAACGGCAGGTAGATACCGTATATAGGTAGGTATGGTGGAATCGTATGGAACAACTTTGGGGTTTATGGAGTTGGATGCACAAGCAGTATTCCCGCTTAGTACAAGTGAAGGCTAGAAAAAGACTAGGAAGCGACCAGCTAGAGAGCGACAATAGTCATGAACATGCATTAAAATTAATCAACACCGAATGCAAGCATGAGTAGGATATAATGCACCATGAACATCAATATCGTAGATGCTATGTTGATTTTGTTTCAACTACATGCGTGAACATGTGCCAAGTCAAGCCACTCGAATCATCCAAAGGAGGATACCACCCTATCATACCACATCACAACCATTTTTAATAGCATGTTGGCACACAAGGTAAACCATTATAAACTCCTAGCTAATTAAGCATGGCATAAGCAACTACAATCTCTAATTGTCATTGCAAACATGTTTCTTTCATTATAGGCTGAATCAGGAACGATGAACTAATCATATTTACAAAAACAAGAGAGGTCGAGTTCATACCAGCTTTTCTTATCTCAATAAGTTCATCATATAATCATCATTATTGCCATTCACTTGCACGACCGAACAATGTGAATAATAATAGTGCATGTGCGTTGTACTAAGCTGGAATCTGCAAGCATTCAACTCAAGAGAGAAGACAAGGTAATATGGGCTCTTTGTTAGATCAACAATAATGCATATGAGAGCCACTCAACATTTTCATTATGGTCTTCTCCTCTCGACCCCCAAAGAAAAGAAACAAAATTATTTACACGGGAAAGCTCCCAACAAGCAATAGAAGAACGAGAAATCTTTTTGGGTTTTCTTTTAATTATTACTACTACAACATGAAAAGTAAACTAGCTAAAAGCTACAACTAATTTTTTTGTTTTTCTTAAGGTTTATCAAACACACAAGAAGAAAGCATAAAAAGGGAAATAAACTAGCATGGATATTACAATGAAAAAGTATGAGCACCGACAACTAGCATGAGTGTGTGAACAGGAATGTAATGTCGGTGAGAAGTACATGCTCCCCCAAGCTTAGGCTTTTGGCCTAAGTTGGTCTACTGCTACGGCTGGTCTGGCGGATATCCAAAGTTGTAGTTGGGGTCGTACTGTGATGCAGCAGCTATTGCCTCATGAGCTGCTGCTTGGAGGCGAGCTATCTCTGTCCTCCTCTTATACTCTTTCGCCTCCTCCCTGGTTATAACATATCTCCCCTTTACCTGAAAGTCAAAGAAAGAAGGAGCATGGAGAGCGACATGATAGGTGCGTCGTCTGTCAAAGATTAGTCGGTACTGGAGGGACTGGTCGTTCCTCTCAACAAACTAATGACGAACCATAGCTTCATAATCTAGATAAGAAGGATGCAACTTAATATCATCTCCATGTATGGGTATCTCAAGAAAGTTAACTATACAAGTTGCATAAATTCCACCAAAGAAATATCCATGAATACTATTATTATGCAACCTACGTGCAACAATAGCCCCCAAGTTGTATTGTTTATCTCCTAAAACAGCGCTCCTGAGAATGCTAAGATTAGGTACACACATGTGACATGCTTCATCTTTACCATTTATGCACCTTCCTATGAAGAGAGCGAAATAATCTATAGCGGGAAAATGAATGCTCCCTATGGTGGCTTGTGTTACATCTCTAGATTCCCCCACTGTAATACTAGCAAGAAAATCTCTAAGCTCAGATTTGCTAGGTTCACTAGCACTACCCCATTGTGGGAGTTTGCAGGCAGTATTAAAATCCTCTAAATCGATGGTATAAGATTTATCATAAAGATCAAACAGGACAGTTTGTGAAATGCGCGAGGATGAAAATTTAAACCTTCTCAAAAATGAATCAGTTAAATAGAGGTATTGCCGGCACTTATCTGCCTCGAAGCTCTCCAGATCAGCATTACGCACATATGCGTCAAATTCCTCCTTGATTCCTGCTTGGACCATGAAATCTTCTGACGGCCATTCACAAGGCCACACTTGAGCGTCCCTCGGTGGTTCATCGTCCGCATCACATATTGCGGGTCTGGGTCCTTGCTTCCTTGAAGAACCACCTTCGTACATTTTCCTAAACATATTTCTTCCTCTGAAAAATTTCTGAAATTTTTAGTAACTGAAAATAAAAGTGAACCAAATTCAACAATATTGATAGCAAGTACTCCTACAAGTGCCTAGAGGCAATATCATGCATTAAAGCTACTTTTAACCATATAAATTTGACATGCAAGCTCAAGAACAGGGTCACCTAAGCAGCAAAAATTTGCAATGAATAAAGCATTAGAACAACAACTAATTGGACCATTGGATGAGTCACATACCAAAGAACAATCCCCCAAAGCAGTTTTGTGAATGGAGCTTTGAGCTAGGAGATCAAAAATGGCAGCAAGATGAATTAGAACTCGTGTTTGAGCCGGTTGGTGATTATTTTGGGAGGAAGAAGGAGTGTGTGGTGGCTAGAATAAGTGGAGGGGGCCACCAGGGGCCCATGAGGCAGGGGGCGCGCCCAGGGGGTAGGGCGCGCCCTGGACCCTTGTGGCCAGGTGTTGGCTCCCCCTGATGTGTTCTCAGTGCCAGATATTCTCAAATATTCCAGAAAAAATCATACTAAATTTTCAGGGCATTTGGAGAACTTTTATTTTCGAGGTATTTTTTTATTGCACAGATAATTCAGAAAACTGACAGAAATTACTATTTTTTCTTTATTTAATATAAATAACAGAAAGTAAAAAGAGGGTATAGAGAGTTGTGTTTTCTAAATTCATCCATCTCATGTTCATCAAAAGGAATCCACTAACGAGGTTGATCAGGTCTTGTTAACAAACTCATTTCGAATAGCATGAAACCAGAGAGCTTTCGAATAACACTAGGTTAGCTCAACGGGAATATGCATGTCCCCAACAATAAGAATATCATATTGCTTCTTGACAGTAGGAAGAGGAAATTGAAAACCTCCAATAGTAATAGTTGGAATTTTTCCAATAGAATTGATGTTGTGCACATGAGGTTGTTTCTCGGAAAGTGTACCGTATGCTCATTACCATTAACATGAAAAGTGACATTGCCTTTGGTGCAATCAATAACAGCCCCTGCAGTATTCAAAAAGGGTCTTCCAAGAATAATAGACATACTATCGTCCTCGGGAATATCAAGAATAACAAAGTCTGTTAAAATAGTAACGTTTGCAACCACAACAGGCACATCCTCAAAAATACCGACAGGTATAGCAGTTGATTTATCAGCCATTTGCATAGATATTTCAGTAGGTGTCAACTTATTCAAATCAAGTCTACGATATAAAGAGAGAGGCATAACACTAACACCGGCTCCAAGATCACATAAAGCAGTTTTAACATAGTTTCTTTTAATGGAGCATGGTATAGTTGGTACTCCTGGGTCTCCAAGTTTCTTTGGTATCCCACCCTTGAAAGTATAATTAGCAAGCATGGTGGAAATTTCAACTTCGGGTATCTTTCTCTTATTAGTAACTATATCTTTCATATATTTAGCATAAGGATTCATTTTAAACATATTGGTCAAACGTATACGCAAAAAGATAGGTCTAATCATTTCAGCAAAGCACTCAAAATCCTCATCATCCTTTTTTCTAGGATGGTTTAGGAGGAAAAGGCATGGGTTTCTGCACCCATGGTTCTCTTTCTTTACCGTGCTTCCTAGCAACAAAGTCTCTCTTATCATAACGTTGATTCTTTGATTGTGGGTTATAAAGATCAACAGTAGGTTCAATTTCTACATCATTATTATTGCTAGGTTGAGCATCAACATGAACATCATCATTAACATTATCACTATGTTCATGTTCATTACCAGATTGTGTTTCAACATCAGAGATAGAAATATCATTAGGATTCTCAGGTGTGTCCACAACAGGTTCACTAGAAGAATGCAAAGTCCTATCATTTTTCTTTTTCTTCCTTTTAGAAGGACTAGGTGCATCAATATTAATTCTCTGAGAATCTTGCTCAATTCTCTTAGGATGGCCCTCAGGATACAAAGGTCCTCGAGTCATTTTACCACCTCTAGTCATAACTCTAACAGCATTATCATTTTTCTTATTATTTAATTCATTGAGCAAATCATTCTAAGCTTTAAGCACTTGTTCTACTTGAGTGGTAACCATAGAAGCATGTTTACTAATAAGTTTAAGTTCACCTTTAACACTAGCCATATAATCACTCAAGTGTTCAATCATATAAGCATTGCATTTCAGTTGTCTACCAAAATAAGCGTTAAAATCTTCTTGCTTAACCATAAAGTTATCAAATTCATCCAAACATTGGCTAGCAAACTTAGCAGGAGGGATTTCAGCTTTATCATATCTATAGAGAGAGTTTACCTTTACTACCTGTGTCGGGTTGTCAAGACCGTGTGTTTCTTCAATAGGTGATGAATTAAGACCATGTATTTCTTCAATGGGAGGTAAATTCTTAACATCTTCAGCTTTTATACCTTTTTGTTTCATAGATTTCTTTGCCTCTTGCATATCTTCAGGACTGAGAAATAGAATACCCCTTTTCTTCGGAGTTGGCTTAGGAGTTGGTTCAGGAAGTGTCCAATTATTTTCATTGGTCAACATATTATTCAATAGAATTTCAGCTTGATCAACTTTTCTTTCCCTGAAAAGACAACCAGCACAACTATCCAGGTGGTCTCTGGAAGCATCGGTTAGTCCATTATAAAAGATGTCAAGTATTTCATTTTTCTTGAGAGGATTGTCAGGCAAAGCATTAAGTAATCGGAGAAGCCTCCCCCAAGCTTGTGGGAGACTCTCTTCTTCAATTTGCACAAAATTATATATTTCCCTTAAAGCAGCTTGTTTCTTATGAGCGGGGAAATATTTAGCAGAGAAGTAGTAAATCATATCCTGGGGACTACGCACACAAACAGGATCAAGAGAATTAAGCCATAACTTAGCGTCACCCTTTAATGAGAACGGAAATAATTGAAGGATATAATAGTAGCGAGTTTTCTCATCATTAGTGAACAGGGTAGCAATATCATTTAATTTAGGAAGATGTGCCACAACAGTTTCAGATTCATAGCCATAGAAAGGATCAGATTCAACCAAAGTAATTAAATCAGGATCGACAGAGAAATCATAATCCTTATCAGTAATAAAGATAGGTGAAGTAGCATAAGCATGATCATATTTCATTCTAGCATTCAGAGATTTTTCTTTCAGCTTAGCTAATAGTTTCTTAAGATCACTTCTATCATTGCAGGCAAGAAAGTCTCTAGAAGTTTCTACATCCATAACATAACCCTCAGGTATAATAGGCAATTCATATCTAGGGGGAGAATCTTCATCATCACTTTCATCAATATTATCAGTTTCAATAATTTCATTCTCTCTAGCCCTAGCAAGTTGTTCATCAAGAAATTCACCAAGTGGCACAATAGTATCAAGCATAGAAGTAGTTTCATCATAAGTATCATGCATAGCAGAAGTGGCATCATCAATAACATGCGACATATCGGAATTAATAGCAGAAGCAGGTTTAGGTGTTGCAAGTTTACTCAAAACAAAAGGTGAATCAAGTGCAGAGCTAGATGGCAGTTCCTTACCTCCCTTCGTAGTTGAGGTAAAAATCTTGGTTCTTTGATCTTGCAAGTTCTTCATAATGATAAGCAGATATAAATCCCAAGTGAATCAAAGAATAGAACTATGCTCCACGGCAACGGCGCCAGGAAATGGTCTTGATAACTCACAAGTATAGGGGATCGCAACAGTTTTCGAGGGTAGAGTATTCAACCCAAATTATTGATTCGACACAAGGGGAGCCAAAGAATATTCTCAAGTATTAGCAGCTGAGTTTTCAATTCAAGCGTTGACCTGGAAACTTAATATCTGCAGCAAGGTATTTTGTAGCAAAGTAATATGATAATAATGGTAATGGTAGCAAAAGTAATATTTTGGGGTTTTATAGTGATTGTAACAATAGCAACGGAAAAGAAAATAAGCGAAGAACACTATATGAAAAGCTCGTAGGCAATGGATCGGTGATGGAGAATTATGCGGGATGCGATTATTCATTCAACAGTTATAACATAGGGTGACACAGAACTAGCTCCAATTCATCAATGTAATGTAGGCATGTACTCCGAATATAGTCATACGTGCTTATGGAAAAGAACTTGCGTGACATCTTTTGTCCTACCCTCCCGTGGCAGCGGGGTCCTATTGGAAACTAAGGGATATTAAGGCCTCCTTTTAATAGAGTACCGGACCAAAGCATTAACACATAGTGAATACATGAACTCCTCAAACTACGGTCATCACCGGGAGTGGTCCTGATTATTTTCACTTCAGGGTTGCCGGATCATAACACATAGTAGGTGACTATAGACTTGCAAGATAGGATCAAGAACTCACATATATTCATGAAAACATAATAGGTTCAGATCTGAAATCATGGCACTCGGGCCCTAGTGACAAGCATTAAGCATAGCAAAGTCATAGCAACATCAATCTCAGAACATAGTGGATACTAGGGATCAAACCCTAACAAAACTAACTCGATTACATGATAAATCTCATCCAACCCATCAGCGTCCAGCAAGCCTACGATGGAATTACTCACACACAGCGGTGAGCATCATGGAATTGGTGATGGAGGAAGGTTGATGATGATGATGGCGACGGATTCCCCTCTCCGGAGCCCCGAACAGACTCCAGATCAGCCCTCCCGAGAGAGTTTAGGGCTTGGCGGCGGCTTCGTATCGTAAAACGTGATGAATCCTTCTCTCTGATTTTTTTCTCCCCGAACACGAATGTATGGAGTTGGAGTTGACGTCGGTGGAGCGTCAGGGGGCCCACGAGGCAGGGGGTGCACCCAGGGGGGTAGGCGCGCCCCCACCCTCGTGGACAGGGTATGGGCCCCCTGATGTGGATTCTTGAAGGGATCGAGAAGAGGTGTCTAGAGGGGGGTGATTAGACACTAAGTGTCAAAAGTTGCAGTTTTTAATTTCTTTAAGTTGAAGTGCAGCTTAGGCACTAGTTTAACTAACACAATACATATCAAGCAAGCATGCAAAGCGTATATGAGCAGCGGAAAGTAAAGCATGCAACTTGCAAGTATGTAAAGGGAAGGGTTTGGAGAAATCAAACGCAATTTGAGACACGGATGTTTTTGTCGTGGTTCCGATAGGTGGTGCTATCGTACATCCACGTTGATGGAGACTTCAACCCACGGAGGGTAAAGGTTGCGCGAGTCCACGGAGGGCTCCACCCACGAAGGGTCCACGAAGAAGCAACCTTGTCTATCCCATCATGGCCATCACCCACGAAGGACTTGCCTCACTAGCGGTAGATCTTCACGAAGTAGGCGATCTCCTTGCCCTTACAAACTCCTTGGTTCAACTCCACAATCTTTGTCGGAGGCTCCCAAGTGACACCTAGCCAATCTAGGAGACACCACTCTCCAAGAAGTAACAAATGGTGTGTTGATGTTGAACTCCTTGCTCTTGTGCTTCAAATGGTAGTCTCCCCAACACTCAACTCTCTCTCATAGGATTTGGATTTGGTGGAAAGTTGATTTGAGTGGAAAGCAACTTGGGGAAGGCTAGAGATCAAGATTCATATGGTAGGAATTGAATATCTTGGTCTCAACACAAGTGTAGGTGGTTCTCTCTCAGAAAATGTGTATTGGAAGTGTAGGTATGTTCTGATGGCTCTCTCCATGGATGAAGAGTGGGTGGAGGGGTATATATAGCCTCCACACAAAAACTAACCGTTACACACAATTTACCAATCTCGTTGAGACCGAAGTGAAAAACTCGGTCGGACCGATTTAGCAAACCTAGTGACCGTTAGGGTTTTCGGTGGGACTGAGATGCAACTTGGTAGGACCGATATGGTTAGGGTTAGGGCATAACGTAATATCGGTGTGACCGATTACACAAACTCGGTGGGACCGATTTTGACCAGAGAGTTGGTCAGGTAAACTCGGTGGAACCGATCGCTCATTTCGGTGGGACCGAAATGTTACGAAAGAGAAACGGCGAGTTTACATTGCAATCTCGGTGGGACCGAACGCTCATCTCGGTAGGACCAAAACGTTACGAAGGGAAATAGAGAGATTACAACCCCATCTCGGTGTGACCGAAATCCCTATCGGTAAGACCGATTTGCCTAGGGTTTGTGGCAGTGGCTATGACTTTTGAAACTCGATGGCGCCGGATAGAAAGAATCGGTAGGGCCGAGTTTGACTTTTGGTTTAGGACATATTGGATGTGGGAAGGTAGTTGAGGGTTTTGGAGCATATCACTAAGCACTATGAAGCAAGAACCTCATTAAACAACACCTCATCCCTCCTTGATAGTATTGGCTTTTCCTATAGACTCAATGTGATCTTGGATCACTAAAATATAAAATGTAGAGTCTTGAGATTGGAGCTTGGGCCAATCCTTTGTCCTTAGCATTTTGAAGGGGTTCCACATCCTCTAGTCCATGCCACTTCATTGTTGAACTCATCTGAAACATACTAGGTAAAAGTGTTAGTTCAACAAGAGATATGTTGTCATTAATTACCAAAATCACCCAAGGAGCACTTGTGCTTTCAATCTCCCCCTTTTTGTTAATTGATGGCAACATACATCAAAGCTTTAGATAAAGATATAGAGAATAGCAAGTAAAGCTTTGGAAAGACATGTAACAAGCATAGGCTCCCCCTACATGTATGCAATCATGTGAATATGGTATATAGACGCATGTGAGAGCATGACCATGACAGAGTAGCAATGTGTTACATATATCTTGGCTATATGCATCAGAGCAAGTGATGAAAATATGAGAAATGTACCTTCATGCCCATGAGTCCTTCTTGCAAACAGTATGTACATCAGCAAGAATTTCTCATACACATGACCATGATGCATATACTTACCTTGTGGTCTTGAGTTGGCTAAGATGATATGAACCTGCGTAAACAAGGTTAGATAACACAGATGCACCTACTAGCTAGAGCAATCAAAAGAAACCACAAAAGTACCAAGACAGGGATGCCATGTAGAGTGAGTACAGAGTATCGCGATAGGTATTGACATGTCCCCAAAGAGAAGGATATTGAAAGTGCGTTATATCGACTAGAGGGGGGTGAATAGGCAATTTTTATGAAATTCTTCACTGAGGAATTTTCCGGTGAGGAAATTCCTTAGCGAGGAACTACTAGCAGCAGAATGAGTACTCAAAAGTAAACATAACAGAATACAAGCATAGTCATCATGATGAAATGAAGACAGGCACAGAGTACAGGAAGCGTAAGCACAGGATAACACAGGATGAAGACAAACAGACTGAAGAAATTGAACTGAGGAAATTCAGAAAGTCTTCAGTCAAAGTCTTCAAACACAGATATGAACAAGCACACAACACAGTTATGAGGAATGGAAGAGTTGAGGGAATAGAACCAGTAAGCTTGGTGAAGACAATGATTTGGTAGACCAGTTCCAATTGCTGTCTCAGTTGTACATCTGGTTGGAGCGGCTGAATATTTAAACTCGAGGACACCCAGTCCTGAGCATGCAGCTCAGGACACCAAGTCCTCACCGTATTCTCCTTGAGCTAAGGTCACACAGACCTCGCCCAATCACTCGTGGTAAGTCTTCAGGCGACTTCCAAACCTTCACAAACTTGGTCACTCGGCGAGCCACAATTCCTCTTGGATGCTCTAGACCATGACGCCTAACTGTCTGGAAGAAGCACAGTCTTCAAAGGTAACAAGCGTCGGATCCACGCAGGATCAATCTCTTCAGTGATGCTCAATCACTTGGGGTTTGTAGGTGTTTGGGTTTTGGGTTTTTCCTTAATTGATGATTTTCTCTCAAAGTCCTCGGAGGATGGGTTGATCTCAAATCACAAGTGTCAGTTTCTCTCGGAGCAGCCAACCAGCTAGTGGTTGAAGGGGGCGGCTATTTATAGCCTGGGGAGCAGTCCGACATGATAAGACATAAATGCCCTTCAATGATATGACTGTTAGGTGGATAGATATTTTGGGACAGCTGGCGCATAGCACAGCAACGGTTGGAATTTTGAGTAGCAAAATCCTCAGGGCTATCATGTTCCTCACTGTGTAGGTAATCCGCACTGGCGAATTCCTAACTCCTCAGGCAGAACAAATTCCTCAAAGACCAGAAGAACTTCGTCTCTGTCACTGAAGAATATGATTGAACTATATGAGATTTCCAATGGCTTCACTCGAAGAGATTGGTAGGTGTAGGATTTTGAGTTGAGCATCACATGGAAATTTTTCCTTAGTATTTCCTCGACCCCCTTTAACAGTACAGTGTTTCCTATGACTCAAGAAAGAGAAAATGAAACTACGAAAACAAAAGTCTTCACGCTTCATGTTCCTCGAATGAATACCAAGTCTTCAAGGTCACACCAATTTGTTCACTTTCAAAGTCTTCAGAAAGTCTTCAGAGATCCAAAGTCTTCAGTCGAAGAACTTCATTTTTAGGGTCGACTTTCTCTGTAAATATCAAACACCTCATAAACTTGTAGACCTGTGTACACTCACAAACGCATTAGTCCCTTAACCTATAAGTCTTAAATACACCAAAATCACTAAGGGGCACTAGATGCACTTACAATCTCCCCCTTTTTGGTGATTGATGACAATATAGGTTAAGTTTTCAATGGGGATAAACATATGAAGTGTAAATACTGATATTGAGGAATTTGATTGCGAGATATAGAAGAACTCCCCCTGAAGATGTGCATAGTGAGGAATTTGCTTTTGAAGCAATGCACACTTGAAGAGTTGAATCATGGAGATCTCCCCCTATATCTTGTAATTCATACATGCATTTGACATATAACAGTGAAGAATTTGAAATGCATGATGAAATAAGGTGACTGATGTAATTCAGCATGCATGCAATAATATTAACGAGGAATAAGCATGCAGGAAAATGTATCAAGAGTATCAGAGCACCATCGGCTTTAAGTTTACAACTCGATGCAATAAAGTCTCAGAAGAACGAGAGTTGTAACTTGAAAAAAACGCCCATATAGAAAGACCCGCTTGAAGACTAACTCAAAATTCTCCCCCTTTGTCATCAAATGACCAAAAGGATCGAATATGAGGACTAATGGCCCTGAAGAATATCAAGTTGATGAAGGAGCGCCAGCATTGTTGGGGTCGTTTGTTGTAGTAGGGCATGTCGCAGTGTCGTCCAAGTCCTCATTTTCATCAGTGTCGCGCGATGAAGAATATGAACTGGCCACCAGAGAAGGAACCTTGACCTTCTTGAATTTCTTTGGTGGAGGTGCAGACCAGTCAAAATCTTCATTGAGACCCATTTTCTTCAGATCGTCTTCACCATACAGATGTGACAGGATTGCCCAGGTGCGACCGAAGACTTGATGGAGGTAGTAATGGTTTTTCTTCAATGCATTGTGTGTAGCAGTCATGTTGTGAAGAAATGAACCAAACTGACGCTTAACCCATTTGTGATTTCGATCCACCTTTTGGTGAAGACTAAGCAGAAGTTCACGGTCGATCATCACGCGCGGAGCAGTGGCTTGAGGAGTGGACTTGGGTGCATTGGCAGAGTCATGTGTGGCAGAGTCATCATTGGTGGAATAAGAGGCATATTTGCGATATTGACCATCCAATGGACGAATGCCTTCATCTATAATAGCTGGTGCCTTGCCCTTTCCATCAACTGAGGAACAGGTCTACTTGAGGACTTCAATAGGGGGCAAGTAGCTGAGGTGATTCTGGAAATATGCTTTGTAGTTGAGTGAAGACCTTGTCCTGAGGAATCTCATAATCCAAGGTGCATAAGGCTTTAGCTCAAACGGAGATAGTGCAACATTTGCCAGAGTCCTCATGAAGAAATCGTGATAATTGACAGGAATGCCATGAACGATGTTGAATACCAGATTCTTCATGATGCCAACAATTTCTTCATCAGATGAGTCGTGGCCTTTGATAGGACTCATTGTCCTCGTAAGAATACGATAGACAGTTCTAGGCACATAAAGCAATTCCTTCACGAGGAATTTGGTTCTTGGTGCCTGAGCTAGCTTCAAAGGTTTCATCAACACCTGCATGTAGTGATTTGTAAGCTTAGGTTCACTATAGATGCAACGAGCTTCTTCAAGGGGAGGACTGAGTGGTAAGGCACGAAGCAATTCAGAAGCTGGTGCAGTGTAGTGAGTATTTTCAGACATCCAGTCCAGCACCCATGAATTCACATCTTCAGAATCTCCTGTGATGTGCAGCGTTGCATAAAATTGAAGAATCAGTTCTTCATTCCAATCGCAGATGTCAGAGCAAAAGTTTAATAGTCCAGCATCGTGAAGAACACTAAGGACTGGTGCGAAGCATGGCAGAGATTCCATATCCACATGAGGAATATGCTCGTGGTAGAAGATTTTCTCTTTGTTGAACAGCACTGAGGAATAGAAATTGTCTTGACTAGCAGTCCAAAAATGCCTCTTCCTAATGCGAGCAGAGTTATAAGGGTTGTAGTCTTCGAAGAATACATGCTCGCCGAAGAAATCATCAGCCTTGAACTTTTGCTTGCGTGAAATGGATCCTTTGGCTTGGGCAGAGGAGTGTCAGTGAGTTGCATCACGACCTCAGGAATCGCAATCTCAGGTTCTTTAGGCTGAGGAATTTCTGGTTCCTCTTCAGTGGTAGTCTGCGTCTTTAGATGTTCAGCAGCAGCAGTTTCTTCAGCACTAGTGGCTGGAATTTCCTGATGTACAGATGAAGTGGGGTGAGTTTCTTCAGAGCCCATTTGAACAGTTTGTGCAGGCGACTGAGGTATTTGCTGCAACGATGTGAACATTGGAGAGTTTGGATGTTGACTTTCCTAGAATTCATCACTTATTACTGGTGTGGAGCAGCCAACGTCCAGATCTTCATCTTCCATTTCTTCAACGCCAGCCTCTTAAGCTGTGAATTGAGGCATGGGCAAGGAGATGACAGGTGTTGAAGGGATCGTATCCACTTCAATTTCTTCATGATCTGCTCTGACGAAGCAGCAGAATGATTTTCTTCATTAGATCCACTAGGGATCTCATATTCTTCACCAAAAGGAACAAGGTCCTTTGATGGCCTGGTCGAGATGGGAACAGCATCAATGGGATTAGCAAATGAACTTGTCATAGGATTCATCTTCTTCGGAGCTGAAGAATCTGAAGCAGTTGATGCTTTCCTTTTCTTCACTGTTGCACGCTCCGCAGCCTTGGTCTTCTTCACATCTGATGTGGATGGAAGGATTGGAGTTGGTGTAGGCGCCGGAGGAGCAGAGGAATCTGGTTGATTTTCTTCCTTTTCTTCAGGCGCACCACTAGCGGGTGCCCTAGCAATTTATTCAGCGGCTGGAATGCAGTCATCAGCCCTGGAACTCACGTTTTCTTCAGCAGCCTGATTGTCATCATCGGTGCTGGCATTTTCTTCAGTAGGCTGAGCAGATGCTTCAGCCTGAGGAATTTCCTGTTGCATTGGGGCTGCAACATTGGAGGTGAACTGTTCTGTTATCTTTACAAATCTGACCTTGGCTCCCAGCCAGTCAGCATAATAGCGATCAAATTCATCACTCAGTTTCTTGATTTCTGATTGGAGAGCAACAAGTTCTTCAGGTGAAAGCTTCGGAATGTTTTGCTTCAGAAAGCGCTCTTTCTTGTACCGCGCTTTCTTCACTCTCCTCCCCTGTTCAAATTTCCATTTCTCTTCTTGTATGAAGTGAGTCAGCATGTGACTTTGACCAGGAGTCAGCTTGAAATCAGGCATGGGAGTGTTGGGGTCCTTGTGCCAAACATCAATGTATTCAAGGATTAACTTGGGATCCAAAAGTAGTGGCACATCTGTTCCCTTGGCTCTAGCGGCCCTGACTTGCCTATCTTTGATGATTTCTGCAAGTTCATCATCATCAGCTTTGTCTTCATCAGATGGCACTTGGAAGGCGACTTGCTTCTTCTGAGGAATAGGGCGAGGACCTCGTCCAGCAGTGGCCTTAGTCTTTAGTAGAGAGGGTCCCATTGAGGAAGTTGGTGCAGCTGAGGAACTAGCTGAACCTCCTGAGGCAATAGACATGCCTGCAGTCCTTTGGCATGAGGCAAGATGCACAGGTGCTGAGGACTTTGTTGGAACAGCTGAGGACTTTGGAGGAACTGAGGATTTTGAAGGAGCAAGAGCAGCATGAGGAATTGGCCGTGAGGGCTTTGAGGATTCTGGCCGTGAGGGCATTGATGAGGAGCTTGGCCTGCGCGCAGGCTTCTTTGACATAGCCTTCTTCGGCTTGACAGCAGAGGCAGGAGCAGCAGCAGAGTCTTCATTGAATTTCCTCACTACTTCTCTGGCTTGCTTAGCCAACTTGGCTTGGCGCTTGGCCCATTCATCAGGATAGTCCTCACCGCGCTTGAGGCTGGTGGGATCTGCTATTTGGCCAGGTGCCAATGGAGCTCTTGGGCATGGAGGATTGAGTGTGAATTTCTTCATGTACTTTGGAGTTACATACCTGTACTCCCTCCATTCTCTTGCCCATCTCCTTTCCATCCTCTGTATGCGCACCTTGCGCTGATTTTTGTCCTCTTTTCCAAACTTGGCCTCATCAGAAGTGTGGTAATCTTGTATATGTCCTCAGGGACTTCAAAGGCAGTCATGACCTCAGGCTTCTTTCCTCCTTTCTGTGGCCTTTTACCATCAGCCATTTTCTTCAGTTGAGGAATTTGAGAAATCAAATTCTCTGAAGAAGTATGCAACTTTTCTTTGAGGAACGCTGCAAATGAATTAAGTTGATGAGAACCTAGTGATTCAGCAGCTGACATGAGTACCTATGAACAGAGTATAGTTGCGAGGAATTTGGAGAGGTCATATGTGTTCTCAGAAGGTTTTTCAAAAAGAACAAGTTTGAGGAATTTGACTAGATGAGTCTTGAAGAATTTCACTAAGCGTTCTTTGTCTTAGGTTCCAGAGTTGTATAGATCGAAGATCCACACAATTGAGAAATCTTGAAGAAAAATGATGCATAAAGAAACGAATCAAGAACAAAAGACTCGTGAGGTGTTTAGTGTGTGAAGATATGAAGAAAAACACCTTTGAAGATTTTGTAGATAATCATTCGAATCAATGAGGGTAGTAAAAGTAACTTTTAATTACCCTGGATGAAGAACACGACGAACAGTGAAGAGGAGAGGTGAAGTTCGTCAGTGTAGATCTTCCACGCCCTAACTCGGTGGAGGAAGACGGCTACGGCGGCGGCGGAGTGAAGATTTCCGCGGTCGGCGCGAGTATGGCGGTGACGAGGTCGAGGCAATGAAGCTCTTCCTCATCGGCGACGATGAAGTAGCGGCGGCGCTAGGGTTTGAGAACCTCGAGCTGGAGAGAGATCGAGCGGAGTAAAATAAGTGAGGAAGGGAAGGAGGGGTATTTATAGCCATGGTGAAAAAATTGTTCGCCCGAAGAAATTGGACGAACGTGCCCCTGACCCTTCTCATTCACTTGACATGTGTCACCCACGTACTGAGAGGTGGAGACTGTGTGCGATCGTGGGTGAATGGATAAGTGTATTGTGGGATGCAGAACGGTTTAGCGGCAAAGCCGAAAATTTAGATAATATCAGTTTTAACGTTTCGTTCGCAATTTCTTCAGCTGACAAGGACACAGTGAAGATTTTGAACGAGTTTCAAATAGAACGCACATGAAGAATTTGTGAACAGATTGGGTTGAGTATAGCATAGAGGGGAAGGGTCCGATCACATTCACTTAGCAAAAAAACCAACTTGAAGAATTAGCAATAAGTGAATGTTGTAGCAGACATAAACTTATATATATATATATATATATAGCCAATGAAGAAAAACGACGGAAACAGTGAAGATAGTGCAAAGTTGAAGAATATGATCAATTGAGGAATTTCAACTTTTGGTGGTGGCGTGACCCACCGTCTAAGAATGATGATTTCAGACACCGCGTACAATTATCGTAGGGTTCTGAGAATCAAATTCCTCATTAATTTCTTCACACTAAGAGTGTTATTCTTCATTGATTGAAGAAAAATGTTTCTTCATGTGTTGCACATCTAAGTCATCAATTTTGCATAAGTGTTAGGATGAGTGTCCTTTTCAAAGAACATTCGAAGATTCTAGAATACTTAGCTCACACTGCAACTTGCTAAATCTCTTCTCATCCAAGGGCTTTGTGAAGATATCGGCTAGCTATTCTTCAGTCTTCACATTGTCAGGACCCCGATTCCAAGTCACATCGATCTAGCCGGTAACACCTCACATCACTTTGTGGCCTCACGCACGGTATTCCATGGCTGTTGCCTTACCATGGCCCGGGACCGTTTGCGCCTTTTGGCTCACGTATATGATAGTGTCGCTAGCTTCCATATGACAGAGAACCCGGGCCGACATGGCTAGTCGTTAACCCAAAGCGGCACTAACCTATGGGAACAGGCATACATGAATCACATCGAGCATGTCGGTCAGCAGCGTGTGAATCCGGGCTGTAGCACTGGGCTAACAGGACTCCGGGAACCCGGGCTGTAGCAGGCTAGGCAGGACTCCGGATGTCACCGCGTGACATTTCCCCGAAGGGACAGACACGGGAACGAAGTGAAACACATGCCGGCCAATCAAGTGTCCTGAGCAGTAGTGCTGGGCTAACAGGACTCCGGTGAACCGGGCTGTAGCGGACTACTATGGCTCATGGAAGCACTAGACTACATTTCCCCATAAGAGAGGCTGCCAAGGATAAACAACTAGATTGTCGGATCCCACACATACCAAGCATTTAAATCATACACACAATATGCTCGATATGTGTAAATACAACATGGCATCACAACATAACTCTACGACTCAAGTATTTATTCACTAGGCTCTGAGGAGCGAGAAATTACAAACATGGGTCTCATGACCCAACAATCATAGCATACAATTCAAAGCACATGCGGAAGCTTAACATGTCTGAGTACAGACATCTACAAATGAAAAAGGCTAAGAAGCCTGACTATCTACCAGATCCTGCCGAGGGCACAAGATCGTACCTGAGGTATCAAGCTAAATGTCGAAGTCCACGCGGAACTACTAACGAAACTGAAGTCTCTCCGCAAAACATAAATTAAGCAAACGTGAGTACAAAGGTACTCAGCAAGACTTACATCAGAACTAGCTACATATGCATCGGTATCAACAAGGGGGGGTGGTGGAGTTTAACTGCAGCAATCCAGCTTTGACTCAGTGGCTAACCTGAACTACGACTGCAAGCAACTCTTTTGAGGTGGCACACACGAGTCCACATATTCACCATTCAATACACCACTACGGATCCGCTCCCGTCTCCCTACGAGAAGGCCATCCATAGCACTCACACTTATCTTGCGAGTTTTAGAGTATCCACTTTCACTTGTCTATGAACTATGCAAGGGGTCCAAGTTTCCATATCCGAGGAATCCGGCTATTCGAATAGATAATGATAACCCTGCAGGGGTGTACTTCTTCACACACGCTCCCACCACTTACCACCATATACACGTCATGTATCTCGGCAACCTTCAAGCGGAAGCCTGGCGAGGGTGTCGGCCACGGCCTACCTAAACACTTAAGTCTCTAGTCCAGGTTTATCGCCTATCCAGGTTCCATCCGCAGGGAGTCCGGCCGAGGTTTCCACATACGGCCCCGAACGATGTGAACAGGGTTCCCGAGTCACCAAACGAGCGCCTGGTACACCGTGCCACGGTGTATCTACCGCAACATAGCCCACCCCTAGGGTCAGCGCTATGCACGGACGCCAACACATAACCTACAAACACCAGAAACTAGTTGCAACTCCTGGATAGAGTACTAGGGTGATTAAGAAGCCGAGAGGGTCAATTAAGGATCCCAATGAGTGGTAGTAGCTGTTCATGGATCATAGACACAGAACTCAGTTCCTGAGGACGGCTTCAATGAGACAACCCACCATGTACTCCTACATGGCCTCTCACCGCTACCTTTACCAAATCGTGTTCACACACTTAGCTCACACACAGTAGGACATGTTCATCACTGTTCCCAATTCACCCCCGATGAATCAGACCTGACTCAACTCTAAGCAGTAGCAGGCATGACAAACAAGCACGAATGAGTAGGCAAATCAGGGCTCAAAGAACTCCTACTCATGCTAGTGGGTTTCATCTATTTACTGTGGCAATGACAGGTCATACAGAGGATAAGGGGTTCAACTACCGCAACAAGTAACAGATGAATCGTTGTTGTCCTAATGCAGTAAAAGAGAGCAGGAGCGAGAGAGTGGGGTTGTATCGGAATGAACAAGGGGGTTTTGCTTGCCTGACACTTCTAAAGATATCATTGGGTCTTCATCAGTGTCAACGATCACCGCGTCGGTACAACGTCTATCGAGAGGGGACAAATACCAGCAACAGAGAAAGAAGCACAATCAATGCAATGCACAATATGATGCATGATCATGACATGGCATTATGCTGTTGATTGAGCTAATGCAACTAGCAACACAATTAAATGAAGTTGGTTTGAACACTAGGTTCAATTCAAATTCAAACTATGAATTCAAATAGTGCATTATCATGTTTTGGACTAGACAGTGAGGTTAAGTTGTTTAAACATGCATGGAAATGCCATATTCAGATTCCTTGGATTTTTTTGATCATTTTTCATATATAAATCTTTGCATTTGGAGCTATGGTTGATTTTCTATGATTTTTAGAAGTTTTAACTATTTTCTGGAAATTCCTGAATAAAAATAAATCCAGAAAATGCATTACTGCGTCAGCATTAGGTCATGCTGACCTCAGCAGGTCAACAGGCGGCTCCAGGTCAAACCTGACGTGTGGGATCCACACGTCAGTGACACAGGCTAGTTTGGTGGATGACAGGTGGGCCTAATCAACTGCCACGTCAGCCGGGTCAACACTGACGTGTGGGGTCGGTCAATGTGTGACGTGGCAAAGTCAAAATGACAGATGGGGCCCTCCTGAGATCGGTGCTAATCTAACAGAGTAGTTAACTAACTAATTGGGCACTAGGGCCCACATGGCAGTGGCTCTAGAGGGGTTGGTTAGTGGGATGTTTAACCGCTAATGACGGCCACGTCAGCTACCGGCGTTTAGCCACCGGCGACCAAATCCGCGGTGGAGGGAGTCGGGATTTCGCTGCGGGGCCCTATTTGGCGCACGGGGAGCATCGAGTGGTGGTGGTGTTTGGGCTCGGGGTGGTCGGAAAAGACGCCGGCGACGACGTTGGCAGCTACCGGAGCTCGAGCGAGCTCGGGGTCGTCGCTAGGAGGCACAGCAGGAGGTGCGAAGGGGTGCTGCGGGCTCCTGGGGACACAGCGAGTGCGGTGAAGTACTCGGTTGCGACCTTGCACGGCTGTGGCCACGGCTACGCCATGGCCGCCGGCCAGATGCTCTCGGGCTCAAAGAGGGCGACGACTACACGGCGCAAACGAGCAAGGGGGAAGTGGGGATCGAAGGAGAAGCTCACGGGGAGTGCAGCGGTGGTCTTGGGGAGCTCAGGGAAGCAACAGAGCGGGCGCACGGTCGCCGGCGATCTCGGCGCACCGAGGTTGAAGAAGACGGCGATGGCGGTGCTGCGGTGCGTCCCGGCTTGCTTGACTTGGCGGAGAGGTCGGGGATGATGTGGCGGTGCGCCTGGACTGGTCGGGGAAGCGAGGGGGAGGCGGTGGACACGGCAACGACGAGCGGCAGCGATGGCTCCGCTCGGCTTTGGGAGAGAGAGCGAGGCAGGGAGAGAGCGAGAGCGTCAAGGGGGTCCAGGGGGTAGCGTGGCATCGCAGAGGGAGTCCAGGGCGACGAGGGGGCAGCCAGGCAGGAAGCTGCCGGCGTGGCACGCTGCGGCGCCGTGGTTGTCTTCTCCTCTGCCTTCTGGCAGGAGGAAGAAGACGCCCCTGCCCTCGGTGGGCCGGCCAGGTGGCTGGGCTGCCAGGTGGCTGGGCCTAGCACAGGGGTGGCCCAGGTTTGTTCCTTCTCTCTCTCTCTCTTTTATTTAGTTTCTGTTTTCTATTTTTTCTATAATTGTTTTGACTTAATTAAAATGCTAAGGCATTTTCTAAAACCCTGAAAATAATTGTGGGCTCTGTATGGAATATTTCCAACAGCCCTAACTTAAGTTCAGAATTATTTGGGCATTTAATATATTATATAGCATTTAATTGTCCAAATGCAAATACATATGAATTAACTCCAAAATCCAGAAATGTCCTAGAAATGTGTGCATCATTTTTGGAAGAAGTTTTCACCCATTCCAAAATTGATGAACTTTTCTAAAAGCCATTTTGGGTAGATGGAAAAGATTTAATTTGACCCTAGTTGTATTTCACTTGCTGCTAGGGTTTATCAGTCCCCATTTCAAAATTAATAGAATTTAGAGATGATGCATGGAGGCTAATGCAAAGGCAGGCAAGGCCTGAACTGGGGCTGTGACACCTCACCCCCACTAAACAAGAATCTCGCCCCGAGATTCAGGTGTTGGGTAAGATGAAGGGGGAACACAAAATAACATAATCTTCACGATCCAGGTTGCACCTCATAAAGTTGTTGATTCGATCACCATCATTGTCTCGATGTCTTGCTCTGAGAACTCCAACCAACATGACAACGAGAGGAAAGGGAAAACTCTAGAAGGATCAATCTTCTCGAAGATCGAACAATTCAGGATCAACTCATGGAGTGAGACGTTGAAACATCTCTGGAGCTGAGAGGCAAAACTTGCATCAGGAGCGATAGAAGAAACAATTTGATGAGGGTTTCAAAGTAGCGAGGGAAATTGCCATGATTCCAAAACGGGGCACCTCGGGGAAGGTGACTCGAAGAACTATTCCCTTAAGTGGCAAAAAGAATTACTTTTGATCCATAAATCATTGAAACTCTTCATACCAGCTTAAGGCAATTTACAAATGATCGTTTGAAATAGCTCGAAGAAATGGCATACCCTGACTAGAATAGATGATGTGGACTACCTTGTTGAAGGCAGCGCAATGGATGATTTTTTCTTATCATCGGAAATGGATGGAACCTATGGTAGTACCACTATTGAAGATGATCCTGACCAGGAATTACCGGGAAGGTAGTCCAAGATAGAATGGCACAATGGCAGTGCAAGCTGGGAACAAAATGCAAATGTGGGAATGATTCTAGTAACTGGGGATACACTCAACAGTAGAGAGTGATTCCACTGTTTGAATGGTTCTAGCATAGTCGAGGGAACCGAGAGCACAACGACCCCTGAGGAACAACTTCTAGAATAAGTTGCACTAAATCCTCATGGAGAAGATGGGCAAATAGCTCGATCAAGATTATACAACGATAGATCTTCCGGCTAGGTGTGTCGGCCAGAACAACAACCTTGTCGGGCCTACATCATAAATCTTGGAATAGCTCCAACCATCATATCTGCCTGAGATTCAGATCTGGTTGGTAACGGGATATTTCAGACAACATGTCCGGAAAGAAAGTTGGCAACACAAACCAACGAGATGGCGTTGCGAGATTCTCGGGAGATGAACTACGATAGCAAGCTCCAAAACATGAGCTGGTTCTGCTACAACATGTGAACACGTTGTCCCAGACAAGTATGACCACATGGTAGTCTTATAACAAAATACTACCGAGTTCAGGTGGGGAACCATCATTGAGGATATCGAGGTCCTTGTGCATGAACTAGTATTCGCACAACAACCCCTTTTCCTTGAACAAATCAATCAGTGGCTTGGTGTGCTAGGGAATACATATGGAGTGGAGGTAATTAATCTACCAAACCATAGAATGATTCGCACGTATGCATGACTGATTTGGGATGATTCCAGGGGAAACATAAAAAAAACCTTCCTCAAATTCATGGCGGCAACTTACATCAGATACACGTGAATTATAGGAAGTCACTTCTCTCATCCAAACATATACCTCAAGGACGGGTCTCGAAGGCATTGTTTACAAAGTTTCCAACACTAGCTTAATGTCCAACAAAATCATGGAGAAGATAAGGATGTTGTCGATGGGCTCAACAACAATTTATCCAGGTTTCCATATAAGTGGAATTCCATAATTATGTGAACAAGATGATAGCACTGGTCAGACCCAAGGATATAATGGTGTATGCTTGAGGAAACAACCACGAGTAAGACAACATTACTAACATCGTTGGTTCTGATTTGATTTGATGATAACCCATACTCAAACCAAGAATTGGATAAGACAATAGGTCCGGCAATTAATCACAGGGACCAATCGATGAAGATATCTTTCTTCAACACACACACACACAAAAGCATATCCCTTAACATGAACTAAGGCAGCAAGCTTCTATCTTCCAACTCTCCAAGTTGTTGTTTAGCTTAACCAAGTAGCTCAGGGGTATCCAACATGGATTCTTGGAGAAGGAGTGGTTTATAAGAAACCAACGTGATCACGAGCTCAACATAGCGGTCAAGTAACAACCTGGTAATACATCCGAGAAGATTTTTGGAAAATCACAAAACACCGATATGTTATTAAGTTCGAGAACAATCTTGCTTTTCAGGGCAAGATGATATGATCAAAAGAGTGAGGGATTGAATAATCCTAACTCATTGATCGAGGAGTGCACCAGAAATAAGGACTAGGTAGCACGATAAACCTTAGGGTGATGATTCGATACTCAACACGCTAAGGATAAGATTATTGTCCATTAACTACCAGGCAACACAATTGCTAGGAGTATTGATTTCATGCATCAGGGTTCACTTGTCGGTGATCCGGTTACAATAACACGGAAACCGAGGAATGAACAATGATGGCAAGAGTTATTACTGCGTCGAGAATTCATAAGAGGTGGTGCAATTCTCATGACACTCTTGACATAAAGATAGTAACACTCCAAGGTAGAACAGACCAAAAGCTTGATTGCATTTGATCCGCGGAATACAACTGCTTTGACCCAATCCTAGAAATGGATGAGGTACTGGAGTTTGTTTCTCCTAGTCATTCCAGAATAGAATGGCTTGACAGACCACTAGAGTAATAGGCATCGATAAACACGATTGCCAACTACTCCTTACTATCAATTGATAGATGAAGGTCGGAATATAAATGAAGAGGGACAACTCAAGGGAACATATATCTTTCTGAGTTGTGGATGCATAGATTAATATGTCGAACCAAGTTCAACAGGTTTCTTCCAAATAACCCATGCAGAAAGGTAGAACTGGCAGAGTCACAATATGAATGGAGTACTCCTCAAGAGCACCCTGGTTGTGATCTTTTGATTCAAAGAACTTCTGCCATAGTGGTTCATGGTATTGGAAGAACGATATACCACGGACCTCGAGGACTATCGCAAAAGTTACTAATATCCTAAAGGGACTAGCAACCACTATCAACATGAAGTAAGTAGGGCGAATCTCGGGTTCAAGAACCCATGAATAGAATACCTACCATTACATGGCATCGGGATGCTTTTGAGAATAATGGCCAGAATCACACACTGGGGATACAAAACATGGCTAGATCACTAGGTGACTCCCTAAAACACCTAGGGTCATAGTAATAGCTCCAGCATATATGTCGAGGCAACAAAGTACCTCAACTCACCGATTAGTGTGATTAATCTGGCCCAAATGGACATCAGGAACAGGAGGAAGGGGTTTGCAAATGCATCAGACTACTTAGAAACCTGGGATGACTCGGACAGCATAACGGTTGTAAATGCTCAAAAAGATTTGAGACAACCTGCAAAAGTGGTGGCATAGCCACTCAACAACAATATCAAGGTTCCGAGATTAACTGACAACATACGGAGGTAGTAGGAACGGAACTGAGGCTTGAAACTATCAATTCTATAAGTCTATGGATTAGTAACACGTCATCCTGATAGATAGATGAGAAGGCCTAGTTCTTAATCCCCGTAGAAAAGAAGAGGTTGACTCAGATCAGAAGGCATAGAGTAAAGGAGTAAACAGAGCCTTACGTTCCCTTCCACAATCAATTCCCTTACATAACTAAAGCATTTCTAGACACGACTTCGACCGGCTTGGCTTGGTAATCCTACAGGCAGTCAGGCTCTAATACCAACGCTGTCAGGACCCCGATTCCAAGTCACATCGATCTAGCCGGTAACACCTCATATCACTTTGTGGCCTCACGCACGGTATTCCACGGGTGTCGCCTTACCATGGCCCGGGACCGTTTGCGCCTTTTGGCTCACGTATATGATAGTGTCGCTAGCTTCCATATGACAGAGAACCCGGGCCGACATGGTTAGTCATTAACCCAAAGCGGCACTAACCTATGGGAATAGGCATACATGAATCACATCGAGCATGTCGGTCAGCAGCGTGTGAATCCAGGCTGTAGCACTGGGCTAACAGGACTCCGGGAACCCAGGCTGTAGCAGGCTAGGCAGGACTCCGGATGTCACCGCGTGACATTTGCCCGAAGGGACAGACACAGGAACAAAGTGAAACACATGCCGGCCAGTCAAGTGTCTTGAGCAGTAGTGCTGGGCTAACAGGACTCCGGTGAACCGGGCTGTAGCGGACTACTATGGCTCATGGAAGCACTAGACTACATTTCCCCATAAGAGAGGCTGCCAAGGATAAACAACTAGATTGTTGGATCCCACACATACCAAGCATTTCAATCATACACACAATATGCTCGATATGTGTAAATACAACATGGCATCACAACATAACTCTACGACTCAAGTATTTATTCACTAGGCTCCGAGGAGCGAGAAATTACAAACATGGGTCTCATGACCCAACAATCATAGCATACAATTCAAAGCACATGCGGAAGCTTAACATGTCTGAGTACAGACATCTACAAATGAAAAAGGCTAAGAAGCCTGACTATCTACCAGATCCTGCCGAGGGCACAAGATCGTAGCTAAGGTATCAAGCTAAACGTCGAAGTCCACACGGAACTACTAGCAAAACTGAAGTCTCTCTGCAAAACATAAATTAAGCAAACGTGAGTACAAAGGTACTCAGCAAGACTTACATCAGAACTAGCTACATATGCATCGGTATCAACAAGGGGGGTGGTGGAGTTTAACTGCAGCAAGCCAGCTTTGACTCAGTGGCTAACCTGAACTACGACTCCAAGCAACTTTTTTGAGGTGGCACACACGAGTCCACATATTCACCATTCAATACACCACTATGGATCCGCTCCCGTCTCCCTACGAGAAGGCCATCCATAGCACTCACACTTATCTTGCGAGTTTTAGAGTATCCACTTTCACTTGTCTATGAACTATGCAAGGGGTCCAAGTTTCCATATCCGAGGAATCCGGCTATTTGAATAGATAATGATAACCCTGCAGGGGTGTACTTCTTCACACACGCTCCCACCACTTACCACCATATACACGTCATGTATCTCGGCAACCTTCAAGCGGAAGCCTGGCGAGGGTGTCGGCCACGGCCTACCTAAACACTTAAGTCTCTAGTCCAGGTTTATCGCCTATCCAGGTTCCATCCGCAGGGAGTCCGGCCGAGGTTTCCACATACGGCCCCGAACGATGTGAACAGGGTTCCCGAGTCACCAAACGGGCGCCCGGTACACCATGCCACGGTGTATCTACCGCGGCATAGCGCACCCCTAGGGTCAGCGCTACGCACGGATGCCAACACATAACCTACAAACACCTAAAACTAGTTGCAACTCCTGGACAGAGTACTAGGGTGATTAAGAAGCCGAGAGGCTCAATTAAGGATCCCAATGAGTGGTAGTAGTTGTTCATGGATCACAGACACAGAACTCAGTTCCTGAGGATGTCTGCAATGAGACAACCCACCATGTACTCCTACATGGCCTCTCACCGCTACCTTTACCAAATCGTGTTCACACACTTAGCTCACACACAGTAGGACATGTTCATCACTGTTCCCAATTCACCCCCGATGAATCTGACCTAACTCAACTCTAAGCAGTAGCAGGCATGACAAACAAGCACGAATGAGTAGGCACATCAGGGCTCAAACAACTCCTACTCATGTTAGTGGGTTTCATCTATTTACTGTGGCAATGACAGGTCATGCAGAGGATAAGGGGTTTCAACTACCGCAACAAGTAACAGATGAATCGTTGTTGTCCTAATGCAGTAAAAGAGAGCAGGAGCGAGAGAGTGGGGTTGTATCGGAATGAACAAGGGGGTTTTGCTTGCCTGACACTTCTAAAGATATCATTGGGTCTTCATCAGTGTCAACGATCACCGCGTCGGTACAACGTCTATCGAGAGGGGACAAATACCGGCAACAGAGAAAGAAGCACAATCAATGCAATGCATAATATGATGCATGATCATGACATGGCATTATGCTGTTGATTGAGCTAATGCAACTAGGAACACAATTAAATGAAGTTGGTTTGAACACTAGGTTCAAATTCAAATTCAAACTATGAATTCAAATAGTGCATTATCATGTTTTGGACTAGACAGTGAGGTTAAGTTGTTCAAACATGCATCGAAATGCCATATTCAGATTCCTTGGATTTTTCTGATCATTTTTCATATATAAATCTTTGCATTTGTAGCTATGGTTGATTTTCTATGATTTTTAGAAGTTTTAACTATTTTCTGGAAATTCCTGAATAAAAATAAATCCAGAAAATGCATTACTGCGTCAGCATTAGGTCATGCTGACCTCAGCAGGTCAACAGGCGGGTCCAGGTCAAACCTGACGTGTGGGATCCACACGTCAGTGACACAGGCTGGTTTGGTGGATGACAGGTGGGCCTAGTCAACTACCACGTCAGCCGGGTCAACACTGACGTGTGGGGTCGGTCAACGTGTGATGTTGCAAAGTGAAAATGACAGGTGGGGCCCTCCTGAGATCGGTGCTAATCTAACAGAGTAGTTAACTAACTAATTGGGCACTAGGGCCCACATGGCAGTGGCTCCAGAGGGGTTGGTTAGTGGGATGTTTAACCGCTAATGACGGCCACGTCAGCTACCGGCGTTTAGCCGCCGGTGACCAAATCCGCGGTGGAGGGAGTCGGGATTTTGCTGCAGGGCCCTATTTGGCGCACGGGGAGCATCTACGTGAAGCTGGGGGGCTGCCGCGTCGAGTGTTGGTGGTGTTTGGGCTCGGGGTGGTCGGAAAAGACGCCGGCGACGATGTTGGCGGCTGCCGGAGCTCGGGCGAGCTCGGGGTCGTCGCTAGGAGGCACAGAAGGAGGTGCGAAGGGGTGCTGCAGGCTCCTGGGGACACAGCGAGTGCGGTGAAGTGCTTGGTTGAGAGCTTGCGCGGCTGTGGCCACGGCTACGCCATGGACACCGGCGAGATGCTCTCGGGCTCGAAGAGGGTGGCGACTACATGGCGCAAACGAGCAAGGGGGAAGTGGGGATCGAAGGAGAAGCTCACGGGGAGTGCAGCGCTGGTCTTGGGGAGCTCGGGGAAGCAACGGAGCGGGCGCACGGTCGCCGGCGATCTCGGCGCACCGAGGTTGAAGAAGACGGCGATGGCGGTGCTGCGGTGCGTCCCGGCTTGCTTGACTTGGCGGAGAGGTCGGGGATGATGTGGCGGAGCGCCTGGACTGGTCGGGGAAGCGAGGGGGAGGCGGTGGACACGGCAACGACGAGCGGCGGCGATGGCTCCGCTCGGCTTTGGGAGAGAGAGCGAGAGAGAGCGAGGCAGGGAGAGAGCGAGAGCGTCAAGGGGGTCCAGGGGGTAGCGTGGCATCGCAGAGGGAGTCCAGGGCGACGAGGGGGCAGCCAGGCAGGCAGCTGCCGGCGTGGCACGCCGCGGCGCCGTGGTTGTCTTCTCCTCTGCCTTCTGGCAGGAGGAAGAAGACGCCCCTGCGGTGGGCCGGCCAGGTGGCTGGGCTGCCAGGTGGCTAGGCCTAGCACAGGGGTGGCCCAGGTTTGTTCCTTCTCTCTCTCTCTCTCTCTTTTATTTCGTTTTTGTTTTCTATTTTTCTGTAATTGTTTTGACTTAATTAAAATGCTAAGGCATTTTCTAAAACCCTAAAAATAATTGTGGGCTCTGTATGGAATATTTCCAACAGCCCTCACTTAAGTTCAGAATTATTTGGACATTTAATATATTATATAGCATTTAATTGTCCAAATGCAAATACGTATGAATTAACTCCAAAATCCGGAAATGTCCTAGAAATGTGTGCATCATTTTTGGAAGAAGTTTTCACCCATTCCAAAATTGATGAACTTTTCTAAAATCCATTTTGGGTAGATGGAAAAGATTTAATTTGACCCTAGTTGTATTTCACTTGCTGCTAGGGTTTATTAGTCCCCATTTCAAAATTAATAGAATTTAGACATGATGCATGGATGCTAATGCAAAGGCAGGCAAGGCCTGAACTGGGGTTGTGACACACATGCTCAATAGAAATGTCGCCCTTCAACACATGATCACGAAGAAAATGATGACGAATCTGAATGTGCTTTGTCTTCGAGTGCTAAACTGGGTTGTGAGCAATCTTGATGGCACTCTCATTGTCACAGAAGAGAGGCACATTCTTCATGTTGATGCCATAGTCCTTGAGAGTTTGCTTCATCCATAGCGATTTAGCACAGCAAGAACCAGCGGCAATGTACTCAGCTTCAGCAGTAGATAGTGATACGCAGTTCTGTTTCTTCGAGGACCAACAGACCAAAGATCGTCCGAGGAAATGACATGTACAAAATGTTGAATTGTGGTCCACACGATCACCAGCATAGTCAGAGTCAGAATATCCAATGAGATCAAAAGCCGAGCCCTTGGGGTACCATAATCCAAGTGTTGGTGTGTGAGCTAGATATCGAAGAATATGCTTCACAACCTTATGGTGTGATTCCTTTGGTGTAGCTTGAAATCGGGCACACATGCAAATACTAAGCATTATGTCTTGCCTAGATGCACATAGGTACAATAAAGAGCCAATCAAGGAGCGGTGTACCTTATGATCGAAGTCAATACCATTTTCATTAGTGCACAGATGGCCATTTGTGGGCATAGAAATTTTGACGCCTTTGCAATCTTCCATGCCGAATTTCCTCAGTACATCCTTGAGGTATTTCTCCTGAGATATGAATATGCCATTGCGTTGTTGACGAATTTGAAGACCTAAGAAGAATTTCAACTCTCCCATCATAGACATTTGATATTCTTCACTCATCATATAGGCAAATTCATCACTATAACGTTGGTCAGTACAGCCAAAGATAATATCATCAACATATATTTGGCACACAAACAATTCACCATCATAAGATTTAGTGAAAAGAGTAGGGTCGAGTGAACCGGGTTTGAAGCCTTTCTTCATGAGGAATTCCTTCAAGGTATCATACCACGCCCGTGGGGCCTTCTTGAGGCCATAGAGGGCCTTGTTGAGTCTGAAGACTTTGTCAGGATTCTTTGGATCTTCAAAACCTGGGGGTTGAGCAACATATACTTCTTCCTCAAGCTTACCATTGAGGAATGCACTTTTCACATCCATTTGATATAAAGTGATATCATGATGGTTAGCATAAGCAAGTAATATGCGAATAGCCTCAAGTCTAGCAACAGGTGCAAAAGTTTCATTGAAATCAATTCCTTCAACTTGTGTGTAGCCTTGAGCTACAAGCCGTGCCTTATTCCTCACCACAAGGCCATTTTCATCTTGCTTGTTGCGGTAGATTCACTTTGTTCCAATGATATTGTGCTTGCGAGGATCTGAACGTTTGACCAGTTCCCAGACATTGTTGAGCTCCAACTGATGTAGTTCTTCTTGCATGGCCTGAATCCACTCAGGCTCCAGAAATGCTTCATCTACCTTAGTTGGCTATTGGGTTTCTTATCAGTGAGGAGTTCATAGGCAGTCCTCTTGAAGAATTTGTGAGGATATACTCTGTTGATGATGTGGCACGCAGTGTCAATTGCCTCAATCCAGACATGACAAGTTGTTTTGTATTCATCAAGCATAGTGCGAGCCATCTCAGCAAGAGTCCTGTTCTTGCACTCCACAACGCCGTTCTGCTGAGGAGTATAAGGAGCAGATAACTCATGAGTAATACCAAGTTCATCAAGATAGTCATCGAGACTAGAATTCTTGAACTCAGTGCCATTTGTCACTTCTGATGTGCTTGATCTTCACACCAAAGTTGGTTGAAGCCCTCGAGGAAAATTGTTTGAATACTTCCTGCACTTCATGTTTGTAAGTAACAAGGTGTACCCATGTATAACGAGAGTAATCATCAACAATAACAAAGCCATATTGAGATGCTTCATTTGAAACAGCAGAATAATGATTAGGACCGAAGAGATCCATGTGAAGCAATTCAAATGGGCGAGTAGTGTTCATGATAGTCTTCGCTGGATGCTTGGCCTTTGTCATCTTCCCAGCTTCACAGGCTCCGCATAGGTGATCCTTGAGGAATTTGACATGCTTGATGCCAATGACATGCTTCTTCTTCGCAAGCGTGTGCAAATTCCTCATGCCTGCATGACCAAATCATCGATGCCAGAGCCAGCCTTCTGAAGCTTTTGCAAGTAGGCACACGGCTAGTTGTGGTCCTGTAGAGAAATCAACAATATACAGGTCTCCTCTCCTAAAGCCTTCGAAGACTTTGGAATTGTCAGCTTCCATAACCACAACACAACGGTATTTGCCAAAGACAATGTAACACCCTCGATGCGGCTATATCTCCTATGTGTCGAAGCACGACTAAGAGGCATAACCGCATTGAAAGCAATGTCGCAAGTAAGGCAATCTTCACAACATCCCATGTAATATAGATAATAAAAGGGGAAGGTACATAGTTGGCTTACACTCACCATGTCAAACAAAGTACATAAATAGCATTACATCATCCAATCACTCATGGCCCGACTACGGTGCCAAAATAAAAGACCAACCCAACATGCGACACGGTCCCGATCGCCCCAACTGGGCACCACTACTGATCATCAGGGAAAGACACATAGTAACGGCGTGAGTCTTCGTCGAACTCCCACTTGAGCTCAAGCGCGTCATCTAGAACGGAGTCATCGGGCCCTGCATCTGGTTTGGAAGTAATCTGTGAGCCACAGGGACTTAGCAATCTCGCACCCTCGCGATCAAGACTATTTAAGCTTATAGGTAAGGCAAGGTAAAATAAGTGGAGCTGCAGCAAGCGACTAGCAAGATATGGTGACTAACCTATTCACAAATGAGAGCGAGAAGAGAAGGCAAAGCGCGAACGCATAACTAGAGAACAACCTGCGGAAAGCATTACTCCAACACCGTGTTCACTTCCCGGACTCCGCCGAGAAAAGACCATCACGGTAACTCACACAGTTGATTCATTTTAATTAAGTTAAGGTTCAAGTTATCTACAACCGGACATTAACAAATTCCCATCTGCCCATAACCGCGGGCATGACTTTCGAAAGTTCAAATCCCTGCAGGGGAGTCCCAACTTAGCCCATGACAAGCTCTCATGGTCAACGAAGGATATACCTTCTCCCGAGACATTCCGATCAGACTCGGTATCCCGGTTCTACAAGACACTTCGACAAGTTAAAACAAATCCAGCAACACCGCCTAAATGTGCCGAAAAATCCCGATAGGAGCTGCACATATCTCGTTCTCAGGGCACAATCGGATAAGAAATCCGTACAACTAAAACCAGCCCTCGAGTTTCTCCGAGGTGGCGCTGCAAGGGGCTCTAGGTTGGACCAACACTCAGAGGAGCACTGGCCCGGGGGGGTTAAATAAGATGACCCTCGGGCTCCGGAAACCCAAGGGAAAAAGAGGCTAGGTGACAAATGGTAAAACCAAGGTTGAGCATTGCTGGAAGAGCTTTATTCAAGGTGAACTGTCAAGGGGTTCCCATTATCACCCAACCACATAAGGAACGCAAAATCCGGGAACATAACACCGATATGACGGAAACTAGGGCGGCAAGAGTGGAAAAAAACACTAGGCGAGAGGCCGAGCCTTCTACCCTTTACCAAGTATATAGTGCATTAAGATAACAAGATAATATAATGATATCCCAACAAGAAAATAATGTTCCAACAAGGAAGGGTCTCCAATCTTCACCTGCAACTAGCAACGCTATAAGAGGGGCTGAGCAAAGCAGTAACATAGCCAATCAACGATTTGCTAGGACATGGTGGGTTATAGGTTTGACATGGAAATTTGGGAGGCATGATAAGCAAGTGGTAGGCATCGTAGCATAGGCATAGCAAAAGAGCGAGCATCTAGCAAAGCAAAGATAGAAATGATTTCGAGGGTATGATCATCTTGCCTGCAAAGTTGTCAGAGTTGACTGGATCCTCGAAAGCAAACTCAACGGGCTCCTCGTTAGCGAACTCGTCTCTCGGCTCTACCCAAACAAGACAAACATGCAACAAGAACACAATCAACCACGTGCAAAGCTCAAACAACATGATGCAAACATGGTATGCTATGCGGGATGCGATATGTGATGCATATGCAAGATTTGACAAGGAATGAATAAACCTGGCCTCACCTTGGAAATCCAAGTGTGCCACTGGAAAGGTGAGATGATTTCACTTGAAAATGATATAAAGAACGCCGGAAATGGAGACACGGTTTGGAAATGGCAAGCAATTCAAATATGGCATCCGTCTGTGATATACAGCAAGTAGCCATCTAAATGCAACAAGCTAAACATGCTACAGCACCCAAACATGGCAACAAAATACATGGCAGGGTTCCATTCATGAACATTAACAAAAGATGAACAATGAGCTATGGCCAATTCATCCATTAACAGGTTCAAACAAGCATGGCAAAAGTGCAACTGGTAAACAGATTTCAGACTTTGTGAAATTAACACTTGTCTGGAATTTCAGATCAGATAGCACACTTTGGAGCAATAAAACTATAAGCTACAGGACCTTAACATGGCAAAGCAAAGCATGGCATGGAGCTACTCAAAGATCTTAACAAAAGTCCATTAGTGACCTTGAGCCAAAAGGGATCAGAAAATACAATTGCAACCATGTGAACATGGCAAAAACTTAAACAGATCACAGACTTAGTGAAAAACTGGAGCATGCAAAACAGATATCAAGTAGGCATGTTTACGAACTCGATGCACTCACTACAGAGCATGTCGTGACAATCTAAGCATACACCCATCAAGAATACACATTATACAACCTAGAAATGGCAAGAACAATAACATAGCATGCACGGATCAACTACAACATCCTCGGCAAAATCGCTAACAAGTAGACAATCTGCCCAGATTCACGAAATAGCAAAAGTAGAGCTGGATTGACTCAAGCTAGGGTGCTCCATAATTGCAAACAAAGACATGGATGGATAGAGCACTACAAGATTAACAAAACATCCTTACTAATCATCCTCAAAAGAGGCACGGATCACTAGGAAACAACATGAACATATGGCATATTGATAAAAACAGATCAAGGACTTGGTGGAATTGCTAAGTCCCTGAAATCAGCATTAACGAATGCACCACTTTGCAAGCTTGTGCTAGTCACCACACACATCACAAAAATACATGGATAGCACCTCTGGAAAGATGGCAAAACATATAACAAAACACATGTAGAGCTCATGGGCATATCATGCACACAATAATCATGGCAAAAATGACAAATAGCTATTTGGTGCAGCAGATCTGACAATTAACTCAAATAGCACTCTTCCAACAGCATTTCGAGCATCAAGATGAACTCAAATGAAAATGATGCAATGAGATGAACTGAGGCGAACATTTTGATATGCTATACTGGCAAAACGGAGTTATGGGTGCAAAGTTACGGCACGATGAACAAGGGCATTTGAATCTGGAAAACGGGGACTTAGAGAAATTCATCACCTCGTGGATCTAGGGTTTACTGTAGCACGGGGCCGATGCGGCGGCGGATCCCGCCAGAAAACTCGCCGGAGAGCTCGGGGAAGCACGGGCCGGCCGGGGCGGTCGGAGCTAGGGTCGGGGCCGCCGGATCTGGCCGGATCCAGGGCAGGCGCGGCTCCAGCGGGGACCTGGACGGCGGGGCGGCGACTGGAGAGGCGCGGCAGCCGGAGTCGAGGCTCACCGGCCGGATGACGAGACGGGGTGGCGCGGAACGCCAGACTCTGGGAAGACGGCGGCGGGGCTGCGGCAGGCGAAGCCGGGCAGCGGCGCATGGAAGCGGGCCGCGGGGGCTCGCAGCGGGCCGCGCGGGCCGGCAGCGTGGGAGGCGGTGCGGCGACACGTGGGGCGCGAGGATTCGTCGGGCGGCGGCAGGCGCTGTCCGGCGGCCGGCGGACGTGTCCGGCCGCGCGGAGAGGGGTGGATCTAGGGTTTCAGGGAGAGGAAAACGAGAATTTCGTAGGGGAGCTATATATAGGCATAGAGGGAGCTAGGAGAGTTAAAATGAGGTGCGGTTTTCGGCCACGCGATCGTGATCGAATGCTCTAGATGATGGAGAGGGTTTTGGTGGGTTTTTGGGCAAAATTGGAGGGGTGTTGGGCCGCAACACACACGAGGCCTTTTCGGTCCCTCGGTTAATCGTTGGAGCATCAAACGAAGTCCAAATGGTACGAAACCTGACGGGCGGTCTACCGGTAGTAAACCAAGGCCGCTTGGCAAGTCTCGGTCCAATTCAGAAATGTTTAATCCCCACACACGAAACAAAGGTAGAAATGACCACCGGAGGAGAACGGAGCGCCAGAATGCAAAACGGACAACGGGGAAAATGCTCGGATGCATGAGACGAACACGTATGCAAATGCAATGCACATGATGACATGATATGAGATGAAAGACAACAACAACAACAACACACGGAGACAAAACCCGAACCTGAGAAAATAAAATAACTTAATGTCGGAAACGGCAAGAGTTGGATTACATATTAGGTAAATCATATCCGAGGTGTTACAACACTCCACCACTACGAAAGGATCTCGTCCCAAGATCTAGGACTGGAAGAACGCCGGGTACTCAGAATGGAGGTGATCCTTGCGTTCCCAGGTGGCTTCACGGTCGGAATGGTGTGACCACTTGCCTTTGAGGAATTTGATTGACTTATTGCGAGTCTTGCGTTTAGTCTCTTCAAGAATAGCAACGGGGTGCTCACGATAAGAGAGATCTTCTTGGAGCTCAATGTCTTCGAAGTTGACGGTGCGTTCAGGAGTCTTGAAGCACTTGCGGAGCTGAGAGACATGGAACACGTCATGCACATTTGCAAAGTTTGAAGGAAGCTCGAGTTGATAGGCGAGATCGCCTCTCTTGTTGACGATCTTGAAAGGTCCCACATATCTAGGGGCAAGCTTCCCTTTGATACCGAAGCGACGAGTACCTTTCATTGGAGAGACGCGGAGGTAAACATGATCTCCGATCTCAAAGGCCAAATCACGGTGCTTACTATCATAATAGCTCTTCATGTGCGATTGCGCTGCTTTGAGGTTATCTCGAATGACTTTGCACATTTCCTCTGCCTCTGTGATTAAGTCATTACCCAAAAGTTGACGTTCGCCAGTTTCAGACCAGTTGAGAGGGGTACGGCACTTCCTGCCAAACAAAATTTCGAATGGGGCCTTGCCCGAACTTGCTTGAAAATTGTTGTTGTAGGAGAATTTAGCATATGGAAGACAATCCTCCCACTTCATGCCGAAGGAGATCACACAAGCCGTGAGCATATCTTCAAGAATCTGGTTGACATGCTCGACTTGACCGCTAGTTTGAGGATGGAAAGCAGTGCTGAAGTGGATGTTGGTGCCCATGGCCTTCTGAAAAGAATCCCAAAACTTGGAGGTAAAGATGCTGCCACGGTCTGAAGAGATCACCTGTGGAATACCATGCAGCGAGACAATCCGAGAGGTATACAGCTCTGCCAATTGAGCTGTAGTGATAGACTCTTTGATAGGCAGAAAGTGAGCCACTTTAGTGAGTTTGTCGATGACAATGAATATAGCATCATTGCCACGCTTGGACTCTGGAAACCCAGTCACGCAATCCATCTCAATGTGGTCAAACTTCCATTCTGGAATGGCAAGAGGTTGGAGGAGACCAGCTAGCCTTTGGTGTTCTGCCTTCACACTTCTGCAGACATCACACTCATTCACGAACTGAGCAATCTCGCGCTTCATTCGAGTCCACCAATAAGCCTGCTTGAGGTCCTGATACATCTTCGTGCTCTCAGGGTGGATGGAGAGGAGTGAATTGTGAGCCTCGTTCATGATCACTTTACGAAGGTCACCTTTGGGCACAACAATACGATCCTCGAAGAAGAGAGTATCCTTGTCATCAAGGTGGTAGCACTTGTACTTGGGTTGGCTCTTGGCAATCCCAATCGTCACCTTCTTCACCATAGCATCAAGAAGTTGAGCCTCGCGAATCTGGTCTTCCAAGGTAGGAGAGACTTGAAGGCTGGCGAGGAAACCTTGAGGAACAACTTGCAGATTAAGTTTGCCAAAAGCTTCACAAAGATCGGGTTGATAAGGCTTGAGAATCAGACTGTTGCAATAAGCCTTCCTTCTCAATGCGTCAGCAATCACATTGGCCTTGCCTGGAGTATACTCGATACTCGGATTATACTCTTGAATCATTTCGGCCCATCGAGTCTGCCTGAGGTTGAGATTAGGCTGAGTGAAGATGTACTTGAGACTCTTGTGGTCAGTGAAGATGTCCACTTTTCTTCCAATAAGAGATGTCTCCATGTCAAAGGAGCATGCACAACTGCCACCAACTCGAGGTCATGAGTGGGGTAGTTCTTCTCGTTGGGCTTCAACTGGCGAGAAGTATAAGCCACAACTTTCTTCTCTTGCATTAGCACTGCACCGAGACCTTGGAGAGAGGCATCGCAGAAGACCTCGAACGGTTTGGATTCATCAGGAGGAGTCAGAACTGGAGCAGTGACCAATTTCTCTTTCAAAGTGTTGAAAGCAATGTCACACTTCGGAGACCAAACGTACTTGACGTGCTTCTGAAGAAGATTTGAGAGAGGCTTCGCAATGTTTGAAAAGTTCTCAACGAACCTTCGACAGTAGCTTGCGAGACCGAGGAAGCTACGGAGTTGCTTCACGTTCTGAGGTGGTTCCCAATTCACAATTGCAGACACCTTCTCAGGATTCACCGCAATGCCCTTGGCAGAGATGATATGCCCAAGATAAAGAACCTCATCGAGCCAAAATTCACACTTTGAGAACTTGGCGTAGAACTGGTGTTCCCTGAGCTTATCAAGCACCAAACGCAAGTGCTTGGCATGATCTTCCTTGTTCTTCGAAAAGACCAGAATGTCGTCGAGATAGACCAAAACGAAGTCATTGGTGTAGGCGTTGAAGATGAAGTTCATCATGCGAGAGAAAGTTGGAGGAGCGTTGATGAGGCCAAAAGACATGACAGTGTGTTTGCATGAACCATAGCTTGTCCTGAAAGCCGTCTTGGGAATATCTTGCTCACGGATTCGAATCTGGTGATAACCCATACGGAGATCAAGCTTGGAAAATACTTGGGCACCTTTGAGTTGTTCGAACAGCTCGTTGATGTTGGGAAGTGGGTATTTGTTCTTGATAGTCTTCTTGTTCAATGGACGGTAGTCGACACAAAGTCGGTCCATTCCATCCTTCTTCTCACAAAAAGAACTCCACAACCCCACGGAGAAGAACTTGGTCGAATGAGACCCATTCGTTCTTGAAAATCGAGTTGCTTCTTCAGCTCCTTCAACTCTTCAGGTCCCAGCTTGTAAGGATGCTTGCAAACCGGTTCCGTGCCAGGCTCAAGATCGATGACGAATTCAACTGGCCGATGCGGAGGCATTCCTGGAAGCTCTTCTGGAAAGACGTCTTGATATTCGCAAATGACTGGAATTTGAGAGATGGCATCCAGTTCACCCTTCTCATTGAGAGAAAACAGACGGATGGTATCATCATGAGCGGCAAAGACAATTACATCCTCAGACGAATGAGTCAATTGAATCTATCTGGCTGCACAATCAAGCTGAACCTTGTGCTTAGAAAGCCAATCCATTCCAAGAATAAGATCAATATCCGAGTCACCAAGAACATTTGGAGAAGACAAGAACTTATAGTCACCCAAAGTGATTGTAACATCCGGAACACATACTCGAGATGTCATTTGACGGGCCGGAGAGACAATAGCCAACGGTTTCGGCAACACTTGAGTAACAAAATCATTCTTAGATGCAAAAGGTCTCGAGATGAAACAATGCGATGCGCCAGTGTCAAAAAGAACTCTTGCGGGAATATTGCTAACAGGAAGGTTACCCATGATGACATCTGACGAGTCCTCTGCCTGAGCTGCATTCACCATGTTGACCTTGGCGTACTTGAGGTTATGCTTGACCACAGCTGTACTTGCCGATCTCACAGGAGGAGGAGGAGGGAGACGCCTCTGGTTGAAGCACTTGCTGGCATAGTGACCCTTCTGTTGGCAGTTGTTGCACGTGACCTCTGAAAGCGGATGGTGATACGGAGCACTCGATCTTGAAGCTTGAGACGAAGTCTTGTTCTGAAAGCCAGGGTTGGGTGGGTGGGAAGATCCACTGCCACCTTTGCTCTTCTGATACGGCTAATGGAACTGAGGAGGAGGAAGCCAATACTTCTGCTGTTTGGCCACTTGAGTAGAGGAATAAGGAGTAGCATCTGTGACTCACTTCTTGGAAGCATCACACCTCAGCAGAGCAGCCTCTTGCTTCAATGCCATGTTGTAGAACTCATCGTACCTCAAGGGCTCAAAGAGAACAAGAGCTAGCTGGATTTCTTCTCTGAGACCACCCCTGATCTGGTATATCATGCTCTTCTCATCAGGGACGTCCTGCTTAGCAAAGCGGGCGAGCTTCTGAAACAACTTGTTGTAGTCATAGACAGACAAAGAGCCTTGCTTCAGGTTGCGGATTTCCTCACGCTTGCTTTCAACCACGCTCTAAGGAATATGATGGGCTTTGAAGTCTTGACGGAATTCATCCCAGGTAATCACACGGCCTCCTCTGGAATCCTTGTACTGCTGGAACCATTCTGCAGCTTGGTCTTTGAGTTGGAAGGAAGCGAACTTGACAAAGTCCTCAGGTCTGACATTACTGCACTCAAAATGCTTGCATAAGTCCACGAGCCAATCGTCAGCATCAGTTGCCTCAACACAATTGCTGAAGGTCTTTGGCCTGTTAGCAAGGAACTGGTTGAGTGTAGCAAAATGATTCTGATTGTTGCCTTGGTTGCCTTGGTTCTCTTGGTTGTGCTCTTGAAGAATTTGCATGATCAACTGCGTGTTTGCATTGGTTGCGGCCATCACAGCTTGCCATGCCTCCGGAGGAGGGGGAGGTGGTGGCGGATCCTGATTCTGATTCTGATTTTGATTGCTGCTCTTAGCGGGAGCCATCCTGAAGAGGGTGACATCCGTTAGCACATTGACAGATAAAAATTTGAAGCTGAATCAAGCGGGATGAAATTGCAACATATAGTCTTCACATCCGAACAAAATGAATGAATGTATTCAACTTGAAATGGTCACATATCCATAAATTGAGAAGCCACTTAGAATTTAAGTAGAGGAAAAAAATCAACAAGGTACGGATCAAGAATGAATACTCGGTAAGAAATCCCAATCTCAAACCAAATATCCGTGGAAGAAGAACTAGAGCTACAAGAATTCCCACCTATGAAACTCCCGAACCTTTCCGGTTATGCAATCAGGTGTTGGGGATACAGGGGAAGCATTATATCTCACCCAAATCTAGCAAATCCTACATCCAGCTGTATCCATCCTTCAACACATAACCAAGAAAAACTTCGGAAACCATCTACATCAACCTTCGAAAAGCATCCGTTATACAAGTTATGGCAATACTCCCGAACTCCCGCCCCAGTACTGGGTGGCGTCGAGGTTATCTCACCAACAACTGCATAAAAGAGATTTTCGATGTCGGCGTACTAAACTCAGGTATTCCAGAACTGCAATGATAAAATTGTGACGACAACACCTCGGAGCTCAACTCCCGGAGACACTGCCACAACCCCTAAATGACAGGAGGCACCAAGAACAATGTTCTCGTCACAAATCCATCGGAACGATTCCAAGATACCCGCGTGATCCTAAAAAAATTAGTGAAATTTGAGAAGAGAAGAGTCAAAACTCTACGTCAGGATGCCTTCCCAGAGCGATGAAGGGACTGGGGAGTAAAAAGAATTCCTAAACTCTCCGATATATAATTCCTAAATGACTCAAAACATTTTTTCTAGACTCAACTTGGCTGCTAAAAACGATCAATCAGTGGGGGCTCCTAAGGTCGGGGAAGGCTCTGATTGCCAACTTGTAACGCCCTCGATGCGGTTATATCTCCTACGTGTCGAAGGACGACTTAGAGGCATAACCGCATTGAAAGCAATGTCGCAAGTAAGGCAATCTTCACAACATTCGATGTAATATAGATAATAAAAGGGGAAGGTACATAGTTGGCTTACACTCGCCATGTCAAACAAAGTACATAAATAGCATTACATCATCCAACCACTCATGGCTCGACTACGGTGCCAAAATAAAAGACCAACTCAACATGCGACACGGTCCCGATCGCCCCAACTGGGCACCACTACTGATCATCAGGGAAAGACACATAGTAACGGCGTGAGTCCTCGTCGAACTCCCACTTGAGCTCAAGCGCGTCATCTGGAACGGATTCATCAGGCCCTGCATCTGGTTTGGAAGTAATCTGTGAGCCACAGGGACTCAGCAATCTCGCACCCTCGCGATCAAGACTATTTAAGCTTATAGGTAAGGCAAGGTAAAATAAGTGGAGCTGCAGCAAGCGACTAGCAAGATATGGTGACTAACCTATTCACAAATGAGAGCGAGAAGAGAAGGCAAAGCGCGAACGCATAACTAGAGAATAACATGCGGCAAGCATTACTCCAACACCGTGTTCACTTCCCGGACTCTGCCGAGAAGAGAACATCACGGTAACTCACACAGTTGATTCATTTTAATTAAGTTAAGGTTCAAGTTATCTACAACCGGACATTAACAAATTCCCATCTGTCCATAACCGCGGGCACGACTTTCGAAAGTTAAAATCCCTGCAAGGGAGTCCCAACTTAGCCCATGACAAGCTCTCACGGTCAATGAAGGATATACCTTCTCCCGAGACATTCCGATCAGACTCGGTATCCCGGTTCTACAAGACACTTCGACAAGTTAAAACTAATCCAGCAACACCTCCCGAATGTGCCGAAAAATCCCGATAGGAGCTGCACATATCTCGTTCACAGGGCACAATTGGATAAGCAATCCGTACAACTAAAACCAGCCCTCGAGTTTCCCCGAGGTGGCGCTGCAAGGGGCTCTAGGTTGGACCAACACTCAGAGGAGCACTGGCCCGGGGGTGTTTAAATAAGATGACCCTCGGGCTCCGGAAACCCAAGGGAAAAAGAGGCTAGGTGGCAAATGGTAAAACCAAGGTTGGGCATTGCTGGAAGAGCTTTATTCAAGGCGAACTGTCAAGGGGTTCCCATTATCACCCAACCACGTAACGAACGCAAAATCCGGGAACATGACACCGATATGACGGAAACTAGGGCGGCAAGAGTGGAACAAAATACTAGGCGAGAGGCCGAGCCTTCCACCCTTTACCAAGTATATAGATGCATTAAGATAACAATATAATATAATGATATCCCAACAAGAAAATAATGTTCCAACAAGGAACGGTCTCCAATCTTCACCTGCAACTAGCAACGCTATAAGAGGGGTTGAGCAAAGCAGTAACATAGCCAATCAACGGTTTGCTAGGACATGGTGGGTTAGAGGTTTGACATGGCAATTTAGGAGGCATGATAAGCAAGTGGTAGGCATCGTAGCATAGGCATAGCAAAAGAGCGAGCATCTAGCAAAGCAAAGATAGAAGTGATTTCGAGGGTATGATCATCTTGCCTGCAAAGTTGTCAGAGTTGACTGGATCCTCGAAAGCAAACTCAATGGGCTCCTCGTTAGCGAACTTGTCTCCCAGCTCTACCCAAACAAGACAAACAAGCAACAAGAACACAATCAACCACGTGCAAAGCTCAAACAACAGGATGCAAACATGGTATGCTATGCGGGATGCGATATGTGATGCATATGCAAGATTTGACAAGGAATGAATAAACCTGGCCTCAACTTGGAAATCCAAGTATGCCACTGGAAAGGTGAGATGATTTCGCTTGAAAACGATATAAAGAACGTCGGAAACGGAGACACGGTTTGGAAATGGCAAGCAATTCAAATATGGCACCGGTCTGCGATATACAGCAAGTAGCCATCTAAATGCAACAAGCTAAAAATGCTACAGCATCCAAACATGGCAACAAAATACATGGAAGGGATCCATTCATGAAGCTTAACAAAAGATGAACACTGAGCTACGGCCAATTCATCCATTAACAGGTTCAAACAAGCATGGCAAAAGTGCAACTGGTAAACAGATTTCAGACTTTGTGAAATTAACACTTGTCTGGAATTTCAGATCAGATAGCACACTTTGGAGCAAGAAAACTATAAGCTACAGGAACTTAACATGGCAGAGTAAAGCATGGCATGGAGCTACTCAAAGAGCTTAACAAAAGTCCCTTAGTGACCTTGAGCCAAAAGGGATCAGAAAATACAATTGCAAGCATGTGAACATGGCAAACACTTAAACAGATCACAGACTTGGTGAAAAACTGGAGCATGCAAAACAGATATCAAGTAGGCATGTTTACGAACTCGATGCACTCACTAGAGAGCATGTCATGACAATATAAGCATACACCCATCAAGAATACACATTATACAAGATAGACATGGCAACAACAATAACATAGCATGCACAGATCAACTACAACATCCTCGGCAAAATCGCTATAATTAGGCAATCTGTCCAGATTCACAAAATAGCAAAAGTAGAGCTCGATTGACTCAAGCTAGGGTGCTCCATAATTGCAAACAAAGACATGGATGGATAGAGCACTACAAGATTAACAAAACATCCTTACTGATCATCCTCAAAAGAGGCACAGATCACTAGGAAACAACATGAACATATGGCATATTGATAAAAACAGATCAAGGACTTAGTGCAATTGCTAAGTCCCTGAAATCAGCATTAACGAATGCACCACTTTGCAAGCTTGTGCTAGTCACCACACACATCACAAAAATACATGGATAACACCTCTGGAAAGATGGCAAAGCATATAACAAAACACATGTAGAGCTCATGGGCATATCATGCACACTATAATCATGGCAAAAATGACAAATAGCTATTTGGTGCAGCAGATCTGACAATTAACTCAAATAGCACTCTTCCAACAGCATTTCGGGCATCAATATGAACTCAAATGAAAATGATGCAATGAGATGAAATGATGTGCTCTCTGAGGCGAACATTTTGATATACTACACGCGCAAAACGGAGTTACGGGTGCAAAGTTACGGCACAATGAACAAGGGCATTTGAATCTGGAAAACAGGGACTTAGAGAAATTCATCACCTCACGGATCTAGGGTTTACTGTAGCACGGGGCCGATGCAGCGGCGGATCCCGCCGGAAAACTCGCTGGAGAGCTCGGGGAAGCACGGGCCGGCCGGGGCGGTCGGAGCTAGGGTCGGGGCCGCCGGATCTAGCCGGATCCGGGGCAAGCGCGGCTCCAGCGGGGACCTGGGCGGCGGGGCGGCGACTGGAGAGGCGCGGCGGCCGGAGTTGAGGCTCGCCGTCCGGACGACGAGACGGAGCGGCGGAACGCCGGACTCGGGGAAGACGGCGGCGGGGCAGCAGCGGGCGAAGCCGGGCGGCGGCGCGTGGAAGCGGGCCGCGGGGGCTCGCAGCGGGCCGTGCGGTCCGGCGACGCGGGAGGCGGTGCGGCGACACATGGCGCGCGGGGATTCGTCGGGCGGCGGCGGACGCTATCCGGCGGCCGGCGGACGTGTCCGGCCGCGCGGAGAGGGGTGGATCTAGGGTTTCGGGGAGAGGAAAACGAGAATTTCGGAGGGGAGCTATATATAGGCATAGAGGGAGCTAGGAGAGTCCAAATGAGGTGCGGTTTTCGGCCACGCGATCGTGATCGAATGCTCTAGATGATGGAGAGGGTTTTGGTGGGTTTTTGGGCCAAATTGGAGGGCTGCAACACACATGAGGCCTTTTCGGTCCCTCGGTTAACCGTTGGAGCATCAAACGAAGTCCAAATGGTACGAAACTTGACAGGCGGTCTACCGGTAGTAAACCAAGGCCGCTTGGCAAGTCTCAGTCCAATTAGGAAATGTTTAATCCCCATACACGAAAGAAAGGTAGAAATGACCACCGGAGAAGAACGGGGCGCCAGAATGCAAAACGGACAACGGGGAAAATGCTCGGATGCATGAGACGAACACGTATGCAAATGCAATGCACATGATGACATGATATGAGATGCAAGACAACAACAACAACAACAACAACACACGGAGACAAAAACCCGAACCCGATAAAATAAAATAACTTAACGCCGGAAACGGCAAGAGTTGGATTACATATTAGGTAAATCATATCCGGGTTGTTACAGAAAACAGCCATATCAAGATCACAAAGCATTGAGACAGACATAAGGTTGTATCCTAAGGACTCAACAAGCATGACTTTGTCCATGTGTCGATCCTTTGTGATCGCAACCTTACCTAGACCCAATACCTGACGTTTGCCTTTGTCAGCAAAGATGATATGCTTTAGATGCGATGGAGATAATGGAGCATCCATCAATAGATTCTTGTCACCAATCATGTGATTTGTACATCCACTATCGAGGACCCACTCAGTGGCTTTGGGTTGATCATCCTGCAGATGAATTAGTGCGGCTTACAAACTCATATACTTCATCAGTGAAGAATATGACATCAATTCATCAGATCAATTTCATCAAGCAAAAGAACAGATAAAGAAATATGATGACGTGAGAAATGAAAGTTCATTTCTTCATGATTAGCCTGCGTCCTATCAGGCACACATAGGTCTCCAGCAAATTCTTCAGACGATTACGTACATATGGAGACCTGACCTTGCAGAAGAGATTAGTTCTTTTTCTTCACCATCCACATCTGAAGGGGTGGCAAAGAGTTCATCATTCTGTGAGCTCCATACGAGAAAGATGGCATAGAAGCCTGTCCATTTCGTTTCACATAAGAGGGGTTAGAATAAGCATAGGAGTAAGCAGAGAAATTCTTCGAGGACTTATGGACATAATGATTTGAAGAATGATGCACATATCCATAATCCTTAGATCTTCCCTGCGAAACAGACGGGTTAGCACTATGATGTTCATATGAAGACTTTGATCCTTTTGAGGAATATGATCCATGTGAGGAGTTTGGTCCGTATGAGGACTTGGATCTATATGAAGAATTTGGTCCATATGAAGAATTTGATTTGGGGTTCCTATTATTCACAGGTGGCGTCATGATAAAATTCACCTGAAGATTTTCAAGGCATCTTTTGGGAACCCAGATTTTCTTCATAGGGGGGCCGTTCCTGTAGTTAGTGCCAACATATCTAGCAAATACTTCACCATTCCGATTTTTGAACAATTTGTAGTTGGAGTCAAATGACTCATCATCAGAACTAGGAGATTCACATGCAAATCCAGATAAGTTAGATGGATCAACCGGAGGTACCTTTGCAGCAACCCATGTAGTTTTGGGGTACTGCTCAGGCTTCCAATATGTACCATCAGCATTGAGTTTCCTCTCAAAGGCAATACCCTCTTTCCTAGGGTTCCTGTTGAGGATCTGCTTTTTAAGCACATCACAAAGAGTCTGATGCCCTTTGAGGCTTTTGTACATGCCTGTCATGTAGAATTCCTTCAGCCCAGCATCGTCAGTGATACTAGCAATGTCCTCAGATGTGGAATTAGTGATAGCAGAGGCATGTGAAGAATTTGAAACATTAGCAGCATTTGAACATTCAGGTGAAGAATTAGTAGATTCACGTTCAATGCACTTCAAGCATGGAGGAACAAATTCTTCCTGAGAAGCACTGATTTGTTGAGCAAGTAATGAATTGCGCTCCTTTTGAAGATCTTCATAACTCACTCTTAGCTTCTCAAGGTCTTGCTTTCTTGGAAGAAATTCATAAGAAAGCTTCTCATGATCAGATAAGAGAGTGTTATGATGACCTTGAAGATTTTCAAACCTAGTCTGAAGTCTCCGAAGATTTTCAGTTAAGACTTTAGTGCGATCCATTTCTTCACCCAACATATCATCACTTTTGTCTAGCATGTTTTGAACCTTTTCAAGAGCCCTTTGTTGTTTTACAGCAATCTAAGCAAGTTTAGAATAACTGGCCTTAAGGTTTTCATCAGATTCATTCTCACTTGATTCAGAGTAGGTATATTTGAGTACCTTGGCACCCTTTTCCATGAAGCAATAGGTGGGAGCGTAGTCATCATCGCCTTCATCAGCCTTGTTGGTGAGGTCATTTTCTTCAGTGTTGAAGATAGACTTGCTGACGAATGCAGTAGCGAGATCTAGGCTCGCCACTCCGGATTCGGACTCCTTAGATGTCTCCTCTTCCTCATTTTCTTCAGATTCAGCCTCAGAGTCCATTTCCTTGCCAATGAATGCCCTAGCCTTCTTGGAGCTGCTCTTCTTGTGATATGAAGGCTTTGAGGATTTTGATGATGAAGATTTTGTGGATTTCTTCTTTTTTTTCTTCGCATCATCAGAACTGTAATCCTTGTATTTCTTCTTCTTTGATTCCTTTTCCCACAGAGGACAATCTTGAATGTAATGTCCAGGTTTCTTGCATTTGTGACAGAGCCTCCTCTTGTAGTCACTGGATGAGGAATCATTGCTCCTTGTGGGTCTTCCAAAGCAACCACGTCTTGAGAACTTTTGGAACTTCTTCACGAGCAGAGCTAGATCATGGCTTATTTCTTCAGGATCACCAAGGCTACTACCAGAGTCTTCATCTTCGGACTCAGATACTGCCTTGGCCTTCAGTGCATGTGATCTGCCATAGCTCGAACCATAGCGATCTATTTTTTCAGCAAGTTGGAACTCATGAGTATTTAGCCTCTCGAGAATATCAGCAGGATCAAGTGACTTGTAATCAGCACATTTTTGTATCATCAATGCCAGAGTGTCAAATGAGGAATCAAGCGATCTCAGCAATTTTTCACCACCTCATGGTCGGTGATGTCAGTGGCACCAAGTGCTTGAAGCTCATTTGAGATGTCAGTGAGGCGATCGAAGGTTTGTTGAACATTTTCATTGTCGAGTCTTTTGAAGCGGTTGAAGAGATTGCGAAGAACATCAACTCGAGAGTCACGCTGTGTTGAGACTCCTTCATTCACTTTGGACAACCTGTCCTAGATAAGCTTCGCTGTCTCCAAAGCACTCATTCTGCCATACTGTCCTTTGCTCAGATGGCCACATATGATATTCTTCGCTTGAGAGTCGAGTTGCTTGAATCTCTTCACATCAGCAACATTCAGAGAAGGTGTGACTAAGGGGACACCATTTTCCACAACATACCAGAGATCGTTATCAATTGCCTCAAGATGCATTCGCATCTTATTCTTCCAGTAGGGGTAGTCTGTCCCATTGAAGGTAGGACACCCAGCAGAGACCTTGATCATACCTGCGGTCGACATAACTAAGAGTCCAGATGGTTAAACCAAAATCACACAGAACAAGGGAGTACCTTGCTCTGATACCAATTGAAAGTGCGTTATATCGACTAGAGGGGGGTGAATAGGCGATTTTTATGACATTCTTCACTGAGGAATTTGCCGGTGAGGAAATTCCTTAGCGAAGAACTACTAGCAGCGGAATGAGTACTCAAAATTAAACATAACAGAATACAAGCATAGTCATCATGATGAAATGAAGACAGGCACAGAGTACAGGAAGCGTAAGCACAGGATAACACAGGATGAAGACAAACAGACTGAAGAAATTGAACTAGGGAAATTGAGAAAGTCTTCAGTCAAAGTCTTCAAACACAGATATGAACAAGCACACAACACAGTTATGCGGAATGGAAGAGTTGGGGGAATAGAACCAGTAAGCTTGGTGAAGACAATGATTTGGTAAACCAGTTCCAACTGTTGTCTCAGTTGTACGTCTGGTTAGAGCGGCTGAGTATTTAAACTCGAGGACACATAGTCCCGGACACCCAGTCCTGAGCATGCAGCTCAGGACACCAAGTCCTCACCGTATTCTCCTTGAGCTAAGGTCACACAGACCTCGCCCAATCACTCGTGGTAAGTCTTCAGGCGACTTCTAAACCTTCACAAACTTGGTCACTCGACGATCCACAATTCCTCTTGGATGCTCTAGACCATGACGCCTAACCGTCTGGAAGAAGCACAGTCTTCTAAGGTAACAAGCGTTGGATCCACGCAGGATCAATCTCTTCAGTGATGCTCAATCACTTGGGGTTTGTAGGTGTTTGGGTTTTGGGTTTGGGGTTTTTCCTCACTTGATGATTTTCGCTCAAAATCCTCGGAGGATGGGTTGCTCTCAAATGACAAGTGTCAGTTTCTCTCGGAGCAGCCAACCAGCTAGTGGTTGAAGGGGGCGGCTATTTATAGCCTGGGGAGCAGCCCGACATGATAAGACAAAAATGCCCTTCAATGATATGACCGTTAGGTGGATAGATATTTTGGGACAGCTGGCGCATAGCACATCAATGGTCTGAATTTTGAGTAGCAAAATCCTTAGGGCTATCATGTTCCTCACTATGTAGGCAATCCGCACTGGCGAATTCCTAACTCCTCAGTCAGAACAAATTCCTCAGAGACCAGAAGAACTTCGTCTCTGTCACTGAAGAATATGACTGAACTATATGAGATTTCCAATGGCTTCACTTGAAGGGATTGGTAGGTGTAGGATTTTGAGTTGAGCATCACATGGAAATTTTTCCTTAGTATTTCCTCGACCCCTGTTGGGGATATTACTACTGGGCGTAAACCGGCCTATCTGGGCCGGGTTAACTTCATCAGTAGTTAAGTATGTTAAAGCCCATGAAGGTAGATGAGGGCTTAAAGCCCATGATCGATTTAAGGCCTGTAGCCGTAAACCGGCGTCGGTATGAAAACTTGTATTGTAAGTTAGGAATAAGTAGAGACCAAACCGAACACGTATATGAGCCGGTGTTGGGACTCTGTAAACCGACGGGCGTCACCCATGTATATAAGGGGACGACCCGGTGGCGGTTCAAGGACAACAAACGACAACTTGAGACTTAGGCGAAGCTTGTTTGCTCCCTAGTCATCGAAACCCCATCAATTCCATCACAACTAGACGTAGGCTTTTACCTTCATCGAAGGGGCCGAACTAGTATAAACTCTCTTGCGTCCCTGTGTCCGCTTTAACCCCTTCAAGCTAACCCGTTGTGATGGCTCCACGACTAAGTCCTTTCACGAGGACATCTGCCGTGACAAAACCACGACAGTTGGCGCCCACTGTGGGGCTATCGCACGATGGTTTCAAGTTCTTGGAGGGCCGCTTTGAAGGACTCGAGGGCTACGTTGTGGGCCGGATGACTAAGAGTCGTCGCGGCAAGCTCTACATCGATGATGCAGGCTGGGGCCCCGAGGTCAGCTCAGTTGAGTACGGGTACCGGGCCCCCTTTGGTGGCATACACGTTTTCATCGGCAAGATCGGTGAACTGGGCCCTGAGTCGGACATCTGCACCGACCTCGTCGAAACGGCTCAGCATGCGCGATCCGCCCGGGTTAAACCGGCCGTGAAGCATGCCTTCGTGGGAGTCATCCATGGAGGAAGTTATGAGGATGGATCGGAATCTCGCGGCGAGACCGTCGTTTATTCCGGCGACGAGTCATCAACCGGAGAAACTGAATCTCTATATCAGCTACAAGATGGCCGGATTGGGGGCTGTTCCGATGGCGACAGTATTCTGGACCCCTCTAATCTACCCAACCGAGTTGGAATATTCATGGATGGCACACAAGCAGCTCTTCATTCTTCGACCGCTGCGCCAATAACCTGCGGTTCAGTAGCAGCGACAGCTGCCGGGGCAGGAAGCTCTGCACGCCCGCCGGCTCAAGTTCTATCAGATATATTTGATGCATTGGCTGTGCTTATGGCAGAAGCTAATCCGGCGGATCAGGAAGTCCACAACGTGGAGATTGCAAAGGTGAAGGAACAGATCACCCAGGCCAAGGCGGACCTGGCAGCTGAGAATGCCAGGATGACCACAGAGTGGGCCGCTTTAGACGCACAAGCCTACAGGCTCATGTTGGACCAGAACACGTCGCATGAAGTCATGAAGAGGAAGTACCGATCCCGTTTGCCTTCGTTTTTCGAGGCTAGAGACCTTTTCAACACCCCAGGAGCAGGAACCAGTAATCTGCTGGAGGGAAACCAGCCGGAAGCTCCGGGGACCGGCGCGCCAGTTCAGCCCTGTCTGATGAATCCGCCTCGTCAAAACACTATTATACCTTAGGCTGTTTCAACACCTCCGGGTCACCACTCCAACCCAATGGACAATCTCGTTGCCGCTGCTGCATGGCTGGAGGCCATTCCAATTGAAGGTGACTCGCCGCAGGCGGTAGAGACGCGACGGGTCAAGGAGCTTCTTAGGACAGCTTTGGTCCAACAGGAAGCATACTCGTACAGCCGCGACCGGATCCACTCGACCCCTCGTCCAAGCCGGAGCTATAGCAGGCGTACGGATGAACCAGCAGTGTCAAGTAATGAACAACGTGGAGCACCCCACGGCAACAACCCGGCGGGTGGTGCTGATAACGCTCAGGAAGTGGTGGACCGGGCCCGAGCGCGCAGGGAGGCCGAGTTAGCCATGCAGTATCAGGCTCGGCAGCTTACACCGGTTCGTCCAACTATCTCGGTCGAACCCGGTGCTACTTCTAGTTCTTTGGGGGTGCCTTGCCTTGTCCCCGCTTTACGCAATGTGCGCCTGCCCAAGGATTTCAAGGGCCCGTGCAAGGTACCAAATTACACGGCGGATCAACCCCCAGAGACATGGGTGGAGAGCTATGAGATGGCCATGGAGATGCTTGATGTGGATGATGCAGCATGTGCGAAGTACTTCACCATGATGCTTGAAGGAACGGCCCACACTTGGTTCAAAAGCTTACCGGCCAATTCTATCAATTCATGGGCCCAATTACGAGCCCGGTTTATCAGTAACTTCAAGGATACATGTAAGCAGCCTATGTCGATAGTGGACTTAGCTGCCTGCGTCCAGGAGGAAGGAGAATCGATGACTCATTGGGTGTGCCGTCTCGCAGGTTCTGCATTCATCAGACCGCATCAACGCTGACACCGCGATTATAACCCTAGAAGGCAATTGCCGGTTTGGGCCCCTAAAGCTGAAGTTAGGACGGATGAAGCGCTATTGCACTGACATGGGGACCCTCATGGCTGCCTTGGTAAAGAATGCTGATTCTGATAGTACCAAGGATCCCGAGTCTGATGATCAGAAGACAGGGAAGGGAAAGAAGAACAGCAACTCCAAAGGTCAGCAGCATCACTCGGCAGGTAACGGTAGCGGAAGCAAGCGTAAAGCGGATGGCAACATGGACTTCATGGCTAATACCAACGCACAGGACAAGGGTCAGCGACGCAAGAGTAAACCGCCGAATCGCAGTGGAGCGCCTAACCCTAACCCGGACCGCTTAAATTATCTATTGAACCAGCCCTGTCCAAAGCATGGGACGAAGGAGGTGCCAGCAAACCACCTTTGGAAGGATTGCTTCATTATGCAGGAGTTCAAGAATTCTAATGCTTTCCGGTATGGTCACGGCTCCGGCGGTGGCTCAGGATCCGGGCCGGGTTACGGTGGAGGAAATTCCAGTTTAGGATTTAATGGTAATCCGGGCGGACATAACAATCAAAATAATTAGAACAACCAAGGTGGTTACAACCAGCAGCAGCAACAGTCAGGTTACCAGAGCAACCCGAAGCAGTTGAATAGTGGGCAGTACCATGTCTTCACCACTAGCTTGGACAAGCGAGACCGGAAGGTTCAGAGGCGGGCAGTCAACTCTGTTGAACCGGCCGTGCCCCGTTATCTACGCTGGTCTGAACAGCCAATCATATGGAGCAGAGAGGATCACCCTCCCCAGGTTGATAATCCGGGTCAGTTGGCTCTGGTGGTGGCGCCTCAGGTGGGAGGTTAAAAGTTCACCAAGGTGCTCATGGATGGAGGGAGCAGCATTAATATCTTGTACTATGAGACCTTTCGTCGTATGGGACTAACAGATAAAAATCTCAAACTGTCCAATACGGTGTTCCACGGTGTGGTACCTGGCAAGTCAGCATATCCTGTTGGTAAGATAGCTCTGGAAGTGGCCTTTGGATATGATCATGATTCCAGGTCGGAAACATTGACGTTTGAAGTAGTGAAAATCCAAAGTCCATATCACGCCCTGTTTGGGCAACCGGCCTACGCCAAGTTTATGGCACAGCCCTGTTAGGTGTATTTGCAGCTCAAGATGCCGGGTCACAAGGGGACAATAACGGTTCACGGAAGCCGTAAAATCGGTTTGGAGTGCGAGGAAGGAGATGCGGCCTACGCAGAGTCGGTTTGTGCCACCGAGGAGCTGAAGTATTATAAGGACAATGTTGATCCGGCGGACATGACTCCATTAAAGAAGCCAACTACGGAGCATGATCCGGCCCTGAAGTTCAAATCAGCAGCAGAAACTAAGCTTGTTGACTTCATACCTGGCGATTCGTCCAAGCAGTTCAGCATCAATGCCAACTTGGATCCGAAATAGGAAAGCATGCTCATCGAGTTCATCCGTGAGAATCGGGACATTTTTGCATGGAAGCCCTCTGACATGCCAGGTGTACCGAGGCAACTCGCTGAGCACACCCTTAATGTGGATCCTAAATACAAACCGGTGAAACAGTTCCTCCACTGGTTTAATGAAGAAAGACGCAAGGCGATCGGAGAAGAGGTAGCCAGGCTCTTAGCAGCTGGCTTTATTGTTGAAGTTTTTCACCCTGAGTGGCTTGCCAATCTGGTGCTGGTCCTTAAGAAAAACGGCACCTGGCGCATGTGTGTGGATTACACAGATCTTAATAAGGCTTGTCAAGAAGATCCTTTTGCCCTCCCCTGTATTGATCAAATTATTAATGCTACGGCGGGTTGTGAGCGTTTAAGGTTTTTGGATGCATATTCTGGTTATCATCAGATCAAAATGGCAGTTAAGGACCAGGAGAAGACGGCATTCATAACTCCCTTTGGAGCCTTCTGCTATGTGTCTATGCCCTTTGGGCTCAAGAGTGCCCAGGCAACTTATCAACGGTGTGTACAAAATTGTCTTCACAAGCAGATTGGCCGTAATGTACATGCTTACATGGATGATATCGTGGTTAAGTCCAGGGAGAAGGAGACTCTGGTTGACGACTTGAAGGAAACCTTTGATAACCTGAGGACGTACAAGATGATGCTTAATTTGGCCAAGTGTGTCTTTGATGTACCAGCAGGCAAGTTATTGGGTTTTCTGGTGTCCAACAGGGGAATTGAGGCTAATCCGGAGAAGATCACAGCCATCACCTCCCTGGCTAAACCGAAGTGCATCAATGATGTTCAACGCCTAGCAGGCTGGATTGCCGCGTTAAGCCGGTTTATCAGCCGCCTTGGTGAGAAGGCAATCCCTTTGTATCAGATGTTGAAGAAGACGGATCAATTCGTCTGGAGTTCTGCTGCAGATAAAGCATTTGAGGACTTAAAGCGGCAATTGGCCAATCCGCCTGTGCTCGCTGCTCCCATTGACAAAGAGCCGTTGCTGCTATATGTGGCTGCTAATGCTCGTGCGGTCAGTGTGGCTATTGTGGTGGAGCGAAAAGAGGCAGGTAAGGAGCATCCGGTTCAATGTCCGGTCTATTATGTCAGTGAGGTACTCATTGAGTCCAAGCAAAGGTATCCGCATTGGCAGAAGCTGGTATACGGAGTTTTTATGGCAAGCCGGAAGCTTAAGCAATACTTCCAAGGGCACCCCATTATGGTGGTCAGTTCTGCTCCCTTGGGGGATATCATCCAGAACCGGGAAGCGACTGGCCGGATTGCCAAGTGGGCTATAGAGCTTGGGCCGCACGGATTGAAGTATGTGCCTCGGACGGCGGTTAAGTCTCAAGCACTTGTTGATTTCATCAATGATTGGACGGAACTGCAAGCACCTGAAGAAAAGCTGGATCACACATATTGGACCATCCATTTTGACGGATCCAGGCAATTGGAAGGCTCGGGGGCTGGAGTCGTATTAACTTCCCCACGAGGTGATAAGTTTTGTTATGTTCTCCGCTTAATGTTCCCTTGTACTAACAATGCAGCTAAGTATGAAGCCTTGCTCCATGGTCTCCGGATGGCTAAGGAGATGAATCTAAGTCGAGTTAAGTGCTTCGGTGACTCGGACCTCGTGGCTCAACAAGTATCTGGCACTTGGGATTCCAAGGACCCACTCATGGCAGCATATCGTCGTGAGGTGGATATTGTTGCAGGTCACTTTAAAGGCTATCAGGTGGACCACGTGGACCGACGGAAGAATGAAGCGGCGGACGCTTTAAGCCGGCGGGGCTCTCAGCGCAAACCGGTCCCCACCAATGTTTTTCTGGATGTGCTGCACAACCCGTCAGTCAAGCTCCCTGGTGAAGCGGATTTGGCTATTCCTGATCCGGAGGCTCAATTGGTGGCAGCTCTTCATGTCATTCCGAATTGGACGCTTCCTTACCTGGCGTACATGAACCGGGGCGAGTTACCAGAGGATGAGACTCTAGCCCGACAGATAATCCGACGGTCCAAGTCCATGACTATTGTCAATGGCGAGTTGCATCATTGCAGTGTATCAGGGGCGTTTCAACGCTGTGTGTCTCCTGAAGAAGGCTGTGAAATTTTGCGTGAGATCCACGAAGGAGATTGTGGTCACCACACCGGTTCAAAATCTTTGGTGGCTAAAGCGTTTCGCCATGGCTTCTATTGGTTAACTGCTCATGCTGATGCGGAGGATCTGGTCAGACGATGTGACGGTTGCCAAAAGTTTTCAAGACGTGCTCATGTGTCGGCTCAAGAATTGAGAATGATTCCAATTACTTGGCCGTTTGCGATTTGGGGGCTAGATATGGTTGGGCCTTTCAAAAGGTCCAAAGATAAGAAGACCCACCTCCTGGTGGCGGTTGACAAGTTTACAAAATGGGTGGAGGCAGAACCTGTTAGCAAGTGTGATGCGGCCATGGCGGTTCAGTTCATCAAAAAAGTGATTTTCCGGTTTGGCTTTCCACACAGTATCATCATAGATAATGGTACCAATTTGTCCAAAGGTGCCATGAAGGAGTTCTGCGAACGGGAGCACATCCGGCTTGACGTTTCATCAGTGGCACACCCACAGTCCAATGGTCAAGCAGAAAGGGCTAATCAAGAGATCTTGAGAGGCATCAAGCCCCGGCTTATGGTTCCTTTGCAGAGAACATCGGGTTGTTGGGTAGAAGAGTTACCATCTGTGTTATGGAGCATCAATACTACACCCAACAGATCAATAGGATACACGCCGTTCTTCATGGTCTACGGAGCAGAGGCGGTTCTCCCAAGTGATATCCGTCATGACTCACCTCGTGTGGCGGCTTATGTTGAAGCGGACAACGAGACAGCACGACAAGACGCTTTGGACCCGTTGGATGAAGAACGTGACATAGCAGCCGCCCGCTCGGCGATTTACCAACAGGATCTTCGTCGTTATCACAGTCGCCGAGTCAGAACCAAAACCTTTCAGGAAGGATATTTGGTGCTTCGGCTCATCCAAGATCAGACTGATATGCATAAGCTATCCCCACCTTGGGAGGGACCTTTCGTGGTTAGCAAGAATATGCACAATGGGTCATACTATCTGGTCGATATTCGAGAGCATAAAGACTCACGTACATCAGAGGAGGAGACCATCAGGCCGTGGAACATAGCTCATCTTCGGCCTTACTATACCTGAGCCATTGGCTCTACTTATGTACATATTACAATGATGTATATATTATGATTAAATATAATAAACCGGAACCTCAGCTAAAGCGGGGTATCTGTTCTTTTACATCATGTGTGGTTACACGGAGTTGTTCTAAAGCGGCCTCCGGTTTACCCCTTGAGTTGGCTTTTCAAAGCATCATGTTATATCACTTGGGGGCTTGGTCGTGTCCGAACCAATGCAACACCTCTTGATAGGCGAGAGCCACCAGATCACTTGGGGACTTGGTCACATCTGAACCAGTCACGCCTCTTGATCAGCCTAAGGCCACAGAATCACTTGGGGGCTTGGTCGAACCCGAACCATTGCCACGCCTCTTGATCGGCATAAATGTCACGGTTTCATTTGGGGACCTGGCTGACTTGAACCATAGCTACACCTATCAGAAGCTTGGTCGTGTCCGACCATGGTAACACCATCTGATCGGCTCAAATAAAGCCTCTTTTTGCAAATGGTTTTATCATTGCCTTTGCTTCACATTTTTCTTTGATAGATATTTCTTTCTTTTTGTTGCGTTTTATAAAAACCGACAAAGTTTTAAGCTGGTTCAAACTTTCAATTGACGGAACACGGTCCATTTTTAATCCGGAGACTATTTGCCCGGTTTGATTTTTATAAACATCCTATTACGGAGTAACACGGTGTTTTATTATAACCCGGCACGGTTTACATGGTAAACCGGCATTATATATATAGGAGCTGCTATCTCCTCCAACAGTGTGGGTTTATAAACCTCCGCTTCAAGATTGGCCAAGCCAACTTCATGCCCAATGATGGCAGAAAATACTTTGGAAAGTGCATCACCCAAAGGAAGAACAAGTTGCAGTAATTATGCACGAAGGCATATCAAAATCAAGAGTATCGACTAGCCTATTACAAGGCAACACGGTGTCCAAAATAAGATCATTGTTTTTTCGCAAAGGAGAAGCGGTTTGAACCGGCTTCCGGTTCAAGCTTGGTCACCAGCCTGGCCTGATGGTTGTGGGTCATCCTGCGCCGCTTCAACTTCAGTTTCTCTACCCAGCGGCTGGAAATCAACAGTTGTCCAGTCAATTCCCATTAATGCTTGAAAGACAGCTTCATCATGGATCAGCAATGACGGTTCAATATCAGGAGCGTAAGTATGCTTACGGATTGGAGGGATAAGATTTTCCGCTTCAGGAATTGGTGCAACTACTCGCTTGTTTTGGTTGTCATATTGGGCTTGATAATGAGACAAGTCTGCTTCTTCAACCAATTGACAAGCTAGCGGACGCACCTCCCGGTTTATTGCTCGCAGATCCGCTTCACTAAACTCTGACCCGTCTTCCTTCAAGCTGGGATAGCCCTGAGCCGCTTCAACAGGATCAAAATCCGGCACCCAAGCTTTTGCCCGGATTAAGGCATTGATCGCACCGGTTCGAGCAGCGTATTTCTTCAGCTCTTCAACACAGGCAGGAAGCATCGACAGTCTCCTCAGAGTGTCCTGAATCAAAGTGGGCGCCGGATTGTTGTGGGATGCAGCAGAGATGATCCGCTGTGCACCAGTGTACAGTTGTTCGGTCAATGTGTAGGCGGCTTTCAATTTCTTCCGCACATCTGACCCCAAGTGACCAATGCGTGTCCCTGAAATATTACAAAGGGTTAACAAACCGGCAGCTTTATAAGACGGCTGAATCAATCCAAAAATCAGACCAGCTTACCAAAGATAGCAGCGGTCATGGCATGCACTTGCCGCTTTATGCTGGCCAGTTCGTCCGGCACCGGTTTCAGTGCAGCCTCGGCATCTTCTGCTCGTTTGGTTAAAGCGGATTTTTCAGTGGCCCAATCCGCCCGCTTCTTCTTGAAGCCCTCCTTAAGCTGTTCCATGGCGCTTAAAGCGCTGGTTAATTCCTCTTTTGCTTTGGAGGTTTCAGCTTGTTGGGATTTTAGATTTTTTTGGAGATCGGCGACTTGGTTTTCTTTTGTCTTCAGCTCAGCCTGCATATAGACAGATATATGATTCCGCAAGTAGTACAACAATTGAAGTACCAACCACATAACAAGTTATGCACTTGGCCCTTGGGGGCTAATGTATATTTGATCTTAATCTTTCAATAGATTCTAAAGTCCCAAGATCAATACAAGTATTCAACTTGGCACCTGGGGGCTAATGGCTATTTGCTCAAATAAAGATGACAATTACTTAAAGTCCCGGTTTAACTACGCTAAGTTGAACCGGCCCTTGGGGGCTACATCGGCGAATTCCGAAGTATGGAGATTTATATTAGCAAGTCCCAGTTTGAATGAAGATTCTAAACCGGCCCTTGGGGGCTACGAGAATTAACAAGATTGAAATGTCCAAGCAGGGAAAAGCACATGGAAGTTACCTCAAATTTCTCTTTCATCATATTCACCAGACCAGCTTCATAATCACGGCTGGTATACAGCCGGTTTAGATAGCCAGAATGAAGATCTTGGGCATTCAGAGCAGCATAGGTCGCCAAATCAACATCCCACTTGCCCTTGCCCATGGCAGCAAATTATTCTTTGGCGGTATGCTTGGATAAAGCAACAGGATTGCTAGGCTCTGTACGGCCAATACCAGTGATTACAACTTCATCATCATTAGCATCACCGGTTTGCACTGGCACAGTCGGTTTGTCAGCAGGCTGGGATGGACTGGTGGATCTCCCAAACCGGATGGGGCTTGTGGGCTGGTTGACAGGGCCTAAGGCGTCAATAGGCCTTTCTTCAGCAATGAAATCGTCATCCTGCTGTGGTGGATCATTAGGGATATCTTCATGAATAGCCGCTTCAAGATCTGGTGTTTTATTCGGTTCAGGGACGGTGTCCTCCTCGGCCGCTTTATCCAGGCGAGCCTTCTTGCTCGGCCTAGGCTTGGCCCTGAAAGGAATAACAAAGTCAAATACAGCATATGTTACAAGGTGATGTACCAAAAATATTATGATAAGTATAGCTTACCCAAGCACCGTTTTGAGTGGTGGCAGCTGAGTAGCCGATGACTCGCCAGAGGATGAGTGGGAAGTAACCTGATAATCGGAGTCAGATGGATTAAGAGGTTGACGAAAACAGCCCGCTTTAGGACAAGCACTGACAAGCAAATTAGAGACCTCTGAACGGCGTTTCTGAACCGGACTGTTCGGTAAACTGGCGGAGGTAACTACCTGGCCGCTGTGCCGGGTTGTGCGGCGAGCTTCGTGCTGTTGGGTCTTCATAAGAAATTTGGGATCCAAGTAAGCAAGAGGATGAGAAAATTTAACCTTCCGGTTTGCCTGACGGATTTTTAGTGAAGGCAAAGGGTCTGAATCGGAAGAGAGAGTAATTACCTCTGCAGCATTAGCATGGCTGGCTTCGGCATCATCCTGACAAATATCATCATCAATAAGGCGCATGAAAAATAGGCCAAGTGAGTCAAGCTCTACCTCAAGGTCCGGATTACCCACATAATCATCAGGCGCCGGATCAGAAGATGCAGTGGTTTTCTTCTTATGAGCAGGCCGTTTCACGACTTTAGTCTTTGGCCGGGTTGGTCGTTCCGGTTTGTCTATTTTTCTGGCTTCTCTTGTGGAAGTTTCTTGCTCCAAAATGGATCATTACCCTGTTTAAACAGACATTGATATTAAACAATGACCAGATATATCAATAACAGGTTCAGTAAAAAGAAAAATCAAACTCTTACAGTTGGCGGTTTGTTGGTGGCACAGAAGGGAAGCAGGCCGGTTCGAGCACAGACATGTTCCGGTTCATTCAGCATTTTATTCACAGCCTCTGTGATTTCTTCGTCGGTGAGCTGGATGTTAGCATGTCGCAGTGGGTCATCAACACTGCCAGTATACTCGCACATCAAACCGGAGCGCTGACTAAGGGGCAGTATGCTCCACGATATCCAACAGCGAGCAAGATCAACCCCTGTCAAACCGTTGGCCATGAAGGCTCTGAGCTTGGACAGTTGAGGAGCGTATTTGCTTCTCTCCTTGGCAGTCAACCTTTGCGGAAAGGGGTGTGTATTGCTAAGCCGCTCCGGACGAAAGCCAGGCAAAGGATTTTCACCAGCAGGGGAGGTGTCTTTGCAATAGAACCATGTTTGATTCCACTCTTTGGGATGGTTGTGCAGTTTGGCATGAGGGTATGTGACCTCTTTCCTTTTCTGAATCGCCACACCACCCAATTCCGTATTGGAACCGTCAGTAAACTCAGTGCGGCGGTTTAGATGGAAGCAGTCTCTGAACAACTCAACTGTGGGCTCCTCTTGAAAGAACACCTCACAAAGCACTTGGAAGTGACACATGTTTGTAACAGAGTTGGGGCCAGTGTCTTGTGGGCGGAGTTGAAAATTGGCCAAAACATCCCGGTAAAATTTAGAACCGGGCGGCTTAAAGCCCCGGGCTAAGTGATCTACGAAAATGACAACCTCTCCTTCTTGAGGTGTGGGAGGGCATTCTTTGCCAGGGACCCTCCAATGGATGGTGTTTTTGCTGCCTAAAGCGCCGATCAGGACTAAATTGTTCAGTTGAGTCTCTATGACGCAAGAAGGAACCCAGTTGCACTCATATACTTGCTTGGCCATGATGAAATCTACAAGATAGGTGATTCCGGTTCAAGAATGCATTGATTAAAGTACACTGGTATGTACAATGTTAAACCGGAGACAGCTTTATCTAAACCGAAGTTTTATGAAGCAACAACATCTGGCGGTTCAACAAGGGGACTAATGGTATATACCGGTTTGTTAATTTTTTTCTACACCAAGTTAAACCATCGGATCTAAGCATTGAAACAGTTGAGATTGCGGATGGGTAAGTGTACAGAAACAGATTTCACAAGATTTCTATACAGCGACGGATCTGAAGCAAGTTCAGAAAAGAAGGAAAATATTCAAGGTTCAAACAAGAACAGTACCGAATCAATGGGCAGAGATACAGGTAGATCTATGGTCTTGAGGCATGTAAGTGAAGGCGGATGCTAAAAACTACCGCTACACAGAGCAAAGGTTTACGAGTTCATCTAAGATCTATCATATGAGTACGAAGCAGACGATGAACACTAAAGAACTTGGAAACCCTAGAACGGATCTACGGAGGAAAAGGTGAAGAACTCACCGGAGCCGAGGAAGAAATAGAAAGTCGCCGCGATGCTCTGGTACAATTAGGGTGATGCAGCGGCCAAGGTTGGAGCAGAGGTCGTCGACTGTGGCGGAGCTCCGAAGCTGGACGATGCGGGGAATACGAAGCAGAAGGGCATGAAGGGGAAAAAGAAATGACCCTTCGGTCCTATTTATAAGGCAAGGGACATGTGTCAGGCGCGAAAATCAAGGGACCGTGGGTTTGGAAAAGAAGTTGTCGCCTCAATTGTCGCAGACCTATTAAACAAAAAAAGGTATCATGGATAAGTTTCTTTATAACAGGTGACGTCACGCCGGTTTACAACAACCAGAGAAGATGACGTCACGGCGCTTCAACAAACTACAAGAAGATGTTGAAGATGAAGTTTTTTGCTAAAGGATTGACATGAACCTGTTCAAATCAATCTGGGGCCTAATGTTGGGGATATTACTACTGGGCATAAACCGGCCTATCTGGGCCAGGTTAACTTCATCAGTAGTTAAGTATGTTAAAGCCCATGAAGGTAGATGAGGGCTTAAAGCCCATGATCGGTTTAAGGCCTGTAGCCGTAAACCGGCGTCGGTATGAAAACTTGTATTGTAAGTTAGGAATAAGTAGAGACCAAACCGAACATGTATATGAGCCGGTGTTGGGACTCTGTAAACCGATGGGCGTCACCCATGTATATAAGGGGACGACCCGGCGGCGGTTCAAGGACAACGAATGACAACTCGAGACTTAGGCGAATCTTGTTTGCTCCCTAGTCATCGAAACCCCATCAATTCCATCACAACTAGACGTAGACTTTTACCTTCATCGAAGGGGCCGAACTAGTATAAACTCTCTTGCGTCCCTGTGTCCGCTTTAACCCCTTCAAGCTAACCCATTGCGATGGCTCCATGACTAAGTCCTTTCACGAGGACATCTACCATGACAAAACCACGACAACCCCCTTTAACAGTACGGTGTTTCCTATGACTCAAGAAAGAGAAAATGAAACTACGAAAACAAAAGTCTTCACGCTTCATGTTCCTCGAATGAATACCAAGTCTTCAAGATCACACCAATTTCTTCACTTTCAAAGTCTTCAGAAAGTCTTCAGAGATCCAAAGTCTTTATTCGAAGAACTTCATTTTTAGGGGTTGACTTTCTCTGTAAATATCAAACTCCTCATAGACTTATAGACCTGTGTACACTCACAAACGCATTAGTACCTTAACCTATAAGTCTTCAATACACCAAAATCACTAAGGGGCACTAGATGCACTTACAGATATGCAATGAATTTAAGAATTTTCTTTCCCTTGGATGTCTTGATCCCCCTGAATCTAGCATGGGATAATGGGAGAAGATAGGGAACAGAAAAATAGAGCTCAAAGAAACAAATGAAATAAGTACATATGAACATGTCTTTCCCCCAAGAAGACATGTGGCATCTCTCCTCTTGAACATTAAGCATCTGGGATCCTTGAAGATTACTCTTTCCTGGAGTATTCCCTCCCCTAGAGATCTCTCTCCCCCTAGAGATATGATTAAGCTTTGATGTGATCTCTCTCTCCCCCTTTGACATCAATTTCCAAGAAGGGTCTTATGGAATTTGGTGTGAATGGGTTCAGTCCTTGAATCACAGTACAAAGCATTAAGATAAATGTGATGCTTGCAGAGGACAAGATTAATTGAGTGGAGCTGGATCAAGAATGAAGCAGGAATAAATGGCAAAATGTTTTTCCTGTAGTGCAATCGGTGTCACCGAGTTGTATGCTTCGGTTGCTCCGAAAATCTTCGGTTAGACCGGAAGCATGAAACCGGTGGAACCGAGTTCATCACAGAAAAACACTTCTCACCTCAGCTCACTAGACAAATAAGATCTCACAAAGATTTGCAATGAATTGGATGCACAAAATGCAGAACATAGAACAGAGAAAAGAAATAAAAAGGTCTAGATGAAGTTTGAAAGGGGAAATAAATATGCATGACACAAGTGCAATAACACAAAAAGAACACAAGAGACCTTCATCTAGAGTTGGGCGGTGACAAAGTCACCTATGTTAGAGTACATTGACTTAGGAGTCAAGTGAGATCACTTGATCATAGGTCGTACTCATAGTTTAAGCTCAAAATGGGGTTACCATTTTTCGTTTAAGTATCTTGATGTATTCACATCTTGTCGAGTTGCTTTGACTCATGACTTGGAGTAAAGCTACTCTAAGATGGAATAACATACCTTGGGTGGCGGTGTTGATCTTTATCATGTAGTTGAACTTGTGTGGGTTGCTCAAGGTTGATGTAGCCCATCAAGAGTTGGGAGCACCCTTTGGATTTTGAGTTCATATACCTACATGGGTTAGATTTCTCAAGGAAGAGAACTTGTGTATCCAACATGACAATCATGAAACTCAACATAGAATTTGTCAAAGGATATGTTTGAAAGATTTCGTGCTTCCTTGTCATCAATCACCATTGTGTAGAGACTTGATGATGTAGAGATTGCTCAAGATGTGAGTGAATTGCAATCTCTTATAATTAGATTCATACAAGTACCTACAAGGGTTAGATAACATGCAAGATGCAAATTTTCAAGACATAAGATAATCATCATAGGAGAAATATCAAGAGATTAGTTGTAAGCTCAAGTCTTGCATGTATCCAATGTAGTTACTACTCCAAGTTTGAAGCGCCAATGATGTTCAATTCACCTCTTAACCTGCAAAACACTTTCTCATCAAGTGGTTTGGTGAATGTATCTGCTAATTGCTTATCGGTGCGAACATGCTTAAGGTTTATGTCACCCTTAGCAACATGATCTCGAATAAAATGATGACGAACTTCGATATGCTTAGTTCGAGAGTGTTGCACGGGATTGTAAGCAATCTTGATAGCACTTTCATTGTCACAAAGCAATGGAACATGTTTCACATATATCCCATAATCTTTAAGAGTCTAGGTCATCCAGAGTAATTGAGCGCAACATGAACCCGCAGCAATGTATTCTGCTTCAGCGGTGGATAAGGATACCGAGTTTTGTTTCTTGGAAGACCAAGACACAAGAGATCTACCAAGGAATTGACAAGTACCCGAAGTGGACTTCCTATCAACCTTGTCACCGGCATAGTCCGAGTCGGAGTAGCCAACAAGATCAAAGGAAGCTCTCTTTGGATACCAAATGCCAAAATTTGGTGTATGTATTAAGTATCTCACTATCCTTTTCACGTCCTTAAGATGACATTCCTTAGGAGCAGCTTGATATCGTGCAAACATGCACACACTTAACATGATATCGGGATGCGAAGCACATAGATATAACAATGAACCAATCATAGAGTGATAAACCTTTTGATCGACCGGTTCACCATCTTTGGTCAAATCAAGATGTCCACTAGTAGGCATGGGTGTAGTCATACCTTTGCATTCTTGCATATTGAACTTCTTGAATAAGTCCTTGGTGTACTTCGTTTGAGAGACAAAGGTGCCTTCCTTAGTTTGCTTGATTTGCAAACCAAGAAAGAATTTGAGTTCACTCATCATAGACATCTCAAACTTTTCCGACATTAGCTTCCCAAACTTTTCACTAAAATGAGGGTTAGTTAATCCAAATATAATATCATCGACATAAATTTGGCATACAAATAGTTCTCCATTAACCCTTTTAGTAAAAAGAGTAGAATCTATTTTTCCAATTTCAAAGCCTTTTTCAATAAGGAACTTGGTCAAGCATTCATACCATGCTCTAGGAGCTTGTTTAAGACCATACAGGGCTTTGTGAAGTTTATAAACATGATTAGGTTTCTTAGGGTTGACAAAGCTGGGAGGTTGCTTAACATAAACTTCCTCTTCAATTTCACCATTTAGAAAAGCACTTTTAATGTCCATTTGGTACAACGTGATATTATGGTGATTAGCATAGGCGAGTAAGATGCGAATGGACTCAAGTCTAGCAACGGGAGCATACGTCTCACCATAGTCCATACCTTCAACTTGTGTGTAGCCTTGGGCGATGACACGCGCTTTGTTGCGAACCACTTGTCCATCTTCATCTTGCTTGTTGCGAAACACCCATTTGGTACCGATGATGTTGTGGTTGTTGTCGGGCTTTTCAACTAATGTCCACACTTGATTTCTCTCAAAGTTGTGTAGCTCTTCATGCATAGCGTTTATCCAATCCGGATCTTCCATTGCTTCTTCAACCTTCATAGGTTCAATGCGAGAGATGAATGAATAGTGTTCACAAAAGTTAGCTAAATGAGTTTTTGAGCGAGTGATTCTCCCGGTTTGGATATCATTGTAGATTTGCTCCACGGGATGATCTTTAGCAATTATTGCTCGAACTCATGAAAGCTTTTGCTTGGGTCTTTGTTGAACATCTTCTTCATCTTGTTCTTCTTCTTGGCCTTCTTCATTGTTGGCGTTGTCGTTCTCTTGTCGTAGTGGAGAAGGAGGTTGTTGACGTTTGTCTTGGTGCACTTCCTCGTTTTCTTCTTCTTGGTGTGTCCCACTCGTGGATGCTTCCGTATCAACTCTTGGTTCACCTTGTCGTGAGTTAGAAGCTTCCACTTGGACGGACGAGGTACTCTCCTTCACCTCCATTGGACGAATCTTGTCGATAGACAAGTCTTGGATTGCTTCCGAGGGATCTTTGTCTCCTACATCAATTGGCAATTTCTCTACTTGTGAGCCGTTAGATTCGTCAAACTTCACATCTACCGTTTCTTCAACCTTTCGGGTGAAATTGTTGTAGACACGGTATGTGTGAGAGTTTGAGCCATAACCAAGTAGGAAACCTTCATGAGACTTAGGAGCAAATTTAGAACGACGATGCTTATCAAGAATGTAGCACTTTGAGCCGAATACTCGAAGGTTTCCAACTTGGTTTTTTTTACCGGTGAGGAGCTCATATGCCGTCTTGCCGAGTAGCTTGTGAAGATACAAGCGATTTGTTGCATGACAAGCTGTCTCTACCGCTTCCGCCCAAAAGTGTTTTGGCGTCTTGTACTCATCAAGCATCGTTCTTACCATGTCGATAAGAGTCCGGTTCTTCCTCTCAACAACTTCATTTTGTTGAGGTGTGTACGTAGCCGAGAACTCATGTGCGATCCCTTCTTCGTCAAGAAAGGTGTCCACATTTGCGTTCTTGAACTCCGTTCTGTTGTCGCTCCGAACCTTCTTGATCTTCACGTCAAATTGATTTTGGGCCTTCCTAGCAAAGTTTTTGAAGATCTTTTGGACCTGCGATTTGTCATCAAGAAAGAACACCCACGTAAATATTGAAAAATCATCAACTATGACCAGACCAAATGAGTTACCACCGAGACTCTTGTAGGCATTTGGACCAAAGAGATCCATGTGAAGTAGCTCGAGTGGTCTTCTTGTGGTCATGATGTTCTTAGCACGATGACTTCCTCCAACTTGTTTCCCTGCTTGACAAGCACTATAGAGTCTATCCTTGTCAAATATGACATCGTTAACGCCAAGGATATGATTTCCTTTAATGAGTTTGTCAAGGTTTCGCATGCCCACATGGCCTAGCCTTCTATGCCACAACCAGCCTTTAGAAGATTTAGCAATTAAGCAAGTTTTAGGTTGATCCTTTTTAGTGAAATCAACAATGTAAAGATCTCCTCTACGTATACTGGTAAAGACAGTTTTATGATTATCTCTATGAAACACTTGGCAGTCTACTTCAGTAAATAGGACATTGAAACCGAAATCAGCAAGTCTAGATACTGAAAGTAAGTTGTAGCCAAGAGATTCAACGAGCATGACATTTTGTATGGAGCTATCATGTGAGATGGCCACCTTACCAAGGCCAACCACCTTACCCTTTGAATTATCACCAAAAGTGACATACTTTCGAGGGCCGTCATTTTCAGCAAGCTCACGGAACATGTCTTTATCTCCGGTCATATGATCAGTACATCCACTATCAAGGACCCATTCCTTTCCTCCAGCCATGTAGCCGCGAAGATTTGCCATAAGACCAAAGTGTCTCATCACATCATCGAGATCATAGTCACTATCATCATCATCCTCATCCGAGTATTCATGTTCAACATCATCTTGTGATTCATCAATTCCTAGAGAGGGCAGTTCATTAGATAAATGATCATTTCTATAGTTATCCTTATGAATTTTAATATCTCTAGAAATGATATTGCTAATGATTCCAACATCTCCTTTGGCACTCGTAAGATTAGTAAGCTCAAATAAGCGGTCAGCGAATTTGGGATCATTGGAACTCATCTTAATCAAGGCAATAGACTTATGGAGGATTTCATCTAGATCTTTCAAGGAATAATTTGGAAAGAGTTCCTCAAGAAATTTCCATATAGTTTAGGCACACTTAAGAGTAGGCAAACATCCAATCAAATTTCTAGGCAAGCCTCTAGTGATAAGATTAACAGTTCTAAGATTGCGAATCATGTCAATTGACTCATCAAGGGTAGGATGCATGGGATCAACATGAGGTGCACAAGGGCTAGCAATATACTTGTTCAAGTGATATTCATTGAAAATCTCAAGCATTTCATTTTTCCACTCATGAAAATAGTCTCCATCAAGAATAGGCACTCTATGTCTAAGACTCCCCAAAGTAGACTCATCCATCTTCCTCCAATGGTGTTTAAACCAAGGCAATGGAGACCAAAGATCTGATACCAATTGAAGGGATCGAGAAGAGGTGTCTAGAGGGGGGTGATTAGACACTAAGTGTCAAAACTTGCAGTTTTTAATTTCTTTAAGTTGAAGTGGAGCTTAGGCACTAGTTTAACTAACACAATACATATCAAGCAAGCATGCAAAGAGTATATGAGCAACGGAAAGTAAAGCATGCAACTTGCAAGTATGTAAAGGGAAGGGTTTGGAGAAGTCAAACGCAATTTGAGACACGGATGTTTTTGTCGTGGTTCCGATAGGTGGTGCTATCGTACATCCACGTTGATGCAGACTTCAACCCACGGAGGGTAACAGTTGCGCGAGTCCATGGAGGGCTCCACCCATGAAGGGTCCACGAAGAAGCAACCTTGTCTATCCCATCATGGCCATTGCCCACGAAGGACTTGCCTCACTAGCGGTAGATCTTCACGAAGTAGGCGATCTCCTTGCCCTTACAAACTCCTTGGTTCAACTCCACAATCTTTGTCGGAGGCTCCCAAGTGACACCTAGCCAATCTAGGAGACACCACTCTCCAAGAAGTAACAAATGGTGTGTTGATGATGAACTCCTTGCTCTTGTGCTTCAAATGATAGTCTCCCCAACACTCAACTCTCTCTCACAGGATTTGGATTTGGTGGAAAGTTGATTTGAGTGGAAAGCAACTTGGGGAAGGCTAGAGATCAAGATTCATATGGTAGGTTTCATGGGTTTGTCACGGCAGATGTCCTCGTGAAGGGACTTAGTTGTGGAGCCATCGCAACGGGTTAGCTTAAAGGGGTTAAACCAGACAAGGGGACACGGGAGTTTATACTAGTTCGGCCCCTTCGATGAAGGTAAAAGCCTACGTCTAGTTGTGATTGGTATTGCTAGGGTTTCGAAGGCCAGGGAGCGAATCCGCTTTGTCTGGCTTTCGAGTTGTTGTTGTCTGTCCCTAAACTGTGGCCGGGTCGTCCCTTTATATACATAGGTTGACGCCCGCCAAGCTACAGAGTCCCGAAGCCGGTTTATAAACGTATCCGGTTCGGCCTCTCTCTTTCTATCTTACTATACAAGTTACATGACTAGGCTGGTTTACATTTACATACTGTAACTCGCCTTTGAGCCCTCCGTAAAGCGCTAGCATCTTTACGTCTTCATGGGCTTCTAATCTTCAAGGAGTCAACCCAGCTACATAAGGCCGGTTTACCTCCAGTAGTAATATCCCTAACTTTAGGCCCCAGATTGGTTTGAACTTGTTCATGTCAATCTTCCACACTTTAGAAAAAATATTCTCTCTTGTCTTCATTTTTGATCTTGTAAACCGCCGTGACGTCATACTTCAAAATTACGATAAACCGTCCTAACGTCATCCGTCCATTGATATCAGAGATTTCCTTCATTTAATATGTATCCAGTTGTCGAGGCGACACCTTTATTAACTTATCCATTTTTTGGACTCCTCAATTCCCGCACTTGCCATTTTTCACTTCGCCTTATAAATAGGACCGAGGGGTCATTTTCACCGTTTCCTCCCATGCCTCTTCGCATCGTCTTCCTCGCGTCGCTCAGCCTCTGGAACTCCGCCGCCACCGTCGACCGTCGTTTATGCTCCGACCTCGGCCGCTGCATCACCCTGAACGCACCAGAGAACTGCGGCGCCCTTCCGCTTCCTCACTAGCTCCAGTAAGTTCTCTTCTTTTTTCACCATAGATCTGTTCTAGGGTTTCGATATTCCTCGCAGTTCTTCCGAAGTTCATCAGTGCTATTCTTCCATGTTCTTCCTTTAATAGATGGACACTTCATGCTTGATACATCTCTTACCGTAGCTTTCCTACCATGATCATCACAAATCTTTATGCGCAAAGAACTGATCTGTCTGTCAAAAATTGCTTCAGTTCTGCACTCCTTCAAGATCCAATTATTTTTGCTTTTCTGTCTTATCTCTAGATCCGAAAGTTTTATACATCACTGTGAGATATGTTTCTCCTCGCACCAATATAAGCGATTTGATATTGGATAAATAGTCTATGCCATTAGCCCTCTGATCAACCGGAAGAGCATGTTACCTTCATAATTATGCTCTGGTTTAACAGTGTCTGATCAATCCTGCGCTAGCATTACCTTCTTTCTCATTATACTAGTCTCCGGGTTGTACCATTTATTATATTAGTACGTTTCTTACTCCCTTTTCTCTTGTGTATGATTATGCATAATGTATAAACCGGCCTTTCATTTTCAGTTTCTTCGCTTTGCAATGGCCAAACAATTCACTGCCTGCAACTGGGCCCGTTCCCGGGTTATTGAGGCTCAACTGGATGAGATGGTTAGCATCGGCTCTCTGCCTAAGAAAACGGAGATCAAATGGCGAGCCCCAGGAACTGAGAATCCTCCAACCCCAAGACAAGGCGAAGTGGTAATCTTTGTTGACCATATAAGCCGTGCTTTCAAACCGCCAGGGTCAAAATTTTATCGAGATGTGCTTGCCAGCTTCCAACTGCATCCACAAGATATTGGTCCCAATTCAGTCTCCAACTTATGCAATTTCCAAGTCTTCTGTGAAGCCTATTTACAGGAAGAACCAACTGCAGAATTGTTCCGGGATTTCTTTCAGTTAAACGGGCGCACAGAGTTTGTGAATGGCCTAATACAGAGCTTGGTGGTGTTTCGATTCAAAAGCGGAAAGAAGTGGAATTTCCTCATGCCAAACACCATAGCCACCAAAGGAATGGAACCAAACATGGTTCTATTGCAGAGACACTTCGCCTGAAGATGAGAATCCCCTCCCCGGTTTCCGAGATCATAGATTATCCAATACTCACCCAATGCCACAACGCCTGAGCTCCTCAGAAAGGGCAAAATATGCTCCTCAAATCGCCAAACTCCGGGCCTTTATGGCAAACAGTTTAATAGGTGTGGATTTTTTACGCTGTTGGATATCTTGGAGTATCTTGCCGCTAAGCCAGCGTCCCGGTTTAATGTGCGAATATACCGGTGAGGTTGACGATCCTCAACGCCACTGCAACATCCAATTATCTGAGGAAGAAGTTACTGAAGGTGTAAAGAAGATTCTGAATGAATCGGAACTGGTCTGTAGTCAAACCGGTCTGAGTCCCCTCTACACCAAGAACAAACCGCCTGCTGTAAGCATTACACTTCCTCTTCATCTCTAATATCTTTGACTTATACAAGTTGTAACCCTTCTTCTTTATATGTATAGGGTGATGACCCCTTCTAGAAATGGAAATCCATAGAGAAAGCGGCAAAGCCAACTGGAGACAAAGTGGCCAAGCCAACCCGCCTGAAGACCAAAGCCGTAAAACGGACGTCAAAGCGGAAAACGGCTGGCCGGATTAATATGGATCTTGATGATGATACTGATGACCCAGAAGCTGAGGTAGAACTTGAGTCACTTGGCTCTCTTTTTATGCATCTTGTTAACAATGATCTTCCTCAGGAGGAGGCCGAAGCTAGTCAGGCTGAGGACGTAGAGGTAATTACCCTTTCCTCCGGTACAGACTCTATGCCAACACAAAAACCTCGCCAAACAATCCGGAAAGTAAGATTTTCTCATCCTCTTGCTCACTTGGATCCAACATTTATTTTGAAGACTCAACAGCATGAGGCTCGCCGGACAACTCGGCACAGTGGCCAACAGGTCACCTTTACCGGTTTACCTGATACTCCGGTTCGGAAGCGTCGGTCTGAGGTCTCTCCTACTTCTGACCATTCTTACCCCAAGGCAGGTTATTTCAGACAGCCTCTTAATCCGTCCGATTCAAATTATCAGGTGACACCTCCTTCCTCTTCTGGTGAATCGACAGCAACTCAACTCCCCCCTTTGAAAACTGTGGCTGGGTGAGTTACGAAAAAACCTTTCCTTTCAATGCGCGCTAAATCTTTTGAACGGGATGTTAACCCTTTTTATTCTACTTGCAGGGCCAAATCCAGACCCAGCAAGAAAGCTTGGGTCACCAATCCGCCAGAAGACCCTGTTGCTGAAGAATAAGAACCAAGAGTTGAACCGGAGCAAGCAGGTGAACCAGAAGGCCTCCATCCTGAAACAACTTTTGACGATCCTCCCCTTGACGGCCAACATACTGACGAACCCACAGATGTTGAGCCTGCCGCCCCTGATGTTGAACCGGCAGAACCAAACCAGGCTAATCGAATGAAAGACACTGAACTTCCATCATCATCCGCCCAAAATCCTGAAGGCCAAGGCGATGACATTATTATTACTGGAGCAGGCCACAGTTCTCCTGGTCATCCCATCATTTTGGCTTAGCATAGTGCCAAAGAAGAGCAAATTGCCAGGGATAAAGGTAAATGGAGCACCGACTTATCAGACTATGCTCATCTTAACACTGATGAGCTTCATTCCGGCTTCTTGAACCGTCTGCACTCAAACCGGGATTATGAAGCCGGTTTGGTGAATTTGATGAAAGAACGATATGAGGTAAATTCTTCTCCCTTGCACATTGATTTATAGCTGAAATACTATTCCAAGTAGCCCCCAAGAGCCGTTTTATGATTGTCAATCATAAACCGGGTCTTTATAATACTTTAAGCATCCCATCATTAATCCTTGCCAATGCGTGTCTTCAATCATAGATAAAACTCATGTTTGAAAAATTAGATAACGTTTTGTAGCATAGCCCCCAAAGGCCGGTTTAACTTGGCAAGTTAATCCGGTTTTTTAATCCACACCGCCAGTTTAGAACAAACGTACATTAGCCCCCAAGTGTCAAGGATAATGCTTGCATTGTTCTGGAGACTTGCATAGAAGGTAGTATTTGAGAGCAAATAAGAATTAGCCCCCAAGTATGAAGAGGATAACTTGTTATATGCTTTATACTTAGTGCATATATATGTTGTTTTGTTGAAAATACCTTCAATATTGCAGGCTGAACTGAGAAGCAAAGATGCCAAAAACTCTGACTTGCAAGAACATGTGAAGTCACAACAAGCCGAAGCTGCAAAAGCCAAAGAGGAGCTGACCCAGGCCCTGGCCGGAATGGAAAAATTGAAAGAATCCTTTAATCAAGATCGTGCTGCATGGGAAACCGAAAAAGCTGGTTTAACCAAAAGAGCCATAGATGCCGAGGAAGCCCTGAAACCGGTGGTTGAAGAACTAGCCGGTTTGAAGCGCCAAATCAACGCTATGACCTCTGCTATCTTTGGTAAGTATTTGCTTATGTATGTTGCGTCAGTCAATGAATCTTAAAACTGACCACGATGTTGAAAAATCTTTGGCAGGAACTCGGATCACTCATCTTGGTGCAGATATGCGGATGAAGCTCAAAGCGGCATACACATTGGTTGAGCAACTATACTCTGGATCCCAGCAAGCCATTAGTACAGCAGCCTATAAAAACTGGCACCAACGTTGATTAAGGAAACCCGTGAGAAGCTGGGCATGTTACCGGCGCGTATTGCCGAGTTGAAAAGAGCCGCTGCAAGAGCCGGAGCATTAACTGCCCTTATTCGAGCCAAGGCCTGGATTCCAGATCTTGACGCAGAGGATATCATTAAAGGGTATCCAGGCGTTAAAGAAGACGGTTCAAACTTTGATAATGATGATCTTTGGTGGTTGACCAAACAGATGCGGCCAGCGGCCAGCAAATTAGCTGAAGACACCGATTTGTCCCATTTTCAACCATTTTATAATGCAAAAGGGAAAAGACAACCGGCCGAGATCCATGAAGTCGAAGAACTTGTGCCTCCGATTCGTAAGCACACTTATGCCCCTGATATTAACCCTTCCGATCTTATCCATGAAGAAGCAGTATTCCAAGCTTTAACCGGAATTGATTGGTCAACGGCTGATTTCCAACAGCTGGGGAGGGATGAAGAAGTGCCGACACCAACTAATCCGCAACCGTCAAACCGTTGTGATGAAGAGTCCTAATCCGGTCGCCGGTTTATATGGCTACTGTGAAAAACAATGGCACTGTTGAGCCGCTTTAAAGCTTCATGTAATAGGATAGCTGAAACTTTGTTTATCTGCCATGCCATCGAGCATGCTTCATAGCCCATTGTGACAATCTGTGCCGCCCTTCAGGATATATTTTATGAATAGTCTATGATGACTTGCCTTCCTGGGTACAAAAAACTTCAAAGTGTCTAGCGGTTTACCGCTAAACATGTCATAATATCCAAGAAGTATATAGTACTTGAGCTGAATAATCAAGTGTTTGTACAAAAACACTGTACAGAACATACCTCATTGAGTGAGCAAACGTGTATACAGCAAAGGTGTTTAACACCAACCCGATACGTTTGATAATCTCATCTTCATAATGCTGGTCTATCTATTAAACCGGACCGGTATACCTACCGGATTTTCTTCATAACACTGGTGATTTAGTCAAACTATACCGGGCCAGTGACCATCGGTTTATAACTGATCATGAGCCAATAGCTGGTGGTTAGAAAGCAAGCCGGATCAAGGATGCCGGTTTATCAAAAAATACTTATGATTGTCAACAAACAAAATTCAAATAGGAAAATATGCGAGGCTTTTTACGAGCTGCCAGGCTCCAAATCGAGGCTTTTCATGGGTTGCCAGGCCTCTGAGTTAAACCATTTAACAAAGCCTTTTAAGATGGGCCTCAAATTAATTAATCACCGTTTCAACTATGACAAGTTCAGGGTCTTTAAAAGATTCACTTGTCAAACGTTCGATGGGTCATGCCAAGATTACCTGGATAGGAGTGGCTTACTTGATGAAGGCAGGTTAACCCAGGGTTTTAGGTGAATACACCAGGCTTCCAAGCCGTGGCTTGATAGCCAATTACGAGGGTCCTTTCAAACTCTTTGTTGCTTTGCAAAAAAGAGCCCCAAGTAACTTTGTGAGCGATGCTCAGCATGTGCCTATGTTTGAGTTTGTACAGTGTACAATACTCTCTTTGGCTCCACAAATTTTTCCTTCTGTGGCTGAAATGCCTATCAAGAGGTGTAGCTGTGGTTCAAACATGACGAAGCCCCCTAGTGATTTTCTTTATCGTTATGCAGTTGCTAAATCCGGTTTAACAAAGACTCCGCTTTAACCGTTAACTTGTAAAAGCACACATATGATATAAGAAAGAACGGATACCCCGCTTATAACGGAGGCTCCGGTTTATTATATGGTATATACACTGTCATAAATATGTACAGGTGAAAAAGCCTATGGCTTCAAGTATAGTAAGGCCGAAGGAGAGCTATGTTCCATGGCCGCTTTGTCTCCTCCTCCGATTGACGTGAGTCTTCATGCTCGCGAACATCAATGAGGTAGTAGGATCCGTTGTGCAGATTTTTGCTGACCACAAAGGGTCCTTCCCAAGGGGGGGATAACTTATGCATATCAGTCTGATCCTGGATGAGCCGGAGCACCAAATCACCTTCTTGAAAGGTTCTAGTTTTAACCCGACGGCTGTGATAACGTCGGAGATCTTGTTGATAAATCGCCGAACGCGCTGCTGCAAGATCCCGCTCTTCATCCAACAGGTCCAGAGAATCCTGACGTGCCTTCTCATTATCAGCTTCAACATAAGCTGCCACACGGGGCGAATCGTGACGGATGTCACTAGGAAGAACCGTCTCTGCTCCATAAACCATGAAGAAAGGCGTGTAACCCGTAGACCTATTGGGTGTGGTGTTGATGCTCCATAACACAGAAGGTAGCTCCTAGACCCAACAACCCGGCGTCCGCTTTAAGGGAACCATAAGCCTTGGTTTGATACCCCGCAGAATTTCTTGATTTGCCCTTTCCGCTTGACCATTAGATTGGGGGTGAGCCACTGATGCTAGATCAAGCAGGATATGCTCACATTGACAGAATTCTTCAATCTCTCCTTTTGACAAGTTAGTGCCATTATCTGTTATAATGCTATGTGGAAAGCCAAACCGGAATATCACCTTTTTGATAAATTGAACCGTTGTGGCTGTATCACACTTGCTGACTGGCTCTGCCTCTACCCATTTAGTGAATTTATCAACTGCTACTAACAGATGGGTCTTCTTGTCCTTGGAGCACTTGAAGGGTCCAACCATATCCAGCCCCCAAGTGGCAAACGGCCACGTAATTGGAATCATCCGCAACTCTTGAGCCGGAATGTGGGCACGGCGGGCAAACTTTTGACATCCATCACATATTTTGACTAAATCCTCCGCATCAGCATGCGCCGTCAACCAGTAAAAATCGTGGCGAAAAGCTTTAGCAACCAACGACTTTGAACCGGCGTGATGACCGCAATCCCCTTCATGAATTTCTCGCAAAATCTCACAACATTCTTGAGGAGAAACGCATTGTTGAATCGCTCCTGAAACACTATAACGATGTAACTCCCCGTTGAGTATGGTCATGGACTTGGAACGCCGGATTATCTATCGAGCCAACGTTTCCTCAGCTGGTAACTCACCCCGGTTCATGTAATCCAGATATGGGATCGTCCAATCCAGTATGGCATGCAAAGCTGCCACCAATTGAGCCTCCGGCAGGAACAGCCAAATCTTCTTCGGTTGGTATTTTGACTGACGGATTGTGCAACACATCAAGAAAGACATTGGGCGGAACCAGTTTACGTTGGGAACCAAGACGACTTAAAGCGTCCGCCGCTTCATTCTTCCGCCGGTCTATATGGTCCACCTGATAACCTTTAAACTGACCAACCACTGTGTCCACCTCTCGCCGATATGCAGCCATGAGTGGGTCTTTAGAATCCCAAGTGCCAGACACTTGCTGAGCCACTAGATCTGAATCGCCGAAGCACTTAACCCAGCTCAAATTCATCTCTTTAGCCATCCGAAGACCGTGGAGTAAAGCCTCATATTCGGCTGCATTGTTAGTACAAGGGAACATTAAACGGAGGACATAACAAAACTTATCACCTCGTGGGGAAGTTAATACGACTCCAGACCCCGAACCCTCTAGCTGTCTGGACCCATCAAAATGAATAGTCCAATATGTATTATCTGGTTTCTCCTCAGGTGCCTATAACTCCGTCCAATCGTTGATGAAATCTACGAGTGCCTGGGACTTGATCGCCATGCGAGGTATATATCTGAGCCTGTGGGGTCCAAGCTCAATGGCCCACTTGGCAATCCGGCCAGTTGCCTCTCTATTTTGAATGATGTCTGAAAGTGTGTTATATCGATTAGAAGGGGCGTGAATAGGCAATTTTTATGAAAGTCTTCAAAACATGGAAGTTTCGAAGACAAACGATAGAAATAAACCTATTACCATGTAGCGGAAGGTAGACTACACTAGGCAAACCATAGTCAAGTATTCAATGAAGTGAAAGCACAATGACTAATAGCAGCTAGGCAGTAAAGATCAGGTAGGAAGATATTGTGAAGCCAATCAGAACAAGCAGTCACTCAGTGAAGACAAAAGATAATGCAATCATACAATGACTTCACAAGGACCAACGGTAAGTAAGGGAAGGGAAGGATGAAACCAGTGACTCGTTGAAGACAATGATTTGTTGGACCAGTTCCAGTTGCTGTGACAACTGTACGTCTGGTTAGGGTGGCTAGGTATTTAAACCTGAGGACGCATAGTCCCAGACACCCAGTCCTGAACACGCAGCTCAGGACACTCAGTCCTCACCGTATTCCCCTTGAGCTAAGGTCACACAGACCTCGCCCAATCACTCTAGTAAGTCTTCAAGGTAGACTTCCAAACCTTCACAGACTTCGTTCACCGGCAATCCATAATGACTCTTGGATGCTCAGAACGCGACACCTAACCGGCTGGAGGATTCACAGTCCTCAAGTGTAATAAGTCTTCAGATCACATAGACAAGAAGACTTAAGTGATGCCTAACACTCTTTGGCTCTGGGTGGTTAGGGCTTTATCCTCACAAGGAATTCTCTCTCAAAGGCTTCGAGGTGGGTTGCTCTCAAATGACAAAAGTCGTACTCTAACTCTGAGCAGCCAACCGTTCATGGTTGTAGGGGGTGGGCTATTTATAGCCACTAGGCAACCCGGCCTGATTTTTCCAAAATGATCCTGGGTCACTAAGGAACTGACACGTGTTCCAACGGTCAGATTTCAAACACACACGGCACCTTTACTTGGGCTACAAGCAAAGCTGACTTGTCCAACTCTAAACAAGATTCGCTCTCATAGTCTTCACTCGAAGACATAGGATTTTGGTTAAGCATCACTTCAGTCATTCTGACGGGTTCTCTTGGACCCCACTTAACAGTACGGTGGTTCCTATGACTCAACAAGGAAGAAAAAGAACTACGAAAGATCTAAGTCTTCGCGCTCCATCATCTTCATGCGATGTCTTCTCTTGTCATAGTCTTCAATGTGAATGTCTTCACATACCACCTTTGACTTCAATGTCTTCATACATTTTTAGGGGTCATCTCTGGTAGGAAAACCAAATCAATGAGGGACTTCTACCTGTGTTATCCTACAATTCTCACAAACACATTAGTCCCTCAACTAGGTTTGTCGTCAATACTCCAAAACCAACTAGGGGTGGCACTAGATGCACTTACAATCTCCCCCTTTTTGGTGATTGATGATAAACTAGTTGAAGTTTTCAACGGGGAATATAATATGTGAAATTGTAAAGGATAAGGAATTGTCTTCATAAGTTGCAAGGGCTCCCCCTGAAGATGTGCATATAAGTAATTTGCTTTTGGAATGCAAATGCACATGGCAGGTTGTACTTGTGGAGATCCTCTTCAACTTATGATGACAATTCATCATGCATGAAAAGTATGTGAAGATAATGACATGCATAATGAAAAATGGATGTCTGCAAAATGATCTAAGTGCGAAATTTATCGTCGCACATGCAGAATTTATCATCGCATCACAGAATAGCAAATAAGTAGAAGACGACCATCGAGTTTAAGAGTTACAACTCAAAGAACCAAAAGTATCAAAATGAGAGTTATAAACACTAGGAAAAACATAAAGTAACTGCCCATATGGACCCGCTTGAAGACTATCAAACTCATATGCTTCTCCCCCTTTTGTCAGTAAGGACCAAAAAGGTTTGAAGACATAGAGAATCTACTCGTTCCCATGAGGAGTAGGTGAAGCAGCAAGGTCGTCGGTGTTGTTCGGTGGTGCAGACGAACTCGGGGCAGTGTCGATGCATGCAGAAGTAGGGGGCAGTGAAGTAGCATCGTCTTCGTCCTCGATCACTCTGGCATTCACAGTTGCCGCGGAGGAAGAGAACTCAGAGTCTTCAAGAGACGGAGTTCGTCGCAGCACAGTCCTTCTTGGAGGTGTGGAGTCAAACTTGAAACGTTCAGAGAAGCCATCCTCTTGAAGATCATCTTCAGAACACATAAGCGTCAGCCCTTTCCATGTGCGCCGACAGGTTTCATGGGCAACAAAGGCATTCTTGGTGGCAAGATTGCGAATGCGGTTGACATCCACCAAGAGGCTTTGCATTTGGCGCTTCAGCCAGTCATGATGCCTATCCTGTTTCTGATGAAGGGCAACCAGAAGCTCTCGGTCATTGAGAACACGAGATCGCTTCTTGGGCCGTTGGGCAATAGTGCTTTCAGTGGATTCAGTGAGGGCATGATGAGGTGCACGTGTAGTACCAGCCAGAGGATAAACACGAGTGACTGCTTCAACTCCTTCAATGTTCTGAGAGAAACTTTGATGCTCAGCATTCTGAAGACTAAGAGGCTCCTTGGCAGGCTCTGGATAGATGGCTTCAATGGACACATCCACGTCAGGCAGAAAGATCCGATGATTGCGAGCAGAGGGCTGATATGAGATAGCTGAGTGGAGTTTGATCAGCCGCATTATCCATGGAGCGTAGAACTTCAAGCCAAAAAGATCAGATCCTGATGCAGCAAGTTGGCAGATGAAGAAGTCTTGTGCATTGAAGCATTTGCCGTGAAGAATATAGAAGACCAAAGTCTTCATTGCACCTTCCAGCTTTGCACGTGAAGAATGTCCTTTGATGGGCCAAAGAGTTCGCCTTATAATGTGATAGATAGTGCATGGCAGATACTCAAGGTCTTCAACAAAGAACTCCTTAGGATATGCAGCATCTGGAGGCAAAGGCTTCATCATGCTAAGCATCTAACTCATGTTCGGTTCAGGCTTCTGAAAGATGCTCTCCATAGCTTCACTGTGAAGCTGACAGCCAGGTTCATAGAGATCTCCAGGAGTGGGCAGACCAGTGAGCTCAATGATATCAAAGGTTTTGGCTTCGTAATGAACATTTCCGGTCATCCACTCAAGGACCCAAGTCTTCGGATCTCTGTTGTAGCCATGAATGTAAAGAGTGGCATAAAATTGGAGCAGCAAATCTTTGTTCCAGTGCTCTTGGTCGGTGACGAAGGGCAACAATCCAGCCTCTTTGAAGCAATCCAGAGCTTCTTCCAAGAAGGGCAGACCAGTTATTGCTTCGGTGTCAAGACACCTATGAGGGAAGATGCGACCTTGATTGTACAGAATGCATGAGTAATAACTTCGCTGCGGATAGCTTCAGAACTGATCAGAAGATATTCTTTCCCTTGAGTAGGGGTTCTTGGAGCTATTGAAGAAGGTGTTGTCTGCTTTGAAGCCATTGACGTTAAAGGATTCAGGTGCTGATGCAGGACCTGGAAACCTGGGCAACCTTGGCATTGGCTTCTGTACCTGAGGTCTGTGCTCAACATGATAGTCAAACTAAGGACCTGCAGCAGGCGCAGGAACAGGAGCAGTAGCATCATTGGCTTCACTGACTTCTGGCTCATGGGTTGGTGTAGGCTCCACATTTGCTTCAGCCATGACAACGTCATTGGCTTCATTTGTGTTGGTGGTGGCAGCCTCAAGATTCTCAATCCCCACTTGATGAGCTAGAGGGTCGGGCACAAACACGTTCTCCTCGAGAATAGCTTCTTCAGCGATGGGGGAGTAGGGACACGTTCTTCTTCTTGTGTGTCATCGGCTGATGCAGCCGGAATGTCTTCAGCAGCTTGAGCCTCAGACTCGAAGACATTCACAGTAGGAGTGGCATCTGGAAACACTTGACGTGCAACAGAGTGGTGGGGCACTTCTCCTTCTGGAATGCTCGAAAGAGGGACTTGAGACCTTGGTCCTTTGCGAAGCCTGCGTAACGCTGGCGACGCCTTTGGAGATGGAGTTGGCTGGGCCTCAAAGTCATCTTCTTCTTCTTGCCGGGGTGGTGTGACTTATTGTTGTGGGTGATCAGCCCATGATCCATCCTGAGCAATTGGCGTCAGAGGACAACCAATGCTGATGAGTTCGTTGTGTGTAAGCACAGGTGATGATACCTGTTGGTGCTCGATCTGAGGAAGAACTACATCATCTTCAACATTGTCATGGTGACCAATGTCTTCAGCAGCGGTGGGATCAACTACTGGAATGTCTTCAGCTGTATGAGCCTCTGTGGAAGCAGGCTCATGGACAATCAGTTGGCGCTCTTGGTGTGTAGATGCAGGGCGAACCATTGAGATAGGTTCAACAACTAAGGGCTCTGTGGGAGCAGCCCGATCCTTCTTGGTCTTCCGCTTCTTCTTGGAGGGAGCAGCATCAGAGGCTTCAGGATGTTTCCTCTTTTTGGCTTCAGCCTCAGCAGTCCTCGTCTTCTTCAGTTCTGAAGCGGTTGACCTGACCTTTGGCTTTGAGGCAGTCATGCTGGCTGGGAAGACAATGGGATGTGCTTCCTACCTTGGTGCGTCGGCTTCGGCCACAGCGGGCTTCTTCTTCTTCCTTGCAGCCATCTTGGGATCGATGCCAGGATGACCAAGGGTCTTGCGCTTCTCAGCCTCATTGTAGACTTGCACACACTTGTCATCCAGGCTCTCCATGCGCTCACGAGAACCTTGAGCTTCTTCACGCTTCTTGAGAAAGGCTTCTTTGAGCTCGTGCAGCATGATCTTGAAGTTCTTGACCTCTTGCATGCTGAGCTTGGCCATATGCTTCTTGAACTGAGCTTTCTCAAAGTCGATCTTTTGCTTCAGTTCGACGATGCACTGAGCTAGAGCTAGCTCTGAAGCAATGGCGCCATGGAAGGCGACACTGAGGCCAATTAGAAGTTGCAGATCTTCAAAGCTGAGGTTGGGCGTGTCAAACCACTCATCAATGAAGTTGTGGATGATTACCACGTCAAAGAGAGGCAAATCATTGAAGATTTCTGCTTCTTCTTTGCTCTTGATCAGTTGCTCAAGAGTGTCATCTGCTAGATCTTCATTGCTGGACAGATCAATGGCATCGTTGCGCAGAATAGCAGCAGCAGTCAGTTCTTGGCTAGTGTGTTGCAAAGGCATCTTTACTCTTGAGGGCTTGGAGATGCGTGACAAATCTTCAGACTGCACACTGTCTTCAGGAGGTGCAGTAGCCAGTCGCTTCGCTCGTGAGATTTTTGGTGCTGAGGCAGGCTTTGAAGCTTTAGGATTCTTTAGTTTCTTTGGCTTCGGCGGTGCAGGCGCTTCATCAGATTCAGCTTCATCTGCAGGCTCATCCACAATTGTCCCTTGAACCTTGATATGAGTGATGAGACCTTCCAGGTTGTAGAAGGGCCCAACAAGATTGGGTTCAGCTTCGCGAGTGCCATCGGCACGGGGAGCAGAAGGGCCAGGTTTGAAGTCAAGTCCCCATGACTTCTTGTTTTGCTTGCCCGAAATCTTAGCAAACTGGAAGTTGCGCTTGAACAGATTGTCGTCACGACACCATAGTAGTGACGATGGGTGTGCATCCGCAGGCTGTGGTCCACGGACCATGCAGGGATAGAAGCCTTGTTCAATGGCTTCATCTCTGGACCTGGGTTGAAGATTTTTGTATAGGATGTCTCCCCAAGGTCGCTTGATGGCATTTTTCTTAGAATATTCCTAGGTCACAAACCGGTATTTGAACCATTGTTCTGCCCAATATCTTCGAATCCATTGGATTCGGGTCTTACGCTGATTGTAATCCTCTTCAGGATCTGTCTTGTAAAGCTCTGAGAGGTCATCAGGCAAATCTCTTGACGTTCCCCCACGATGTTGTCCGCCACCCTTCCTTACTGATTTCTCTGCAGCCATGAACTTCAAACTGAATGGCTTCAACACGTTCAAAGGCTTCAAAGGCTTTCGCTTGCAGGACAAACAGGAACTGGCTTCGGGATAATTTATATGATACTGTAAGAATTCTGCAAATGAATGCAGACTATGAGAACCAAGGGATTCTCCCACGGACATGTACCTGTGACGGCAATAAGGTGCGAGGGAAGGGGAAGAGGTCATATGCATTCTCAGAAGATTTTGAAGATAAATCAGTTTAGAGGACATTGACCTCATCATGCGAAGACATTCACTCATAGATAAGGAGTTGGTTCTAGATTTGTACGAATCCATGGATCAGTACAAGTGAGGAATCTAACTACTTTGTGAAGCATAAGTGAACATACTAGGCATATAATGAGATGCAGTATGAAATAGATTCATCTGGTGTGAACGGAAACTTCTTATGGTAGAAAGTGATGAATCTATAGGATCAAAGGGGCCATAAAAAGGAAATTTTATTTACCACACGAAGAACTGCTAGACGGAGTGGAAGAGGAGGCCGAGCAGTTCGATCGTCCTTGCCCTAACTTGGCGACGGAGGACTCCTACGGCGACGGCGGAGAAGATGATGTCCGCGGCCGGCGTGAAGACGGCGTCGGAGAGGTCGCGGCAGCTAAGCTCTTCATCGTCGGCGTCGTCGAGGGCTAGCGGTGGCGCTAGGGTTCATGCAAGAGTGGAAGAAAGGATAATGACTATGGTGAGGCGTGTATTTATAGGGACACGGACGGCACAGTATTATTACACAGGTGCCCCTGGCGATTCACATCTGAAGGACACGTGGCCATCATGCAACATATCGAAGGTTGTTCCACGTTCCCATGCACGCCTGGATTGTCGGGTGGTCGTTCCCACTTCTCCGGGTTTTAGTTGAAGGAATTAGCATTGAAAGCGGACTTAATGTTTGTCTCTGTATCTTCTGCTGACAAGGATGCAGAGAAGACATTCGGCAGTTTCAAGAGAATGCATATGATTTGGAGAGATAGAGTTTGAGATAGAAAGCATAGAGAGGTTAGGGTCCGATCACATTCACTTAGTTCAAAAGATTCAACAAGAAGACATAGCTATAAGTGAATGCTGTAGAAGACAGAACACTAGTATATGTATATATATATATGTGAGAAAAACAACCAAACCAACATAGTGAAGATAATCATGAAGACAAGTTGAGAATGAAGACAAACAAAATGTGAAGACATAGCAAATGTAACGCCATGGGCAAAACACTTCAAACAGAAGAATTTGGTGGTGGCGTTACCCACCGTATAGGAAGTATTAGACCCAGACACGGCGCACAATTATCGTGGCGCTCCGAAGTCAAATTCCACATTAATGTATTCACACTTAGAATGTATGTCTTCATTGATTGAAGATATACTTTACTTCGTGTGTTGCACATCTAAGTCATCAATATGCATAAGTGTTAGGATGTGTGCCTGATCACAGGACATTTGAGGATTCCAAGATATTTAGCTCACACCGTAACTTGCAAAATCTCTTCTCATCCAAGGGCTTGGTGAAGATATCTGCCAATTGCTCTTCAGTGTTGATGTGTATGATATCAATATCTTCCTTCACAACATGATCTCTGAGAAAGTGATGACGAATTTCAATGTGCTTTGTCTTCGAGTGCTGAACTGGGTTGTTGGCGATCTTGATGGCGCTTTCGTTGTCGCAGTAGAGTGGCACTTGCTTCAGATGAATGCCATAATCTTTGAGTGTTTGCTTCATCCACAGAAGTTGAGCGCAGCAAGATCCAGCAGTAATGTATTCAGATTCAGCAGTGGAGAGAGATACACAGTTCTGCTTCTTTAAAGACCAACATACAAGTGATCGTCCCAGAAAATGACATGTGCCTAATGTGGACTTGCGATCCACTTTCCAAACAGCATAATCAGCATCCGAGAATCCAACCAGATCAAACTCTGAGCCCTTTGGATACCATAATCCTAGTGTTGGGGTGTAAGCCAAATATCGAAGAATTCGCTTCACAGCTAAGTGATGCGATTCCTTCGGTGCCGCTTGGAATCAAGCACACATGCAAACACTAAGCATAATATCTGGCCTAGATGCACATAGATAAAGTAAAGAACCAATCATGGAGCGGTATACCTTTTGATCGAACTCTTTACCATTATCGTCGGGACCCAGATGATGTTTGGCTGGCATTGGCATCGTGAAGCCTTTGCAGTCTTGCATACCAAATTTCTTCAGGCAATCTTTGAGGTACTTCTCTTGAGATATAAAGATGTCGTTGCGTTGCTGACATATTTGAAGACCAAGGAAGAACTTCAGCTCACCCATCATGGACATCTGATATTGCTCTTGCATCATATATCCAAACTCTTCACTGTATTTCTGATTGGTGCAGCCGAAGATAATGTCATCCACATATTTTCGCACACAAACAGTTCACCATCATATGTCTTCGTGAAGAGAGTGGGGTCGAGGGAACCAGATTTGAAGCCCTTGCTCTTCAGGAAGTCTTTGAGTGTGTCATACCAAGCCCGAGGGGCTTGTTTGAGGCCATACAGTGCCTTGTTGAGCTTGTACACCATGTTAGGATGTTTTGGATCTTCAAAGCCAGGCGGTTGTGCAACATACACTTCTTCTTCAATCTTGCCATTGAGAAAAGTGCTCTTCACATCCATTTGATATAGAAGTATGTTATGATGATTTGCATAGGCCAGCAGTATGCGTATGGCTTCAAGTCTAGCCACAGGAGCAAATGTTTCATCGAAGTCAATCCCTTCAACTTGAGTGTATCCTTGAGCAACGAGACGAGCTTTGTTTCTGACAACTTGACCATGCTCATCTTGCTTGTTGTGATATATCCATTTGGTGCCTATTATATTGTGCTTGTGAGGATCAGGACGCTTAACCAGTTCCCATACATTATTTAGCTCAAACTGTTGAAGCTCTTCTTGCATAGCTTGAATCCATTCAGGTTCCATGAAGACTTCTTCAACTTTCTTGGGTTCAGCTATTGAGACGAATGCGAAGTGCCCACAGAAATTTGCTAGCTGTGTTGCTCTTGAACGAGTGAGTGGACCTGGTGCATTGATGCTATCAATTATTCTATCAATCTGCACTTCATTTGCAACATGAGGATGTACAGGACGAAGTTTTTGCTCTTGCTGATCATTGTCATTGTTAGAGTGATTGTCTTCAGGCTGAGCATTGTCTTCAGGTTGATCAGGTGCGGAGATGATAAGTTCCTCTTCAGGTTGAGCTTCAGAAGGTATGATTTCTCCAGTTCCCATAAGTTTGATTGATTCACTGGATGGAACTTCATCTAGCACATTTGGCGGGTGCTCTCTTTGTGAGCTGTTAGTCTCATCGAACCGCACATCCACTATTCCAACCACTTTATAATGAAAGAGGTTGAAGACTCTGTAGGAGTGCGAATCCTTTCCATATCCAAGCATAAAACCCTCATGTGCTTTTGGTGCAATTTTTGAAGTGTGATGTGGATCCTTGATCCAGCACCTGGCGCCAAATACTCTAAAGTAACTGACATTTGGCTTCTTGCCATTAAGGAGCTCATAGGATGTCTTGTTCAGAAACTTGTGAAGATAAACACGGTTGATGATATGGCATGCAGTGTCAATGGCTTTAGGCCAGAATTTTCTTGGAGTCTTGTATTCATCAAGCATCGTCCGAGCCATCTCAATAAGTGTTCTGTTCTTGCGTTCGACGAAGCCATTCTGTTGTGGCGTGTACGGAGCTGAGAATTCATGTGTGATGCCCAAAGTATCAAGATATGTATCTAGGCCAGTGTTCTTGAATTTAGTGCCATTGTCACTTCTGATGTGCTTTATCTTGGTGCCATAGTTGTTCATTGCTCGATTGGCGAAGCGTCTGAAGACATCCTGCACTTCAGTCTTATAAAGGATTATATGCACCCAACTATATCTTGAATAATCATCAACAATGACAAAGCCATAGAGACAAGCAGTAGTAGTAAGAGTTGAGTAATGAGTGGGACCGAAAAGATCCATGTGTAGTAGTTCGAAGGGTTGAGTCGTTGTCATGATTGTCTTCGAGGGATGCTTGGCCCTCGTCATCTTTCCTGCTTCACAGGCACCGCATAAGTGATCCTTCTTGAACTTGACGCCCTCGATGCCTATGACATGCTTCTTCCTTGCAAGGGTGTGGAGGTTCCTCATGCCAGCATGCCCTAGCCTTCGATGCTAGAGCCAGCATTCAGAAGCTTTTGATAGAAGACATACTGCAAGTTGTGGTCCTGCTGAGAAATCTACCACGTACAAATCATCTTTCCGATACCCTTCAAACACTAGAGACTTGTCAGATTCCATTAGTACAAGGCAACGATATTTTCCAAACATCACAATCATGTTTAAATCGCAAAGCATTGAGACAGACATTAAGTTGAAACCAAGGGATTCAACAAGCATGACTTTATCCATGTGTTGATCCTTTGAGATTGCAACTCTACCTAGACCCAATACCTTGCTTTTACCAGTGTCAGCAAATGTGATGTGACTTTTGTCAGATGGACGTAAGGTTGAGTCCATGAGAAGGCTTCGCTTGCCGGTCATGTGATTAGTACACCCACTATCAATAATCCATTCTGAAGCAGCCGGTATCGTACCCTACAGTGCAGTTAGGGGGATAGGCTTCACGAAGAGAATTGTGAAGCATAAACATTTGACGAGCAAGTGGATTATGAAAGCTTAGATCGAGGTTAGGACTGATAGGGCAAGTGGCAAGCGACTCAGGAACAAAATACATAATAAGACCATTTGGGCATTTGATATTGCGCCCTACAAGATGTTTAAGGTCCCCAGCAATAGCTTCAGACGATTTTGGTTTTCGGCTGAAGACCTTTCCCTGCAAAAGAGAGTTAAGCTTTATTAGCCACCCACATCTTCAAGGGTGGCTTCGGAGCAATGAGTCTAAGTGCAGCATCTGAGAACTTTGGCTTTGGAGCCCTAGCAAAAAGTCTTGCAGGTAGACAATAGTACTCATAAGAATAAGCAGAGTAGTTCTTGGTCCTATGAACATGGCGGTTTGATGAAACGCGCTCATATTCATAGGCCTAAGTAAGGTTTCCCTGCAAAACATTTGCGTTAGTGTGACTCGGGTGAGTCCTCTGTCTGTATGAAGCCTTTGGACCGTATGAAGCCTATGGTCTGGGGTTTTTCTTCTTCATGTGTGGTATCATGATGACATTCACAGGAAGATTCTCCAAACATCTTTTCAGCACCCAGACTTTCTTCATAGGCAGCCCATTCCTGCAGTTAGTACCAATATACCTGGCAAACACTTCACCATTCTGATTCTTAAATAGTTTATAGTTTGCATCAAAGGATTCATCAATAACAATGGGATTAGCACAAGTGAAGCCAGATAGGGTGGATGGATCCGCTGAAGGTTCCTTTGCAGCAACCCATGTGGTTTTGGGGTACTGCTCAGGTTTCCAGTAAGAGCCATCAGCATTCATTTTCCTTTCGAACCCAACACCCTCTTTCCTAGGGTTTCGGTTCAGGATCTGCCTTTTGAGAACATCACATAGTGTCTGATGCCCTTTGAGACTTTTGAACATCCCTGTTTCAAGCAATGTCTTCAACCTAGCATTCTCATCAGCAATAGGAGTGGCATCCTCAGCAGAGGGGTTAGTTACCACATCAACAGTTGAAGATATTGCAACAGTAGCAGCAGTAGAACATTCAGCAACAGAAGTAGCGTTATCACACTAAAGGCATTTAAGACATGGTGGTTCAAATCCTTCCTGAGCGGGACTGATCTGTTCAGTGCGAAGTGACTCGTTTTCCTTTTGAAGATCTTCATGAGCCGCTCTCAATTTCTCGAGTTCTTGCTTCCTTTGAAGATAATCATAGGAAAGCTTTTCATGAGTTGTTGAGAGCGTTTCATGACGACTTTCAAGTTCCTCATACTTAACATGAAGATTTTTATGTCTTCAATTAAGGACTAAGATTGAGTCATTTCAGCGTCCAACAGGTCATCGCTTTTGTCTAACAGTTTTTGAATATGTTCCATAGCTTTCTGTTGTTTAGTGGCAAGGGACGAAAGCTTTGCATAGCTGGGTCCAGATTCATCATCACTGGATTCAGATAGATAGCATTCAGTTACCTTAGCATCTTTTGCCATAAGGCATGATCCAGAAGATGATGATTCTGGTTCAAATGTCATCGCTTTGAGAGATTCCTTAAAGTCCTCAAACCAAGGATCATGACGAGTTCGATGACCTTCATAGACCTCAAAGAGACGGTCCCAGATAAGCTTCGCATGATCGAGATGCATGATATTCCTGAACTGATTCTGAGACAGACAGGAGCAGATGATGTCCTTCGCCGTGAGGTTGAGAAGAGTGTACTTGCAAATGTCATCAGCTTCCGCCATCTTGCATAGATCGGTCAGCCCAATCTCAGTGACGGTCCACAGCTCGCTGTTCATCGCCATGAGGCGCTTCTTCATCATGGCCTTCCACTTGGGATACTCGTGACCGTCAAAGATGGGGCATGACATAGTCTTCATTCCTGTGGTCGACATAACTAAAACTCCAGGCGGTCAAACCAAAATCACACAGAACAAGGGAGTACCTCGCTCTGATACCAATTGAAAGTGTGTTATATCGACTAGAGGGGGGTGAATAGGCGATTTTTCTGAAAGTCTTCAAAACATGGAAGTTTCAAAGACAAACGATAGAAATAAACCTATTACCATGCAGCGGAAGGTAGACTACACTAGGCAAACCATAGTCAAGTATTCAATGAAGTGAAAGCACAATGACTAATAGTAGCTAGGCAGTAAAGATTAGGTAGGAAGATATTGTGAAGCCAATTAGAACTAGTCACTCAGTGAAGACAAAAGATAATGCAATCATACAATGACTTCACAAGGACCAACAGTAAGTAAAGGGAAGGGAAGGATGAAACCAGTGACTCGTTGAAGACAATGATTTGTTGGACCAGTTCCAGTTGCTGTGACAACTGTACGTCTGGTTAGGGAGGCTAGGTATTTAAACCTGAGGACACACAGTCTCGGACACCCAGTCCTGAACACGCAGCTCAGGACACTCAGTCCTCACCGTATTCCCCTTGAGCTAAGGTCACACAGACCTCGCCCAATCACTCTGGTAAGTCCTCAAGGTAGACTTCCAAACCTTCACAGACTTCGTTCACCGGCGATCCACAATGACTCTTGGATGCTCAGAACGCGATGCCTAACCGGCTGGAGGATTCACAGTCCTCAAGTGTAATAAGTCTTCAGATCACACAGACAAGAAGACTTAAGTGATGCCTAACACTCTTTGGCTCTGGGTGGTTAGGGCTTTATCCTCACAGGGAATTCTCTCTCAAAGGCTTCGAGGTGGGTTGCTCTCAAATGACAAAAGTTGTACTCTAACTCTGAGCAGCCAACCGTTCATGGTTGTAGGGGGTGGGCTATTTATAGCCACTAGGCAACCCGACCTAATTTTTCCGAAATGATCATGGGTCACTAAGGAACTGACACGTGTTCCAACGGTCAGATTTCAAACACACACGGCAACTTTACTTGGGCTACAAGCAAAGCTGACTTGTCCAACTCTGAACAAGATTCGCTCTCATAGTCTTCACTCGAAGACATAGGATTTTGGTTAAGCATCACTTCAGTCATTCTGACGGGTTCTCTTGGACCCCACTTAACAGTACGGTGGTTCCTATGACTCAACAAGGAAGAAAAAGAACTACAAAGATCTAAGTCTTCGCGCTCCATCATCTTCATGCGATGTCTTCTCTTGTCATAGTCTTCAATGTGAATGTCTTCACATACCACCTTTGACTTCAATGTCTTCATACATTTTTAGGGGTCATCTCTGGTAGGAAAACCGAATCAATGAGGGACTTCTACCTGTGTTATCCTGCAATTCTCACAAACACATTAGTCCCTCAACTAGGTTTGTCGTCAATACTCCAAAACCAACTAGGGGTGGCACTAGATGCACTTACAATGTCACCCAGAGGAGCTGAACTGACTACTGTGATAGGATGGCCCTGAAAATAGTGTTTGAGCTTTCGGCTTGCCATAAATACCCCATACACCAGTTTCTGCCAATGCGGATACCTCTGTTTTGACTCAATGAGCACCTCACTGATATAATAAACTGGCCGTTGAACCGGATACTCTTTGCCAGGCTCTTTGCGCTCTACCACAATGGCTACGCTGACAGCCCGGGCATTAGCAGCCACATATAATAATAAGGGCTCTTTATCGATCGGTGTTGCCAGCACGGGCGGTTCCATGAGTTGTTTCTTCAGATCTTCAAACGCCTTATCAGCTGCTTCACTCCAGACAAAGTTATCCATTTTCTTGAGCATCTGATATAAGGGAATGGCCTTCTCTCCAAGGCGGCTGATAAACCGGCCTAAGGCTGTAATCCGGCCGGCCAGACGTTGCACATCGTTAATACACGCCGGTTTAGCCAAGGACGTAATCGCTGCAATATTTTCTGGATTAGCCTCAATGCCTCTGTTTGAAACCAGAAAGCCTAAGAGCTTGCCTGTCGGGACACCGAAAACACACTTCTCCAGATTGAGCATCATCTTGTAGACCCGGAGATTGTCAAAAGTTTCCCGTAGATCATCTATCAAAGTCTCCTCCTTTCTGGATTTGACCACAATATCATCTACATACGCATGGACATTGCGCCCAATTTGCTTATGAAGGCAATTCTGAACACATCGCTGGTAAGTTGCCTCGGCACTCTTGAGTCCAAAGGGCATGGAAACATAGCAGAAGGCTCCAAAGGAAGTTATAAAGGTTGTCTTCTCCTGGTCCTTAACTGCCATTTTGATCTGATGATAACCGGAGTAAGCATCCAAAAAACACAAACGGTCACAACCCACCGTAGCATCAATTATTTGATCAATGCGAGGGAGAGCAAAGGGGTCTGCAGGGCAAGCCTTGTTTAAATCTGTGTAGTCCACACACATGCGCCAAGTGCCATTTTTCTTACGAACCAGCACCGGATTGGCTAACCACTCTGGATGAAAAACTTCAACAATAAACCCAGCAGCCAACAAACGGGCGACCTCTTCACCTATGGCCTTGCGCCTTTCCTCGTTGAAGCGGCGGAGGAACTGTCGGACCGGTTTGAATTTCGGATCAATGTTGAGTGTGTGCTCAGCGAGTTCTCTCGGTACACCTGGCGTGTCAGAAGGTTTCCATGCAAAGATGTCCCGATTCTCACGAATGAACTTGATGAGCGCGCTTTCCTATTTTGGATCCAGGTTAGCGCTGATGCTGAACTGTTTGGATGAATCGCCAGGGACAAAGTCAACCATCTTAGTGTCTGTAGCTGATTTGAACTTCAATGCTGGATCATGTTCTGTGGTTGGCTTTTTTAAGGAGGTCATGTCTGCCGGATCAACTTGCTCCTTATAGAATGTTAACTCCTCCGTGGCACAAACCGACTCAGCATAAGCCGCATTGCCTTCTTCACACTCGAAAGCAATCTTTCTACTTCCATGTATTGTGATAGTCCCCTTATGACCTGGCATTTTAAGCTGCAGGTAAACATAACATGGCCTTGCCATAAACTTAGCATAAACCGGCCGCCCAAACAGAGCGTGGTACGGACTTTTGATCTTCACCACCTCAAATGTCACTGTTTCTGACCTTGAATCGTAGTCATCTCCAAAAGCTACCTCCAAAGCTATCTTACCAACATGATATGCAGACTTACCAGGCACCACACCATGAAATACCGTATTCGACGGTTTAAGATCCTTATCTGTCAACCCCATACGGCGGAATGTATCATAATACAAAATATTGATACTACTTCCCCCATCCATGAGTACTTTAGTGAACTTGTATCCCCCAACTTGAGGGGCTACCACCAAGGCCAAGTGACCTGGATTATCAACCTGGGGCGGGTGATCCTCTCTGCTCCACAAAATAGGTTGCTCCGACCAGCGTAAATACTGAGGTACTGCCAGCTCAACAGAGTTGACTACCCTTTTGTGAAGCTTTTGATCACGTTTGCAAAAACTAGTAGCGAAGACATGATATTGCCCGTTGTTCAGCTGTTTGGGATTGCTCTGATAACCCGACTGCTGCTGCTGCTGCTGACTCCCCTGATGGTTGTAACCTCCCTGATTGCCTTGGTGTCCTTGATTGACGTGTCCGGTTTTATTGCCTGGAAACCCTGAACCAGAACCACCGCCTCCGTAACCCGGCCTGTGGAAACCTCCTCCTGAATCGCCGGGCGGGCCGTTGTCATATTGGAACATGTTGGAATTCTTGAAATCCCGCATGATATAACAATCTTTCCAGAGATGTGATGCCGGTTTCTCCTTTGATCCATGCTTTGGACAGGGCTGATTTAACAAACGCTCCAAATTGTTGCCTGGACCTCCACCCCTCTGGGGCTGCTTGCCTTTACGGTGCTGGCCATTCTCCTGTGCGTTGGTATTTGCGACAAAGTCCAAACCACTGTCGGCCTTGCGCTTACCAGTGTTTCCATGGCCTGCCGGATTGTGTTGTTGGCCTTTGGCATTGCCGGTCTTCTTACCCTTCTCCGGTTTGTCCTCCTCTGAATCCGGATCCTTGGTATTATCTGAATCGGCGTATTTAACCAAAGCAGCCATGAGTGTTGACATGTCGTTGCAGTGACGTTTGAGCCTTCCCAACTTCTGTTTCAACGGTTTGAAACCGCAATTACCCTCTAACGTTAACACTGCGGTGTCTGCGTTGATACGATCTGACGAATGCAAAATTGCCGAGACCCGTTTGACCCAATGGGTCATGGACTCCCCTTCCTCTTGGACACAAGCGGCCAGATCTACAATTGACATCGGCTGCTTACACGTATCCTTGAAGTTCTGGATAAACCGGTGCTTCAATTCGGCCCATGATCCAATAGAGTTGGTCGGCAAGCTCTTCAACCAAGTGCGAGTTGTTCCTTCCAACATCATGGTGAAATATTTATCACACACCGCCTCGTCCACATCTAACATCTCCATTGCCATCTCATAGCTCTCCACCCACGCCTCTGGCTGCAAATCAGCGGTATAATTTGGTACCTTATGAGGTCCCTTGAAATCCTTGGGTAGTCGCACATTACGCAAAGCAGGAGATAAACACAGTACCCCTAAGGAACTGAACATCGCCCCTGGCTCCACGGAGGCAGTGGGGTGAACCGGAGTATGCTGTCGTGCCTCGTGTCGAGCTGTCAACTCGGCCTCTCGACGTGCACGGCCATGATCCACAACATCTTGTGCATTAGCACCTCCCCCATCCGGGTTGTTCCCTCGTGGCGAATTTCGGCGGCATGCACTACTGGACAGGGGCGGTTCATCTTCCACGTGTCTGCTATAACTCCGGCTTGGGCGGGGAGTGGAGTGAATCCTCTCACGGCTGTGTGAATATGCTTGCTGTTGATTTAGTGTTGTCCGAAGGAGATCCCTGGCCCGACGTGCTTCCACTGCCACTGGTGACTCGCCGTCGATTGGGAGGGCCGCCAGGCGTGATGCAGCGGCCACAATGTTGTCCAATGGGTTGGAATAATGCCCGGGCAGTGTTGATGGTACAATGTTGTTCTAGCGAGGCAGGTCCATCGTGCGCGGCTGAACCGGCACTCCTGCTCCCGGTGCCCCGCCTGGTTTAGTGTGGGTTGATTACCAGCTCCTGCGCCTGGCGTGTTGAAAAGATTCTGTGTCTCATAAACCGACGGGAGACGTGATCGGTACCTTCTTCTCATGACTTCTTCTGAAGCATTCTGATCCAGCTCATCCGGTAAGCCTGTGCTTCCAACTCGGCCCGCTTCGTAGCCATCCTGGTGTTCTCTCCTGCCAGGTCCGCCTTGGCCTGGGCTATCTGATCTTTCACCTTTGCAATCTCCGCATCGTGCTGATCCCTGGCTGCTGCGTCTACCTCTGCAGACATCAATGTTGCCAGAGCGTCGAACAAATTAGATAAGACTTGGGCCGGAGGTGGCGCCGAGCTTCCTGCCCCTGCTGGTGTGGCCGTTGTTGAACCGGAGAGCATTGCTGCGGCGGTAGATGAATGAGGCGCTGATTGTGTGCCGGCCATGAAGATGGTGGCCCGGTTTGGCAGACCGAGGGAATCCAGAATACTGTTGCCCTCGGATCCTCCCTCAATCTGGCCGTCCTGCAACTGGTAAAGCAATTCGGTTTCTCCAGAAGACTCGTCATCAGAGCAGACTACGGTTTCTCCTTCGGACACCGGTCCAACCTCGCGCCCTGATCCATGGACGACACCTACGAAAACATGCCTTGCCTCGGGCTGAACCGGCGAAGGACTTGCATGTCGAGCCGTTTCGATGATGTCGGTGCAGATGTCCGGCTCGGGGGCCGGTTCGCCGATCTTGCCGATGAAGACGTGAATCCCACCAAAGGGGACCCGGTACCCGTATTTGATTGAATCAGCCTCGGGATCCCATCATGCATTGTCGATGTAGAGCTTGCGACGGCGACTCTTCGTCATCCGGCCCACAGCATATCCCTTAAGTCCATCGAAGCTGCCCTTCAAGAACTCGAAACCATCGTGCGATAGCCCCACGGTGGGCGCCAACTGTCGTGGGTTTGTCATGATAGATGTCCTCGTGAAAGGACTTAGTTGTGGAGCCATCGCAACGGGTTAGATTAAAGGGGTTAAACCGGACAAGGGGACACGGGAGTTTATACTAGTTCGGCCCCTTCGATGAAGGTAAAAAGCCTACGTCTAGTTGTGATTGGTATTGCTAGGGTTTCGAAGGCCAGGGAGTGAATCCGCTTTCTCTGGCTTTCGAGTTGTTGTTGTCTGTCCCTAAACCGTGGCCGGGTCATCCCTTTATATACATAGGTTGATGCCCGCCGGGCTACAGAGTCCCGAAGCCGGTTTATAAACGTATCTGGTTCGGCCTCTCTCTTTCTATCTTACTATACAAGTTACATGACTAGGCCGGTTTACATTTACATACTGTAACTCACCTTTGGGCCCTCCATAAAGCGCTAGCATCTTTACATCTTCATGGGCTTCTAATCTTCAAGGAGTCAACCCGGCTACATAAGGCCGGTTTACCTCCAGTAGTAATATCCCCAACAGTAGGAATGGAATATCTTGGTCTCAACACAAGTGTAGGTGGTTCTCTCTTAGAAAATGAGTATTGGAAGTGTAGGTATGTTCTGATGGCTCTCTCCACGAATGAAGAGTGGGTGGAGGAGTATATATAGCCTCCACACAAAAACTAACCGTTGCACACAATTTACCAATCTCAGTGAGACCGAAGTGAAAAACTTGGTCGGACCGATTTAGCAAACCTAGTGACCGTTAGGGTTTTCGGTGGGACTGAGATGCAACTCGGTAGGACCGATATGGTTAGGGTTAGGGCATAATGTAATCTCGGTGTGACCGGTTACACAAACTTGGTGGGACTGATTTTGGTAATAAGCTAACCAGAGAGTTGATCAGGTAAACTTGGTGGGACCTATCGCTCATTTCGGTGGGACCGAAATGTTACGAAAGAGAAACAGAGAGTATACATTGCAATATCGGTGGGACCGATCGCTCATCTTGGTAGGACCGAAACGTTACGAAGTGAAACAGAGAGATTACAACCCCATCTCGGTGTGACCGAAATCCCTATCGGTAAGACCGATTTGCCTAGGGTTTGTGGCAGTGGCTATGACTTTTGAAACTCGGTGGCGCCGGATAGAAAGAATCGGTAGGGCCGAGTTTGACTTTTGGTTTAGGACATATTGGATGTGGGAAGGTAGTTCTGGGTTTTGGAGCATATCAGTAACGCCCTCGATGCAGCTATATCTCCTACGTGTCGAAGCACGACTTAGAGGCATAACCGCATTGAAAGCAATGTCGCAAGTAAGGAAATCTTCACAACATCCCATGTAATATAGATAATAAAAGGGGAAGGTACATAGTTGGCTTACACTCGCCACGTCAAACAAAGTACATAAATAGCATTACATCATCCAATCACTCATGGCCCGACTATGGTGCCAAAATAAAAGACCAACCCAACATGCGACACGGTCCCGATCGCCCCAACTGGGCACCACTACTGATCATCAGGGAAAGACACATAGTAACGGCGTGAGTCCTCGTCGAACTCCCACTTGAGCTCAAGCGCATCATCTGGAACGGAGTCATCAGGCCCTGCATCTGGTTTGGAAGTAATCTGTGAGCCACAGGGACTCAGCAATCTCGCACCCTCGCGATCAAGACTATTTAAGCTTATAGGTAAGGCAAGGTAAAATAAGTGGAACTGCAGCAAGCGACTAGCAAGATATGGTGACTAACCTATTCACAAATGAGAGCGAGAAGAGAAGGCAAAGCGCGAACGCATAACTAGAGAACAACATGCGGCAAGCATTACTCCAACACCGTGTTCACTTCCCGGACTCCGCCAAGAAGAGACCATCACGGTAACTCACATAGTTGATTCATTTTAATTAAGTTAAGGTTCAAGTTATCTATAACCTGACATTAACAAATTCCCATCTGCCCATAACCGCGGGCACGGCTTTCAAAAGTTCAAATCCCTGCAGGGGAGTCCCAACTTAGCCCATGACAAGCTCTCACGGTCAACGAAGGATATACCTTCTCCCGAGACATTCCGATCAGACTCGGTATCCCGGTTCTACAAGACACTTCGACAAGTTAAAACAAATCCAGCAATACCGCCCGAATGTGCCGACAAATCCCGATAGGAGCTGCACATATCTCGTTCTCAGGGCACAATCGGATAAGCAATCCGTACAACTAAAACCAGCCCTCGAGTTTCCCCGAGGTGGCGTTGCAAGGGGCTCTAGGTTGGACCAACACTCAGAGGAGCACTGGCCCGAGGGGTTTAAATAAGATGACCCTCGGGCTCCGGAAACCCAAGGGAAAAAGAGGCTAGGTGGCAAATGGTAAAACCAAGGTTGGGCATTGCTGGAAGAGCTTTATTCAAGGCGAACTGTCAAGGGGTTCCCATTATCACCCAACCACGTAAGGAACGCAAAATCCGGGAACATAACACCGATATGACGGAAACTAGGGCAGCAAGAGTGGAACAAAACACTAGGCGAGAGACCGAGCCTTCCACCCTTTACCAAGTATATAGATGCATTAAGATAATAAGATAATATAATGATATCCCAACAAGAAAATAATGTTCCAACAAGGAACGGTCTCCAATCTTCACCTGCAACTAGCAACGCTATAAGAGGGGCTGAGCAAAGCAGTAACATAGCCAATCAACGTTTTGCTAGGACATGGTGGGTTAGAGATTTGACATGGCAATTTGGGACGCATGATAAGCAAGTGGTAGGCATCATAGCATAGGCATAGCAAAAGAGCGAGCATCTAGCAAAGCAAAGATAGAAGTGATTTCGAGGGTATGATCATCTTGCCTGCAAAGTTGTTAGAGTTGACTGGATCCTCGAAAGCAAACTCAACGGGCTCCTCTTTAGTGAACTCGTCTCCCGGATCTACCCAAACAAGACAAACAAGCAACAAGAACACAATCAACCACGTGCAAAGCTCAAACAACATGATGCAAACATGGTAAGCTATGTGGGATGCGATATGTGATGCATATGCAAGATTTGACAAGGAATGAATGAACCTGGCCTCAACTTGGAAACCCAAGTGTGCCACTGGAAAGGTGAGATGATTTCGCTTGAAAACGATATAAAGAACGCCGGAAACGGAGACACGGTTTGGAAATGGCAAGCAATTCAAATATGGCACCGGTCTGCGATATACAGCAAGTAGCCATCTAAATGCAACAAGCTAAACATGCTACAGCACCCAAACATGGCAACAAAATACATGGCAGGGATCCATTCATGAAGCTTAACAAAATATGAACACTGAGCTACGGCCAATTCATCCATTAACAGGTTCAAACAAGCATGGCAAAAGTGCAACTGGTAAACAGATTTCAGACTTACTGAAATTAACACTTGTCTGGAATTTTAGATCAGATAGCACACTTTGGAGCAAGAAAACTATAAGCTACATGAACTTAACATGGCAAAGTAAAGCATGGCATGGAGCTACTCAAAGAGCTTAACAAAAGTCCCTTAGTGACCTTGAGCCAAAAGGGATCACAAAATACAATTGCAAGCATGTGAACATGGAAAAAACTTAAACAGATCACAGACTTAGTGAAAAACTGGAGCATGCAAAACAGATATCAAGTAGGCATGTTTACAAACTCGATGCACTTACTACAGAGCATGTCATGACAATCTAAGCATACACCCATCAAGAATACACATTATACAACCTAGAAATGGCAAGAACAATAACATTGCATGCACGGATCAACTACAACATCCTCGGCAAAATTGCTAACAAGTAGACAATCTGCCCAGATTCACGAAATAGCAAAAGTAGAGCTCGATTGAGTCAAGCTAGGTGCTCCATAATTTCAAACAAAGACATGGATGGATAGAGCACTACAAGATTAACAAAACATCCTTACTGATCATCCTCAAAAGAAGCACGGATCACTAGGAAACAACATGAACATATGGCATATTGATAAAAACAGATCAAGGACTTAGTGGAATTGCTAAGTCCCTGAAATCAGCATTAACGAATGCACCACTTTGCAATCTTGTGCTAGTCACCACACACATCACAAAAATACATGGATAGCACCTCTGGAAAGATGGCAAAGCATATAACAAAATACATGTAGAGCTCATGGGCATATCATGCCCACAATAATCATGGCAAAAATGACAAATAGCTATTTGGTGCAGCAGATCTGACAATTAACTCAAATCGCACTCTTCTAACAGCATTTCGGGAATTAAGATGAACTCAAATTAAAATGATGCAGTGAGACGAAATGATGTGCTCTCTGAGACGAACATTTTGATATGATATACGCGCAAAACGGAGTTACGGGTGCAAAGTTACGGCATGATGAACAAGGGCATTTGAATCTGGAAAACGGGGACTTAGAGAAATTCATCACCTCGCGGATCTAGGGTTTATTGTAGCACGGGGCCTATGCGGCGGCGGATCCCGCCGGAAAACTCGCCGGAGAGCTCGGGGAAGCACGGGCCGGCCGGGGCGGTCGGAGCTAGGGTCAGGGCCGCCGGATCTGGCCGGATCCGGGGCAGGCGCGGCTCCAGCGGGGACCTGGGCGGCGACTGGAGAGGCGCGGCGGCCGGAGTCGAGGCTCGCCTGCCGGACGACTAGACGGGGCAGCGCGGGACGCCGGACTCGGGGAAGACGGCGGCGGTGCAGCGGCGGGCGAAGCCGGGCGGCGGCGCGTGGAAGCGGGCCGCGGGGGCTCGCAGTGGGCCGGTGGCGCGGGAGGCGGTGCGGCGACACGTGGTGCGTGCGGATTCGTCAGGCGGCGGCGGACGCTGTCCTGCGGCCGGCGGACGTGTCCGGCCGCGCGGAGAGGGGTGGATCTAGGGTTTCGGGGAGAGGAAAACGAGAATTTCGGAGGGGAGCTATATATAGGCATAGAGGGAGCTAGGAGAGTCCAAATGAGGTGCGGTTTTTTCGGCCACGCGATCATGATCGAACGCTCTAGATGATGGAGAGGGTTTTGGTGGGTTTTTGGGCCAAATTGGAGGGGTGTTGGGCTGCAACACACACGAGGCCTTTTCTGTCCCTCGGTTAACCGTTGGACCATCAAACGAAGTCCAAATGGTACGAAACTTGACAAGCGGTCTACCGGTAGTAAACCAAGGCTGCTTGGCAAGTCTCGGTCCAATTCGGAAATGTTTAATCCCCTCACATGAAAGAAAGGTAGAAATGACCACCGAAGGAGAACGGAGCGCCAGAATGCAAGACGGACAACGGGGAAAATGCTCGGATGCATGAGACGAACACGTATGCCAATGCAATGCACATGATGACATGATATGAGATGCAAGACAACAACAACAACAACACACGGAGACAAAAACCCGAACCCGAGAAAATAAAATAACTTAACGCCGGAAACGGCAAGAGTTGGATTACATATTAGGTAAATCATATCCGGGGTGTTACAACACTCCACCACTACGAAAGGATCTCGTCCCGAGATCTAGGACTGGAAGAACGTCGGGTACTCAGAACGGAGGTGATCCTTGCGTTCCCAGGTGGCTTCATGGTCGGAATGGTGTGACCACTTGACTTTGAGGAATTTGATTGACTTATTGCGAGTCTTGTGTTCAGTCTCTTCAAGAATAGCAATGGGGTGCTCACGATAAGAGAGATCTTCTTGGAGCTCAATGTCTTCGAAGTTGACGGTGCGTTCAGGAGTCTTGAAGCACTTGCGGAGCTGAGAGATATGGAACACATCATGCACATTTGCAAAGTTTGAAGGAAGCTCGAGTTGATAGGGGAGATTGCCTCTCTTGTTGACGATCTTGAAAGGTCCCACGTATCTAGGGGCAAGCTTCCCTTTGATACCGAAGCGATGAGTACCTTTCATTGGAGAGACGCGGAGGTAAACATGATCTCCGATCTCGAAGGCCAAATCACGGTGCTTACTATCATAGTAGCTCTTCTGGCGTGATTGCGCTGCTTTGAGGTTATCTTGAATGACTTTGCACATTTCCTCTGCCTCTGTGATTAAGTCATTACCCAAAAGTTGACGTTCACCGGTTTCAGACCAGTTGAGAGGGGTACGGCACTTCCTGCCATACAGAATTTCGAATGGGGCCTTGCCCGAACTTGCTTGAAAACTGTTGTTGTAGGAGAATTCAGCATATGGAAGACAATCCTCCCACTTCATGCCGAAGGAGATCACACAAGCCCTAAGCATATCTTCAAGAATCTGGTTGACACGCTCGACTTGACCGCTAGTTTGAGGATGGAAAGCAGTGCTGAAGCGGATGTTGGTGCCCATGGCCTTCTGAAAAGAATCTCAAAACTTGGAGGTAAAGATGCCGCCACGGTCTGAAGAGATCACCTGTGGAATACCGTGCAGCGAGACAATCCGAGAGGTATACAGCTCCGCCAATTGAGCTGCAGTGACAGACTCTTTGATAGGCAGAAAGTGAGCCACTTTAGTGAGTTTGTCGATGACAACGAATATAGCATCATTGCCATGCTTGGACTTTGGAAACCCAGTCACGAAGTCCATCTCAATGTGGTCAAACTTCCATTCTGGAATGGCAAGAGGTTGGAGGAGACAAGCTGGCCTTTGGTGTTCTGCCTTCACTCTTCTGCAGACATCACACTCATTCACGAACTGAGCAATCTCGCGCTTCATTCAAGTCCACCAATAAGCTTGCTTGAGGTCCTAATACATCTTCGTGCTCCCAGGGTGGATGGAGAGGAGTGAATTGTGAGCCTCGTTCATGATCACTTTACGAAGGTCACCTTTGGGCACAACAATACGATCCTCGAAGAAGAGAGTATCCTTGTCATCAAGGCGGTAGCACTTGTACTTGGGTTGGCTCTTGGCAATCCCAATCTTCACCTTCTTCACAATAGCATCAAGAAGTTGAGCCTCGCGAATCTGGTCTTCCAAGGTAGGAGAGACTTGAAGGTTGGCGAGGAAACCTTGAGGAACAACTTGCAGATTAAGTTTGCGGAAAGCTTCACAAAGCTCGGGTTGATAAGGCTTGAGAATCAGACTGTTGCAATAAGCCTTCCTGCTCAATGCGTCGGCAATCACATTGGCCTTGCCTGGAGTATACTCGATACTCGGATTATACTCTTGAATCATTTCGACCCATCGAGTCTGCCTGAGGTTGAGATTAGGCTGAGTGAAGATGTACTTGAGACTCTTGTGGTCAGTGAAGATGTCCACTTTTCTTCCAATAAGAGATGTCTCCAAGTCAAAAGAGCAGGCACAACTGCTGCCAACTCGAGGTCATGAGTGGGGTAGTTCTTCTCGTTGGGCTTCAACTGGCGAGAAGTATAAGCCACAACTTTCTTCTCTTGCATCAACACTGCACCGAGACCTTGGAGAGAGGAATCACAGAAGACCTCGAACGGTTTGGATTCATCAGGAGGAGTCAGAACTGGATCAGTGACCAATTTCTCTTTCAAAGTGTTGAAAGCAATGTCACACTCCGGAGACCAAACGTACTTGACGTGCTTCTGAAGAAGATTTGAGAGAGGCTTCGCGATCTTTGAAAAGTTCTCAACGAACCTTCGACAGTAGCTTGCGAGACCGAGGAAGCTACGGAGTTGCTTCACGTTCTGAGGTGGTTCCAATTCACAATTGCAGACACCTTCTCAGGATTCACCGCAGTGCCCTTGGCAGAGATGATATGCCCAAGATAAAGAACCTCATCGAGCCAAAATTCGCACTTTGAGAACTTGGCATAGAACTGGTGTTCCCTGAGCTTATCAAGCACCAAATGCAAGTGTTTGGCATGATCTTCCTTGTTCTTCAAAAAGACCAGAATGTCATCGAGATAGACCAAAACGAAGTCATTGGTGTAGGCGTTGAAGATGAAGTTCATCATGCGAGAGAAAGTCGGAGGAGCGTTGACGAGGCCAAACGACATGACAGTGTATTCGTATGAACCATAGCTTGTCCTGAAAGCCGTCTTGGGAATATCTTGCTCACGGATTCGAATCTGGTGATAACCCATACAGAGATCAAGCTTGGAGAATACTTGGGCACCTTTGAGTTGTTCGAACAGCTCATTGATGTTGGGAAGTGGGTATTTGTTCTTGGTGGTCTTCTTGTTCAATGGACGGTAGTAGACACAAAGTCGGTCCGTACAATCCTTCTTCTTCTCAAAAAGAACTCCACAACCCCACGGAGAAGAACTAGGTCGGATGAGACCCATTTGTTCTTGAATATCGAGTTGCTTCTACAGCTCCTTCAACTCTTCAGGTCCGAGCTTGTAAGGACGCTTGCAAACCGGTTCCGTGCCAGGCTCAAGATCGATGACGAATTCAACTGGCCGGTGCGGAGGCATTCCTGGAAGCTCTTTTGGAAAGACGTCTTGATATTCGCAAATGACTGGAATTTGAGAGATGGCATCCAGTTCACCCTTCTTATTGAGAGAAAACAGACGGATGGTATCATCACGAGCGGCAAAGACAATTACATCCTCAGACGAATGAGTCAATTGAATCTGTCTGGCTGCACAATCAAGCTAAACCTTGTGCTTAGAAAGCCAATCCATTCTGAGAATAAGATCAATATCCGAGTCACCAAGAACATTTGGAGAAGACAAGAACTCATAGTCACCCAAAGTGATTGTAACATCTGAAACGCATACTCGAGATGTCATTTGACGGGCCGGAGAGACAATAGCCAACGGTTTCGGCAACACTTGAGTAACAAAATCATGCTTAGATGCAAAAGGTCTCGAGATGAAACAATGCGATGTACCAGTGTCAAAAAGAACTCTTGCGGGAATATCGTTAACAGGAAGGTTACCCATGATGACATCTGACGAGTCCTCTGCCTGAGCTGCATTCACCATGTTGACCTTGGCGTACTTGGGGTTATGCTTGACCACAGTTGTACTTGCCGATCTCACAGGAGGAGGAGGAGGGAGACGCCTCTGGTTGAAGCACTTGTTGGCATAGTGACCCTTCTGTTGGCACTTGTTGCACGTGACCTCTGAAAGTGGACGGTGATACGGAGCACTCGATCTTGAAGCTTGAGACGAAGTCTTGTTCTGAAAGCCAGGGTTGGGTGGGTGGGAAGATCCACTGCCAACTTTGCTCTTCTGATATGGCTGACGAAATGGAGGAGGAGGAAGCCAATACTTCTGCTGTTTGGACACTTGAGTAGAGGAAGAAGGAGCAGCATCTCTGACTCGCTTCTTGGAAGCATCACACCTCAGCTGGGCAGCCTCTTGCTTCAATGCCATGTTGTAGAACTCATCGTACCTCAAGGGCTCAAAGAGGACAAGAGCTAGCTGGATTTCTTCTCTGAGACCACCCCTGAACTGGTATATCATGCTCTTCTCGTCAGGGACGTCCTGCTTAGCAAAGCGGGTGAGCTTCTGAAACAACTTGTTGTAGTCATAGACAGACAAAGAGCCTTGCTTCAGGTTGCGGAATTCCTCACGCTTGCTTTCAACCATGCTCTGAGGAATATGATGAGCTTTGAAGTCTTGACGGAATTCATCCCAGGTAAACACACGGCCTCCTCTGGAATCCTTGTACTGCTGGAACCATTCTGCAGCTTGGTCTTTGAGTTGGAAGGAAGCGAACTTGACAAAGTCCTCTGGTCTGACGTTACTGCACTTGAAATGCTTGCATAAGTCCACGAGCCAATCGTCAGCATCAGTTGCCTCAACACAATTGTTGAAGGTCTTTGGCCCGTTAGCAAGGAACTGGTTGAGTGTAGCAAAGTGATTCTGATTGTTGCCTTGGTTGCCTTGGTTCCCTTGGTTGCGCTCTTGAAGAATTTGCATGATCAAATACATGTTTGCATTGGTTGTGGCCATCATAGCTTGCCATGCCTCCGGAGGAGGGGGAGGTGGTGGCGGATCCTGATTCTGATTCTGATTTTGATTGCTGCTCTTAGCGGGAGCCATCCTGAAGAGGGTGACATCCGTTAGCACATTGACAGATAAAAATTTAAAGCTGAATCAAGCAGGATGAAATTGCAACATATAGTCTTCACATCCAAACAAAATGAACGAATGTATTCCACTTGAAATGGTCACATATCCATAAGTTGAGAAGCCACTTAGAATTTAGATAGAGAAAAAAATCAACAAGGTACGGATCAAGAACGAATACTCGGTAAGAAATCCCAATCTCAAACCAAATATTCATGGAAGAAGAACTAGAGCTACAAGAATTCCCACCTATGAAACTCCCGAACCTTTCCGGTTATGCAATCAGGTGTTGGGCATACAGGGGAAGCATTATATCTCACCCAAATCTAGAAAATCCTACATCCAGCTGTATCCATCCTTCAACACATAACCGAGAAAAACTTTGGAAACCATCTACCTCAACCTTCGAAAAGCATCCGTTATACAAGTTATGCCAATACTCCCGAACTCCCGCCCTAGTACTGGGTGGCGTCAAGGTTATCTCACCAACAACTGCATAAAAGAGATTTTCGATGTCGGCGTACTAAACTCAGGTATTCCAGAACTGCAATGATAAAATTGTGACGACAACACCTCGGAGCTCAACTTCCCGGGACACTGCCACAACCCCTAAATGACAGGAGGCACCAAGAACAATGTTCTCCTCACAAATCAATCGGAACGATTCCAAGATACCCGCGTGATCCTAAAAAAAATTAGTGAATTTGAGAAGAGAAGAGTCAAAACTCTACGTCAGGATACCTTCCCAGAGCGATGAAGGGACTGGGGAGTAAAAAGAATTCCTAAACTCTCCGATATATAATTCCTAAATGACTCAAAACATTTTTTCTAGACTCAACTCGGCTGCTAAAAACGATCAATCAGTGGGGGCTCCTAAGGTCGGGGAAGGCTCTGATTACCAACTTGTAACGCCCTCGATGCGGCTATATATCCTACGTGTCGAAGCACGACTTAGAGGCATAACCGCATTGAAAGCAATGTCGCAAGTAAGGCAATCTTCACAACATCCCATGTAATATAGATAATAAAAGGGGAAGGTACATAGTTGGCTTACACTCGCCACGTCAAATAAAGTACATAAATAGCATTACATCATCCAATCACTCATGGCCCGACTACGGTGCCAAAATAAAAGACCAACCCAACATGCGACACGCTCCTGATCGCCCCAACTGGGCACCACTACTGATCATCGGGGAAAGACACATAGTAACAGTGTGAGTCCTCGTCGAACTCCCACTTGAGCTCAAGCGCGTCATCTGGAACGGAGTCATCACGCCCTGCATCTGGTTTGGAAGTAATCTGTGAGCCACAGGGACTCAGCAATCTCGCACCCTCGCGATCAAGACTATTTAAGCTTATAGGTAAGGCAAGGTAAAATAACTGGAGCTGCAGCAAGCGACTAGCAAGATATGGTGACTAACCAATTCACAAATGAGAGCGAGAAGAGAAGGCAAAGCGCGAACGCATAACTAGAGAACAACTTGCGGCAAGCATTACTCCAACACCGTGTTCACTTCCCGGACTCCGCCGAGAAGAGACCATCATGGTAACTCACATGGTTGATTCATTTTAATTAAGTTAAGGTTCAAGTTATCTACAACCGGACATTAACAAATTCCCATCTGCCCATAACCGCGGGCACGGCTTTCAGAAGTTCAAATCCCTGCAGGGGAGTCCCAACTTAGCCCATGACAAGCTCTCACGGTCAACGAAGGATATACCTTCTCTCGAGACATTCCGATCAGACAAGGTATCCCGGTTCTACAAGACACTTCGACAAGTTAAAACAAATCTAGCAACACCGCCCGAACGTGCCGACAAATCCCGATAGGAGTTGCACATATCTCGTTCTCAGGGCACAATCGGATAAGCAATCCGTAAAACTAAAACCAGCCCTCGAGTTTCCCCGGGGTGGCGCTGCAAGGGGCTCTAGGTTGGACCAACACTCAGAGGAGCACTGGCCCGGGGGGGTTTAAATAAGATGACCCTCGAGCTCTGGAAACCCAAGGGAAAAAGAGGCTAGGTGGCAAATGGTCAAACCAAGGTTGGGCATTGCTGGAAGAGCTTTATTCAAGGCGAACTGTCAAGGGGTTCCCATTATCACCCAACCGCATAAGGAACACAAAATCCGGGAACATAACACCGATATGACGGAAACTAGGGCGGTAAGAGTGGAACAAAACACTAGGCGAGAGGCCGAGCCTTCCACCCTTTACCAAGTATATAGATGCATTAAGATAACAAGATAATATAATGATATCCCAACAAGAAAATAATGTTCCAACAAGGAACGGTATCTAATCTTCACCTGCAACTAGCAACGCTATAAGAGGGGTTGAGCAAAGCAGTAACATAGCCAATCAACGGTTTGCTAGGACATGGTGGGTTAGAGGTTTGACATGGCAATTTAGGAGGCATGATAAGCAAGTGGTAGGCATCGAATCATAGGCATAGCAAAAGATCGACCATCTAGCAAAGCAAAGATAGAAGTGATTTCGAGGGTATGATCATCTTGCCTGCAAAGTTGTCAGAGTGGACTGGATCCTCGAAAGCAAACTCAACGGGCTCCTCGTTAGCGAACTCGTCTCCCAGCTCTACCCAAACAAGACAAACAAGCAACAAGAACACAATCAACCACGTGCGAAGCTCAAACAACATGATGCAAACATGGTAAGCTATGCGGGATGCGATATGTGATGCATATGCAAGATTTGACAAGGAATGAATGAACCTGGCCTCAACTTGGAAATCCAAGTGTGCCACTGGAAAGGTGAGATGATTTCGCTTGAAAATGATATAAAGAACGCCGTAAACGGAGACACGGTTTGGAAATGGCAAGCAATTCAAATATGGCACCGGTCTGCGATATACAGCAAGTAGCCATCTAAATGCAACAAGCTAAACATGCTACAGCACCCAAACATGGCAACAAAATACATGGCAGGGATCCATTCATGAAGCTTAACAAAAGATGAACGCTGAGCTACGGCCAATTCATCCATCAACAGGTTCAAACAAGCATGGCAAAAGTGCAACTGGTAAACAGATTTCAGACTTAGTGAAATTAACACTTGTCTAGAATTTCAGATCAGATAGCACACTTTGGAGCAAGAAAACTATAAGCTACTGGAACTTAACATGGCAAAGTAAAGCATGACATGGAGCTACTCAAAGAGCTAAACAAAAGTCCCTTAGTGACCTTGAGCCAAAAGTGATCACAAAATACAATTGCAAGCATGTGAACATGGCAAAAACTTAAACAGATCACAGAATTAGTGAAAAACTGGAGCATGCAAAACAGATATCAAGTAGGCATGTTTACGAACTCGATGCACTCACTAAAGAGCATGTCATGACAATATAAGCATACACCCATCAAGAATACACATTATACAGGCTAGACATGGCAAGAACAATAACATAGCATGCACGGATTAACTACAACATCCTCGGCAAAATCACTAACAAGTAGACAATCTGCCCAGATTCACGAAATAGCAAAAGTAGAGCTCGCTTGAGTCAAGCTAGGGTGCTCCATAATTGCAAACAAAGACATGGATGGATAGAGCACTACAAGATTAACAAAACATCCTTACTGATCATCCTCAAAAGAGGCACAAATCACTAGGAAACAACATGAACATATGGCATATTGATAAAAACAGATCAAGTACTTTGTGGAATTGCTAAGTCCCTGAAATCAGCATTAACGTATGCACCACTTTGCAATCTTGTGCTAGTCACCACACACATCACAAAAATACATGGATAGCACCTATGGAAAGATGGCAAAGCATATAACAAAACACATGTAGAGCTCATGGGCATATCATGCACACAATAATCATGGCAAAAATGACAAATAGCTATTTGGTGCAACAGATCTGACAATTAACTCAAATAGCACTCTTCAAACAGCATTTCGGGCATCAAGATGAACTCAAATGAAAATGATGCAATGAGATGAAATGATTTGCTCTTTGAGACAAACATCTTGATATGCTATACGCGCAAAACGGAGTTACGGGTGCAAAGTTACGGCACGATGAACAAGGGCATTTGAATCTGGAAAACGGGGACTTAGAGAAATTCATCACCTCGCGGATCTAGGGTTTACTGTAGCACGGGGCCGATGCGGTGGCGGATCCCGCCGGAAAACTCGCCGAAGAGCTCGGGGAAGCACGGGCCGGCCGGGGCGGTCGGAGCTAGGGTCGGGGCCGCCGGATCTGGCCGGATCCGGGGCAGGCGCGGCTCCAGCGGGGACCTGGGCGGCGGGGCGGCGACTGGAGAGGCGCGGCGGCCGGAGTCGAGGCTCGCCGGCCGGATGACGAGACGGGCGGCGCAGGACGCCGGACTCGGGGAAGACGGTGGCGGGGCAGCGGCGGGCGAAGCCGGGCGGCGGCGCGTGGAAGCGGGCCGCGGGGGCTCGCAGCGGGCCGCGCAGGCCGGCGGCGCGGGAGGCGGTGTGGCGACACGTGGCGCGCGGGGATTCGTTGGGCGGCGGCGGACGCTATCCGACGGCCGGCGGACGTGTCCAGCCGCGCAGAGAGGGGTGGATCTAGGGTTTTGCGGAGAGGAAAACGAGAATTTTGGAGGGGAGCTATATATAGGCATAGAGGGAGCTAGGAGAGTCCAAATGAGGTGCGGTTTTCGGCCACGCGATCGTGATCGAACGCTCTAGATGATGGAGAGGGTTTTGGTGGGTTTTTGGGCCAAATTGGAGGGGTGTTGGGCTGCAACACACACGAGGCCTTTTCGGTCCCTCGGTTAACCGTTGGAGCATCAAACGAAGTCCAAATGGTACGAAACTTGACAGGCAGTCTACCGGTAGTAAACCAAGGCCGCTTGGCAAGTCTCGGTCCAATTCAGAAATGTTTAATCCCCACACACGAAAGAAAGTTAAAAATGACCATCGGAGGAGAACGGAGCGCCAGAATGCAAAACGGACAACGGGGAAAATGCTCGGATGCATGAGACGAACACGTATGCCAATGCAATGCACATGATGACATGATATGAGATGCAAGACTACAACAACAACACACGGAGACAAAAACCCGAACCCGAGAAAATAAAATAACTTAACGCCGGAAACGGCAAGAGTTGGATTACATATTAGGTAAATCATATCCGGGGTGTTACAATATCACTAAGCACTATGAAGCAAGAACCTCATTAAACAACACCTCATCCCTCCTTAATAGTATTGGCTTTTCCTATAGACTCAATGTGATCTTGGATCACTAAAATATAAAATGTAGAGTCTTGAGCTTGGAGCTTGGGCCAATCATTTCTCCTTAGCATTTTGAAGGGATTCCACATCCTCTAGTCCATGCCACTTCATTGTTGAACTCATCTGAAACATACTAGGTAAAAGTGTTAGTCCAACAAGAGATATGTTGTCATTAATTACCAAAATCACCCAGGGAGCACTTGTGCTTTCAATTCTTCTTCCAGTATTTTTTATATATTCAAAAAATAATCTCCGTTGATTTTCAGGTCATTCCGAGAACTTTTATTTCTGCACAAAAATAACACCATGGCAATTCTGCAGAAAACAGCATTAGTCCGGGTTAGTTCTATTCAAATCATGCAAGTTAGAGTCCAAAACAAGGGCAAAAGTGTTTGGAAAAATAGATACGTTGGAGATGTATCAGCGTTCCAGCAGGCGCAGGAGGAACAACGGTACAACCTATTCCTCCTGAAGCAGCACTGACTATCGGAGGGCCAAATCTACGGCGAGCGGGCAAGCGAGGAGGCTGTGGCGGCCCATGGCCAAGGCGAACCCCACCTTCATCGTGGAGCAGCGTGCCATCTACGATGGCGTCCGCGCTCAAGCCGTCGCTCGCCAGGAAGCGGCCACCGCGGAGGCATGGTTGCAGGCGATCGCGGAGCAGAACAACACGAACTGTGCCTCCTACGTGCCGCCGACAAACCATCAGCGTCGGCGCCACCATTCCATCATGGACCTCACGTCCACCGACGACGGACAGCTCGCGGACTCCTCCGAGGATGAGTAGGCCACGGGAGGCGGCAGGGCCTGGTGTCCCTTGTGGGCCGGTCCGTCTCCTGTGTTTTACTCTTCCTTGTGGTGACCACACCTTTATTTCAGCGGTCTTATCGATGGTGCTCATGGAGACGGCGGATGGAGGATGACACAGGCTTGGACGCCGGGCACCGCAGCTGTAGGATAGGTTTAGAGTCGGGTTTTTTTTGTTCTAGATGTTTGAAATGTAATGAAAATCCATTGTGTTTGTATGAAATCTTTCATGTTTGTATGAAATACGGTCGTGTTTGCATGAATTTCAGCCGGTTTGTTGAAAAAAAAGTCTGAAATATATGTGGCTAGCATTGGATGGCGTCCTCCCGCATATGTGTCCACGGACTGGTCCCTCCCTCCCATCCATGGAAGCATGCCAGAGGAAATTTGCGAGTTGCCATTGAAGATGCCCTAACATGGCCCATGCATAAAGATGAAATAAGTGATTCTTCAGTTCAAAACTAGGATCTGATTGCAAAAGGCAAGAGAGCGATTATTTTAAACTTGGACACATCATTGACACTTTATCCAGTAAACATTTTGTTCAATTTAATTGACATGATAATAACTATCTCAGTTTAGAAATAGCAAACGCTTTCTTACAAAATGCTTGATGAGGCAAGGATATAAGCTATGTCATTTCATAGAAGAAGAGAGTTGCCTGATTAATTGTGAGAAACCAGATAGAAACCAAGTACATGAAGTATATATAAATAAATCTACCGCTAGGAGGTAGGGTTTAGACGATCGCACACATGCGCCACGCATAATATCAAGAAAGATCGTCTAAGCCAAACACAAAAAGTGAATGTCACTGTAGGGATCATGCTATAGGTTCTCCAAATTGCACCGGTCATCTCAAAGGTCATAAGGGCATCTCCAAATTCCACGCACACTCCGGACATGTTTAGCCATCTAACACGGTCTTGTATCGATCCCTCGACCGGTTCAGACACACTTTTTCTTGCAAAGTCAAAACAAACCTAGGGAGGGGGAGCTTTGTGGGAGTTTGGACAACAGCCTACAATATATGATGACAACAATACTTACGTTCTTATTAGAACATCATAAATGGACATAAATTATATTGACCACTCCGGATATTGAGAGACTAGACAAAGTCTTCAAACATGTTAGTTGAGTCATATTCAACCATCATGTTCTCCATGCCCAAAGGGTCTCGTGACTGCTAGATAGTCATGTTGTCGCTAGGTCATGGAAAAACACCACACGAACAATTGACTTCCTAGTCGCTGTCAGGTTGAAGGTTGAAGTGAGATTCAAACATTTACCCTTGAGATTCTTTGTGTCCCAGGAATTGCTCATACGGAATAATCATTATCACGTTTCTTGCCCGTGTCTTCCTTTACACGGTTTTATAGCCAGCACTAGATGCTAAGATCTGGATTGATATAATGCCTTATGATTTATAAGATAACATATTTTTTTGTTAGCGGTGTGACTCCAACCGGTAAAGGGGCACACGGGTCTTGGATTGCACGGATTATCCCAACACTACAGGAATCAGCTACTTTGCCGTCTGCCATGGCGGACGGCAAAGGCATGAATGGCGAACGGCAAAGGCCTTTGCCGTCAGCCGCGGACGGCAAAAGGCTCCGGCAAAGTAGGCTACAGTAAACATCTACTTTGTCGTCTGCTTCCTAGCGGCTGACGGCAAAGGCCCTTTGCCGTCTGCGGCGGACGGCAATAATTGCGCTGTCAGTCCGTTAAGTGGCTAACGGCAGGCCTTTGTCGTCCACCGCTGACGACAAAATTTCTACTGTCTTTGCCGTCCGTCGTATGATGTCATCTACACGTCACTACATGGCAGGTTCTTTGCCGTCTGCCACTGATGGCAAAGTCTTTACCGTCTGCCACTGTAGGCAAACTGACCAAATGGGTCAGCTCCCAGGAAGCACAGCTAGATGCCACGTGTCTTCTTTGCCGTCCGCGGCAGACGGCAAAGAGCTCGTTGACGTCGGTGGCAGACGGCAAAGAGCCTGCATATTGGCTCTTTTATCTGTTCTTTATTAAATCAAACAATTTTCATCACAAATATATATGACATATATAGATATATTTTAAAAGGCCATTACAGAGCAAACATATAAGATATCCAACACATAACTTCATCATCCAACCATATATATTACATGCATAGTTCCATCATACATAATAAGTTCAACATAGAGGCATCCAACCATATATATTACAACAGTTTCATCCAACGATACATGCATAGTTCAACGATACAAAAGAAACAGAGAAAGGGATAAGGAGCACTCCATCTATGCAAGCTTTCGTCAAGAGAACGAAATCTGCAAAATGAAAAATAAGAAAGTTAGAAGAAGAAGAGTAGAACAAGAAGAAGACTAGAACAAGAAGAGTAGAACAAGAAGAAGACTAGAACAAGAAGAGTATATCATTTATGAGCTAACTTACGTGAAATGGATCATATATGAGCTAACTAAGTTGAAATGGGTCGTTTATGAGCTAGCTAAGGTGAAATGGATCATTTATGAGCTAACTTAGTAGAAATGGGTCGTTTATGAGCTAACTAAGGTCAAATGGATCGTTTTTGAGGTAACTAAGGTGAAATGGATCGTTTTTTAGCTAACTTAGGTGAAATGGATCATTTATGAGCTAACTTAGTTGAAATGGATCGTTTTTGAGCTAACTTAGGTGAAATGGATCATTTATGAGCTAATTTAGTTGAAATGGATCTTTTTGAGCTAACTTAGGGGAAATGGATCATTTAAGAGCTAATTTAGGTGAAATGGGTCATTTTTTAGCTAACTTGGTGAAATGGATCGTTTATGAGCTAAATTAGTTGAAATGGATCATTTATGAGATAACCTAGGTAAGATGGGTCATTTTGGAGTTAACCTAGGTGAAATGGGTCATTTAAAGCTAATGTAGGTAAAATGGATCATTTAGGAGCTAATCTAGGTAAAATGGGTCATTTTTGAGCTAACTTGGATGAACTGGATCATTTATAAGCTAACCTAGGTAAAATGGGTCATTTTAGAGCTAACTTAGGTAAAATGGATTGTCTATGAGCTAACTAAGCTAATTATGCAATTTTTGACATAAGTAAGCTAAGTACAGATCGTTTTAGAGCTAACTTAGGTAAAATGGATGGTTTTGGAGGTCAGTAAGCTTATTAAGTCATTTTGGAGGAGAAGAAGCTAAGTCTAGGTCATTATGGTAAGCATTGGAGGAAATAAAGCTAAGTCTAGGTCTTTATGCATGTGTTAAGCAAAACACTAGATAAACTTACCAAGATCCAGGAGGTGTAGGAGCGGGGTGGCTCGTGTCGGTAGCTGGACCGAAGGCTCGTGGACCGAAGGCTCATGGACCGGAGTCCGTGTAGCCTCCTCCTCGGACGAGTCCACCCTAGCAGTCACGTGCTCGGGTGAAACAGCTGGGGGTGGCGGCGAGGAAGGCGCCGTAGCAGTCACCCTACCTCCTCTCCCACGACCACGTGCCCCACCTCCTCTCTTCCTACCTCGTCCCCTGCTGGGCACCGCGGTCGACGAAGAAGGGCCCGGCGGTGTGGCCATACTGTCCAGCAACGCTCGGCGGAGAGGTGCGTCTGGAATGGAAGACCTCAAACCATGCTCCCGACCAGCGCCCACCATCTTTCAACACCTGCCATGACAAACAGTAAACGAAATTAGTACAACATAAAAAAAGACCGACATGAATAATAATATGTGTATCACTTAAGTGTATCATCATCAAGTACAACATAAAAAAATGTAATACCTGACACTACTAATAATCTCGAACAGTATCATCAATAAATGCATAATCATCATCATCACTATAATCAATGACGGGCTCATAGGGTTCATTGGCATCAACATGTGCAAGGCCACCTTGACGTAATCGGTCAAGCATTGACAGGTCATCTGCAGTAGTAACCTCTTCTTGTTCCGGCTCTTCTTGTTCCTCCTCTAGGGTGATGTCAGATTCATTGTCGCTGTCTACTTCAATGTTTTGGGGTGAAGTATAGCGGTTCTTGAAACGCTTTTTGGAAAGACCCCGTCGGCCTCTGGAAGGCCAAAGAACACCTTTTCGGGAGGTGTCGGTGGTCGGGGTGTCCTGTCGGTGTCGGGGTGCCGTGTCGGGGTCGGGGTGCTGTTTCGGGGTCGGGGGGTCGGGGTGTCGTGTCGATGTCG
>NC_041382.1:109014025-109028010 GCF_002162155.2 Triticum dicoccoides | reverse complement strand
GCTAGGGCGGCGGCGGGGCGTGGTGCGACGGGGCGGTGGAGGTGGGAGAGAAAGAGAGAGAGGGGGTGTGGGGCGCGGCCCCGTTAACGTTACGTGGGGCCTCCCTCTTTGCCGTTCGCTACCCTTTGCCGTCCGCCTTCTTGCTCTTTGCCATCCGCTAGCGGACGGCAAAGAGGGGGCCCGTTAGGTTTTTTTTCAGCTCGTCAGTGGGGCCCCTCCCTCTTTGTCGTCCGCTAGCCGAGGGCAAAGAACTGGCTGATGGCAAACTTGGTCTTTGCCATCAGCCAGTTCTTTGCCGTCTGCTTTTTGGAAGCTGATGGCAAAGAGCTTCTTAATCAAATGTATGGGAGAGCACTTTAGCAATCATAATGTCAAAAAATGACAAAATGTAGGCTTAAACAGTAAAGGTAGATAATTTACAATGCAGTAGATCTACACTCTACCATGTGATCCCAAAACATTAATTTGAAGAAATTACTTCGAATTTTGCATATCAATTGTTACACGTATTAAGCCAAAAGGTTCAATTAAGATGAAATGATTTTTATTTGCAAGAAATTAAAATCTCAATTGCAAACAATGGATGTAAATAATCCCAACATGTAGAATAACATAGAAATATATTACATCATAGTTTATTCTAGACTACAAGTTACTCTACATATATACACTACTGATGTAATGAATAATAATGATGTTGCAAACTTGAAGCTCAAGTGAAAAATTTGAATTGTATAGACCTCAAATCAGATGAGATGATCTTGTATCATGTTGCAAGATAATTTCAGTGGGGTGAATTGATATTTTGCGAGAAAAAATTGATCTCAATCGCAATAAGATTGTTTTGCAAGAAAAAATATATTTCTCAGTCGCAAATCATACCAAATAGATATGTTGTCGGGATTGGCAAAATGACAAACTGATCATGCCAATTACAGTGCACCGGAGGGTTACACTGCTATTTATACTAAGCCAAAAATGCCTAAATGCAAGCAGCATAATACGTGAGGACAAGCCTCTAAACACGAGAAAGTGGAAGGATTATAACGCAAACATCCCACGTTTCCACTTCCTCGCGTGGATTCTATCAGGAATTTTCCCCAAATAGAATCAGCTGCGGAAGTGAGACATGCCGGAGCACGAACTGCGACGCGTGCCGGTCGCTTGAGTTGGGGCCGAGCGCTGGTCGCTAGCTTGCGTCTCCACCGCAGTTGGCCGCTCCGCCGCGAGAACCCAGGCCAGGTGCGGACGCGGTCAAGGCCGTGCAGGAGGGAGATGCGAGCGGCTTTCGTTGGCTGCCACAGTACCTTTAGGCCTCGTTTGGCACAAATGGATTTGGGAGGATTTCGGAGGCGGGGATTTGGGAGGATTTGGTGAATCTCTCCCTTCCGCCCAATCCCCTCAAAACCCTTTGAATCCCCAAAACCCCTCCATCCCCAATCCTCTTCGTTTAAAATTTCTGTTTGGTAGGCAGGGTTTGTCAAATTGACATAACATGGTGTAGAACATCTAAAAATTCAATCTTTACAATGTAACTAACTCCCTTATATCCTTGCTACAGAATTGTAAAGGCCACCTAATAAAAATGAGAAAAGCTGCTATAGGGGAATAATTTAGCAGTAGTTTTTCCCATCAGCAACATAATTTCGCATGACTCGAAATCAATATATCATCACAACAACATCATAATTTATCATAACAACATGACTTCGAATCCCGAATCCCAGGAATCATAATTTATCATGACAACATGATCTTTCGCAGCAACAACAGTTCATCACAGCCCCAACATAATTTTGCAGCAAAGATAACGCAACACAAGTACTTCTGGAATAGCTCAAGATCAGTTATAATTTTGCATACAGATATATCAATCTTTTGGTGTCATGATCATCTATCTTTGAGAATCTGAGAGAAAGTTATCCCTCCAGCTTGTTTATTGTTGCTTCTTTTGGTGCTTGAGAACCTGATGAAACAAAAAGAGATGAATATTAGAGTGCCTTCAGAATAACTTATAACTATAAGTTTTGCTAGATGAACATTAGAGTGCCTTCTGGAACATAAGTAGGCCTGTAGTACAGCAAGTTTCAGGAATAGAACAAGCAAGGAGTATTGTACTTGTAGTAGGAGCATTGTACTACTAGCAAGAAACAAGCTGTATATATTAAAACAAAGTTTCCAGCAAGCAAGAAATGATTTATCAAACTTAAATTGCTCGAAAACAGGATTGATTACAAAAGAATGGAATACAAGTCATCAAGTTTTGCAAGCTTCCAAGGAAGAACTGGAGAACTGTCATGCAAAATCTGGTCACATGTCCGAAATAGGCTTTCGCCCCGCTTTATAGATAAAGCATAAGTCCATACAGCCACATCTCAGGTACAGTCAGCAAGAAAGGAGAAAACGCTGGGGCCACAGCACAAAGAAGCCCAAAAGAAAGGAAAAAACAAAGGCCTCCAGGGGCAAGCTAAGTAGCAGACAAGCGGTCGGAGAGCCGGCGCGCAGAAGACACCAGGGCGTCCAAGAGAAGCTGAAGACGATCACGATCCCTCGGCCTAGCGAGCGGATGCCAGTGCTGCAGGAAGGCAAGAAATTTGAAGAACGGGTCAGAAGCACGTCGCGGGAACACCCGCTCAATCACCATCTTATTGCGGGTAGTCCAGAGAGTCCACATCATAGCCGCGAAGATAAGCCAGAACAGTCGGCGCTTACGGCCAACCTGGGTGGCGCTAACCTGCAGAAATCCTGCGAGGTCAGTGGCCTCCCACTCCGGCCCAAGAGCCTCACGAACAAAGCACCAAAGTGCCTGCGCTGCTATGCACGAGAAAAGAATGTGCATTCCCGTTTCCGGGACATGGCACAAAGGGACAGTCCATTGCCCGGACCATGGCGCTTCAGCACCTCGGTCCCTGAAGGGAGATGATCTCGAAGAAGCTGCCAAACAAAAATCTTGATCTTCAAAGGTAGCGGTGCCTTCCACAATGGGGATAGCCACGGTAGAACCGGCAGCCTACATAATGCCTGATAAGCCGAACTAACGGAGAAATCGCCCGAAGGCGAAAGGCTCCACGACACCGAATCAAGGTCCAGGGACAGAGGAAGAGGGACTACTTCCCTCAGGTCTGCCCATTCCCTGACCTCAGCAGGTCCGAAGGACCGGCGGAACGCAATGTTCCATCCGTCCTCCAGAGCCGCCTCAGAGACTAGAATGCCCGGGTCCGCACAAATCGCAAAGAGACGCGGGAACCGCAGGCGGAGAAGCTCGCCCTGAAGCCAGGGGTCCAACCAAAATTGGGTCCCAGACCCATTGCCAACCGAGAAGCGCACACCCAACCTAATCTCTTCCTTGATGGCCTGAATAGATTTCCAGAATTGAGAACCAGCCGACTGAGAACACGCCAAGAGGGGCTGGCCCTGCAAGTATTTGGCCTCAACCAGCTGCAACCACAGCCCCCCATCTCCCCGCAAGATCCACCAAACCCAACGTAGCATGAGCGCCACGTTCATCCAGCGGGATGCGGGTATGCCCAACCCACCTCGGTCCTTAGGCATACAGATGTCAGCCCACTTGACCATGTGGTACTTGGGCCGACCGTCCCCTGCCTGCCAAAAGAACCTAGCCAGCTCCTTGTCGAAGGAGCTATGTACACCTTCAGGTAAGATGTACATCCCCATCATATACATGGGGAGGCTGGCAAGGTTAGAGCTAATGAGGATAGTTTTGCTGCCCTTAGAGGTGAACCTACCGCACCAGGGCTCCGCACGGGATGCTACTCGCCCCACTAGCGGATCGTACCCACTCACTGTAATACTGGGCTCGGCCAGGGGCATCCCCAAGTAAGATATTGGGGAATGACGCCAACCTATAGTTGAGATTATCTGCGATCCGAAGCTGCTCAGCCTCAGAATAGCCAAGTACCACCACCTCGCTCTTATCAAAGTTAATCTTAAGTCCAGACATTTCCTCAAAGCAGAGCAAAAGGAACTTAAGATTAACAATGTCAGAGTTCGAGCCTTCCACCATAATCATGGTGTCGTCCGCATACTGCAGGTGAGTAGCCCCCCCATCCGGGATGAGGTGGCTAACAACACGCTTAAGGTGGCCGGCCAACTTGGCCTTATCTAAGATGCCCGCAAGGGCATCAACTGCGAGATTGAAAAGCAAGGGAGAAACAGGGTCCCCTTGCTTTACTCCTCTGGACGCCTGGAAAAAGGGTCCCACCTCACCATTAATGTTGATCGCAGTGTTCCCAGATCTAACCAGTTGCATGATCCAGGAACACCACCTCACGTCGAAGCCTCGTCGCTCCATCACCAACCTCAAAAAGGACCAATCCAGACGATCATATGCCTTCTGGAAGTCCAATTTGAGGAAAACCCCTTGAGCCCCTTCGACGCCACCTAGTGAACGATCTCGTGAAGGGCAAGAATTCCATCATGGATCCGCCGGCCCTTCAGGAAGGCGGACTGAAGGGGGTGAGCAATCCTTTCCGCCACCGGTGATAAACGAGTGGCACAAACCTTTGCAAAGATTCGCTCCAACACGTTGATCACCGTGATCGGTCGGAATTGGCGGATATCCGTCGCCCCAACTACTTTGGGGATCAGGGATATGACACCGTAGTTAATCCTAGCCATGTCCAAGGTTCCAATATAAAACTCGTGGAACATGGGCATAATGATCGGGCGCAAGATCTCCCAGAATTTCTGAAAGAAGACTACCGGAAGGCCATCCGGCCCCGGGGCCGAGCAGGCTTTCATAGAAGCAATCGCCCGTCCCACCTCCTCAGGAGAGAAAGGGAGAGTAAGCTCCGCATTCTCCGCATTGGAGACCTGCTCTACAGGCGGCCAGAAGTCAGCGCAGAGGGAGACGCCTCCACGCGGCTCAGCCGAGAACAACTCCTTATAAAAGGAGTAAATATGGGTGGAGATGTCCTCTGGGCTTTCCAGAAGGACATCCCCATCCCAGAGAAAACGGATAGCACACTTTCGCCTGCGGCCATTAGCAATCGCCTGAAAATAGGCAGTGTTCGCATCCCCCTTAAGGAGCCAGTTCAAGCCCCCACGCTGCTGCCAGAAGAGCTCCTCGCTCTTGTAGATGTCCATGAGCGAGGCCTCGAGGCCGTATCTCCTAAGCCAGTCATTAGGAGACAGGCCCTGCCTATCAGCAAGGTCATCCAAAACCTTAATCTGATCCAGCAGGGTCCCCTTACGGGATCGCAGCTCAGCACCAAGGTTCGCCCCCCAGCCCTTCATGGCCTGACGAGACAATTTAGCACAGTGATGCCACACATCCATAGCACAAAACACACGGGGCGGGGACGCGACCGCCTCTAGCCAGCGGTTGCGCACCAACTCAAAGAAGCCCGGCTGCTCCGGCCAAAAAGTCTCAAAGCGAAAACGGCGGGTCCTAGGGGGAGACACATCGCCCGACGAGAAAAGCAGGAGGGTATGGTCGGAGCCAATCCGAGTGACCGCCTTGAGAGAGCACAATGGGAACATCACTTCCCACTGAGCCGACACAAATACCCGATCCAAAACACTCCGGATGGGGTCCGCCTGCTTATTCGTCCACGTGAACCTAGCCCCTACGCGGGCTATCTCACGGAGCGCAAGGTCCGCAATGCAGTCGTTAAATAGACGCATGCAGACCCGATCAACATTAGGCGAGCTTTTATCAGAAGCCCATCTAATGAGGTTGAAGTCCCCGGCCACCACGACCGGGGTGGTGCACCTCTCTACCTTATTTTTAAGCTCAGCGAGGAATACGGCAGAGCGAGCATGGTCCGCAGGACCATAAACGAAAATCACCTCCCAACTGAAGTGAACTCGTCGGTCAGTGACAGACATGCTCAGGAAGAACTCCCCTCGGTCCATATCGTCGACCGAGAAAGCATCCTCCCTGACCCCGAGCAAGATGCCTCCAGATTGACCCGTAGCGGGCAGCCACTGCCAGGGAAACTGGTGGCGGGAGAGCCCCTGGAGCTCATGCATACTAAAGTCCTGACGAATCGTCTCCTGAAGTCCCACAATGTCAATCTCTTCCTGTCGCAAATATTCGATGAGCTGCCGCCGCCGGCCAGAGAGGCCGAAGCCCCTAATGTTCCAACATAGGAGCTTCATTTAATAACCTCAGTGGAATCCCTAGGCCCCGCAAGCGGGGCCGAGCTAGCCCGCCCGTCAATCGCGGGTCGGGAGGATGCCTTCACTGAGCGTCCACGTCGCCCCCGCGTAGGGGGGCGGTGGAAGCCTCCGGCCCGAGGGAAGCGGACCTGGAACTAGACCCACACACCTCTATCCGGTGTTCAGTGGGGTTGGGACGTGTGGGGGGCGCCCTCGCAAAGCCCTCACCGAGGGGGAACTGCAAGGGGAGTCTCCGCCCCAGTCTCCATAGGGGGCGCCTCACCAGCCCTGGTCTCTCTATGACCAGGGTTAGTGTGCGCCGGGGTGCTGGGTTCACCACGCGCAGCACAAGCACGGGCTTCAGCCAACGCCCCATCGAGCCTCTCCTTGGCGCAAATAGCAGAAATCTGCTCAAGAATGGGCCCCTTCTCTCCACGAAACACAATGCCACTATCGGTGGCCACCTCTGCCAGGTGAGACAACGGAGCAAAACCAAGCACAGAAAACCGAGAATCAGAACTAGAAGGAACAGAGGGGATGGATGGGGTACCTGAGGACAGGTCACGAGCTGCAGCCCGCATGGCGTCCTTCTCCGAGATCGTCGGGACACGGCCATCCAAGATGACCCGGGACTGGCTGAGCCTTGCACTCTGACGCGCAGCCACCAGTGGAGAGGACCCACCCCGAAGCTTGGAGTCGGCCGCGGTAGGGGTCACAGCGGCCAGGTCCAAGGGCGGAGGCGGCTCCAGGTCCAGGGCCCCCAAGGCAAGGGAAGGGGGGACCCCGGCGAACACGAGTAGCAGACCACCCCCGGCGAGCGCGGCGACGACGAGGGGCGCACCTCCATCCCCACACTCACCACGTCCTCCTCCACGACCTCTGGGTCAGCCACCTGGGTCGCAACAGGGGGAGGGACGGCCACAGCCACAAACCCACCCCCTGACGCCACCTGAGAGGCCGTTCCAGCAGGACCGGAAGAACCACCAACAGTAGAAACCGGGCTACGCCGCCCAGCAGACGGAGCCGGCGGAATCACATCATCATCATCATCCCCCTCACAAGAAGAGCTCCCATCGGACGAGCCCCCGCCCCCACCCTGCCCTTCATCCAAGCGCGGCACAGTGGCTGCGGGGGCCGGCCCAAGCAGATCCTCAGGAACCGGAGACTCGAGCTCGAAGGTCAGGCGCTTCCCCTTAGTGCCTAAGTAGAAGACCAGGGACAGACCGTCAATCTCTGCCGGAGCGGGGCACAGGATCTCAATGCGGGCTGGGCCATCATCCTCAAAAGACGCCAAGTCGGCGGTCACCGGCTTGCCAACCGGCTCAGAGATCGCCTTGAGAATGTGCGCAAGCTTGCCACCCCGCGGTGCCGACCTGCCACCTCGAGGCAAGCCGTAGACAAGAACCCACACCCTCTCCAGAGGAGGCACAGGATCAGGCTCCGCGGCAGCTACACGAACGGAGATCAGGAGCTTGTTGATGGGACACCGGATGACATCGTGGGAACACACGCGAAGCAGCTCAGCAGAGGGGAAGGGGACCGAGAAGACGAGGGGAGCCGTCTCAGTCACCTCCCAAGTGAAGTCGGAGTCGCGAAAGTCGCCGATGTATGCGGCGAGCTCGGCCTGGATGGGGGCGGCCGAGATCACCACCCCAGACGGCAAGTCCTGCTCGGGGGGCAAGAGTGACCGTCGCCAAGTGCGGCCTAACCGCCTCCTCCTCAATCTCAGCATCCACATAGTAGAAACCACCCCCCCTCAGTCCTGTACCCAAGGTAAGCAAGGGTCGTGGGGCATCGAGGAGGGGCCTCACACTCCGAGCGGAAAGGCACCGCGCAGCCACAGTTGATGCACATCGTCTCCCCGCGAGTCCTGGGGCGGCCAACTCGCGGGGTCTGCTCAGGAGCCACTAGCTCCGAAGCACCAGCCGGAACGGGACACGCGGCCACCCCAGGGGTCTTCTTCTTCTTGTGCTTCTTCTTCTTCTTCTTTGACTGAACAGCGGCACTAGGCGCCTCAACAGAGCGGCGAGCAGAAGAGGCCCTCGCGGTCACAGAGTCGCCCCTCCTCCCTGACTGGCCGCCGTCCCGGTCAGAGCGGCGATCCACCCGGCGCCCAGGATCGGGGGAGCGGGAATCACGAGCCGAGACAGCCCGGCGCTCACGAGATGCACGGGTAGAGTCATCCGCAGGCCGCCCACGACGCCAATCGCCATCCGACGCCCGCGGAGAAGGCACCCGCGGCGCCGGCCGCCCCAGCTCCAGAACAGCCCGCGCCCGGTCGGCAGCAGGGGGCCGGGTCTGCAGCTCCGCCCGCAGATCCGCCTCGCGAGCAAGGTCCTCATCACGGCGACGCCCATCATCACCATTGGCGCGACGGCGAGCAGCATCCTGGCGTCGCAGGTCGCCCGGGGACCCCGGCAGCGGCAGCCGGGCATCCCGAGATGGGTCGCGGGGGGGGCGGCGCAGAGAAGTTCCGGCGTAGGTCGCCGAGGCCCGAGCCGGCCGGACATCGGAGCGCGAAGAGGACGCCTGGTCCAGAGGCCTCTTCGGCCGCGGCAATCCGTTGCCGGCGTCCCTGGTCATGAGGGCCTCCAGGTAGGACCGGGGGCGGGGCAGGGGGATGGGGAGCGACGACCGCGGCGAGGACGGAGACGGGCCGGCGGCGAAGACCAGGGCGGCCGGAACGGCGGGAGCGTAGGGGGAAGGCGGCGGCTGCGAGGGAATAGGGAGGAGGAGACGAGCGCACCGTCCAGCCCTAGCGACATCTAAACGGGTCACAGGCCATCCGTGTGACACGTCTCCAGCGCCACGTTGGATCCACACCCAACGGGCCGGGTCCGCGTGGGACAGCAACCAGGCCCGGTTGGCCCGGTCAATAACGGCCTGGGACTGGACAGCCGCGCAGCGGGCCGCCGGGTCAGCCCAGATGGCCCTCCGAGAGGAACCAGGCCCAGAACGGTGCAGGCCCTCCCACGCTCCCCCGGGCCGGCCCACCATTTGAGCGCTAGCTGGCCCACGTAGGAGCACGGCCCGATCCGGACCCGACCAGGGGGCAAACCCCTCCCGCAGCGCCGTCGGCGCCATCGCCGGAGCGGCCTTCCCGGACCCCGCACCAGACCCGGCAGAGCTACCAGGCTCCGCCAGGACCAGGCAACGGTCGAAGACGGCGGTCACCGCGACCACAGGAACCGGTAGATCTGCACGGGACGCCGGCCTAGATAGGGGCGGGCGAGCCACGGGACGCGCCATCGGCGGCCGCAAGGGGCGGGGACGGCCGGAGAGGCGGCGAGGACTGACGCGCGCGGGCCGGGCCGCCACCCAGAAGTCTCTGAAGAGCGGCAGAGCCAGCTTCACCGGACGCTCGACCGGTCCGACGTCCATGGCCTCCTCGTCCGCGAGATCCGCCCAGGAGAACGCCGACGACGCGAAGGACAGGGACGGACCCTGGGGAGCAACCACCTCCGGGCGTGGCGCAGCCGAGACGGCCGACCCGCCGGCCGCCGGGGCGGCGCCGGCGAGGTCAGCCATGGGCGGCCCGACGGCGAGTTTGAATCGCCAAGCGGACGTGAGCGCTCCACCCCAACGGTCACCGGGTCCAGCGCTGGCTATGTGGCACTAGATTTAACCTAAAGGTTGGGAAGTCTCTGGTCACATGTTAAGCAAGTGATTCTTCATGTTTCTGTCTCACAACATACCATGTGTTGGAGTATTTAACAGATGTAGTAGCACTGATTCATGTTTCTGTCTCACAACATACCATGCATTACACAGCAGTAGTTCAGATGTTTTAATAGGACTAATTAAAAAGGGAAGCCAGCAGGTTACTGCAAGCATAGGAGCTAAGAGACACTAATTATTGGCATGGGGAATAAGCTGCCTGTGTAGGGGTATATACATGGCTTCAAAAAGGGAGGTCAGCTAGGTTAACCATTGGTTGGTGAGGGCACCTAATTAATTGAGCTGGCACTTCGAAGTCAGACCAATGAACTGGATAGGAAGAGTACACCTAAATAGAGATCCTCACAAAAAAGATTTCCCTGACCACACAAAAAGGATTCCTGATAAAACAGCTGGCAAAAGCAAATTCCTTGTTACACCAACTCACACAATTAGACAATAGCTACTGATAATTAGAAATTTGTCTCGGTGAAAAGCAAAAGCATGGAAGACGATGGTAACTAAAAATGACACACAATTAGATGCGTGTTCGAGAGAATGAAAGAAGATGGTTAAAGCATGCACCAGTAGAGTCCAGACCACCGCAAATCTTCCTCGTGACTTGACAGGTTAAAGCATGTTATTTGTAAGTTCCTTGTTAAATCTGAATAGTCGCTGCTAATTAAAATGTCATTTTAGTTACCGAGATACTAATAATTTCCTTGATAATCAAAATGCCACTTTAGTTAAAGATACTGTATGTAGAAGATAGTCACATGACAGAGTTAGCATCTGTTTTGCCACTGGATCAGAACAGCAGTATAGAAAATAAGGCAGTGTAGAACAGCAGGCACAAGCTAACATCTGTTTTGCCACTGGATCAGAACAGAGCCCGGTAGCACAAACAAACAGATAGGCTAGAGGAGGCGGGCATTCTTGGCAAGCTAGCTGGCTGGCCTAGGGTTAGGGTCCATGTGGAGCTGGGGTAGGGGACGCCGTTCTTGGCGTGCTCGCCGGTGAGGACGAGGAGGACGGAGGGCGTGCGGGCGGTGGCAGCCATGGAGAGGAGGGGGGAGGGGAGGGGCTGCGATGACTAACCACCGGTGAGAAGTCCAGTAGGCCGGAGAGATCGCCGGCGTCGAGTCGGGCGGCGCGGCGTCGGCGGCATCGTCTCGAGTCGGGGCGGCCAAATCCTCGAGGGCGGGCGAGATGATTCTGAACCGTGTGGGAACAGGTGGGTCGAAGGGGTTGGGCCGAGAAAACCCTGCCTACCAAATGGGCCAACGGGTATTCGGGAGGAATCTGGGCCTCGCGGGGAAATTTCGCTGAAAACCCCTCCAATACTCGCGAAACAAACGAGGCCTTGGGCAGCGAGCCGTCGCATTGCGAGGATGCGGTCCACGAGTACGTCGTCTGCCATCGCCTTGGGGGCCGTGGTCCTAGGCCGGGTCGAGGGGCTAGAGGATATGGTGCTGCCGCTCCACGAGGAGTCGTGCCGAGGGCTACGGCCTACGGGCACCGCCACGCCGCGCTGAAGCAAGCCGAGGGCGTCGGCCCACTTCCCCTTGCGGGAAGTCACGAGAGGACGCGGATGCGTCTTGCTCCGGGCCGAGCGCCATAGCAGGTTGCGCGCCCCCCGCCGTGTGCGCCGTCGTTGTTGGATGCGCTCCGGAGGGCGCTGCCTCGCTTCGGGGTGGGAAGCACCGCGCCGTGGGCGTCTTCGCATGTCGGCTGCCGTAGCGTCGCGCCGTGGCAAACTCCGCTGCACGCGCTTCGGAGGGAGGCATCGCGTCGGATGGCGTTCCCTCATCGTGACCTCGGCCGTTCCATGGCCTTATACTTACCGATTCTATTGGTTCTTCTTCTCTCCCGTGATTTCTTCGGGTGTTCGAGCGTGCTCGCCCCACCGGCTGGAGGGAGTGGCCTGCCGCCTGTTTCAGCGTTGCTGACGAGTCTCGCCGTGAAATTGCTCCGCCAGAGAGCATGCTGATAACGTGTTGAATGAGCTGATAACGTTTTGAATGAAAACGAGATGTAACTGAGTGAATGAATCAGGTGTTTTCTTTCCATTGATAAATTAGGTATATATACAAGTTAAAGTGGCGCCTCGAGAGGGCACCGACATGCGGAAGATGCGTCTGTACGGACACTGATGTCTATACAGGCAAAGGGACGCCACCGTGCGGGGCAAAAATGACAAATCTGACCTATGGATGAAACTATTTCACAAACTAAACTGTGTTTGAAAAAATTTCACCAGATTGACCTTTTTGTATAGCGCCCGACATCTAGGCGTCACACTACACTGTGCAACGTCTAACTCTCAGGCGCTACACGTCTAGCCAGTGTCGCACTTCAGAATGTCTGAAAAATGCTAAGTCAATGTGCAACGACTGAGAGCTAGAGGCTACACTATACAGTGTAGCGCCTAGTGTATAGGTGTGCACAACATGCAATATGCAAACTCATGCACAAAGTTAATTTAACACACAGGAGAGGGCAAGAGACAAAACGTGGAAGCAGACAAAAGAGCCTGGTGGCAGAGGTACGCGCAGCACGTCTGGACATGTGCTTTCATGCATGCATGCTGGAGAAAAAGTGGTACAAGTAGTATACATAGTATATATGGAGATGGCAAGTGGATACAATATTTGGGCCGGGTCCACACCGTGCCATGCACGCATGGGCTTGCACTGTTTAGAGTGTGTCCACACCATAACGTTGGTGAAAGGTTTAAATATACCAGCCACTAGTGCAACGTCTATAAGTTAGGCGCTATACTGTATAGTGTGGCGCCTACCTCTCAGGCGTTGCACATTGACTTAGCATTTTTCAGGCAGTCTGAAGTGCAACGCTGGCTAGACGTGTAGCGTCTGAGAGCTAGGCGTTGCACAATATAGTGTGACGCCTAAATGTCGGGTGTTACACAAAATGGTCAGTTGGATGAAATTTTTTCAAACACAGTTCAGTTTGTGAAATAGTTTCGTCCATAGGTTAGATTTGTCAATTTTGCCACCGTGCGGACACATGTGTCGGTACGATGCTTGGGCACTATAGCCTATTTTTAACATGATCATGTACGACGCCTGATTGTATCTTGCACATTCTCTCGCAGAGATTCCTACCTTTTATGAATAAATAGAGATTGTTTAAATTTCAAAAAAAAAACATGATCATCTAGTTTGTGACAATTTTCGGCAGTCTCCCATTAATGAAGCAGACAATTCATTTCTTAATTACTGTATGGTTATCAAAAAAACTAGGAGGTGTCGAAATCTCCCATCAGAGGCAAGCATGGGAATAAAAAGTTAAAAGATCAAAAGGAATGACTTAATATCACCGATAGGTGTTCCGGATGGGTTCTTGAAAGAAAACAAAAAGGAAATTGCACCCGGGACTCATGAACACTTCTTGGATTAACAAAAGGACTGTGCTAACAATCAGTCGACTGGTCGTTAGCGACAGATCCGCACGATTAGTTCCTACGTGATCGCTATTTTCCCACGCTCGCTTTCCACTGATTTTTTTCCTTCTCTCAAAAACCGTGGTAAATCGCTAGTGGTTTTTTTTTGTTTTTCACCGCATAATATGAAAAAAAAAGTGCTTGAAAGAGGATTCAAACCTAGATCTATGCAATACCTATTGAGCCTAATAACCAACTAAGCCACCTTTTGTTGTTGTCTATTGTAGGTAAACAATGTTATTTGAACCTTTCTTATTTCTGCCATATCAGAAAAAAAATAAAGTTTGGCTTGGTAACTTTGGCATGACCAGCGTGATAATTAGGGTATGAGCAACATGATAATTATACCATGATAAGGCTGATAACTACAGTACGAGAAGGTTAAGGCATGAGGAAGTATGGTAATTTAACACATAAATTACCGATGAAAATGTTTAAAAAACTTTTTTCCCTTGGATGAAAGATACCATGGTGTTTAAAACGTAAGATATTAGTTATCAAATCTATGATGTATACATTATCATGTTTTTTACATAGAAATTACAGAGTGTATATTTTTCAACAATAAAAATTTAGGTCAAAAATTATAATGGCGTTTGTATGTGAGTTATCAGCTTAGTATGTGTCTATTAACAAGCTATTTACATATAAATTACCGGGGTTGCCCCTCCCCCCCCCCCCACCCCTCGCCACAGTCACCACGTTTACCAGGGTCGGGTACATAAATTATCAAGTATGCGAT
>NC_041382.1:109013000-109013692 GCF_002162155.2 Triticum dicoccoides | reverse complement strand
CCCACCCTACCCCCGCCGATAAAGTTATCAGGATTGGGTACATAATTTATCATTTTTATGATGTGTGACTTATCATGTTATTTGCATAGAAGTTATCGTGGTATGTTTCAGTGACTCCCCCCTCCCCCAACCCCAACCCCACCGACAAAGTTACCAGGACTGGGTACATAATTTAATTTCTATGATGTGTGAGTTATCATATTATTTGCATAGAAGTTATCGTGGTATGTTTCAATGACTCCCCCACTCCGGCCCCTCCGACAAAGTTACCAGGACTGGTACATAATTTATCATGTTTACAATGTGTGAGTTATCATGTTATTTGCATAGAAGTTACCATCGTACGTTTCACGACGCCCCCACCCCGACCCCTCCGATAAAGTTATCAGGTCTACCATGTATGATTTATCATGTTATTTGCACAGAAGTTACCGTGGCATGTTTCAGCGACTTGCCCCACCCCCATCCTCGCCGACCAAGTTATCAGGACCGCGGTACATAAGATATCAGGTCCGCCATGTTTGAGTTATCATGTTATTTGCACAGAAGTGACCATGGCATGTTTCAGCGACTTGCCCCACCCCCACCCTCGCCGACCAAGTTATCAGGACCGGGGTACATAAGTTATCAGGTCCGGCATGTTTGAGTTAACATGTTATTTGCACAGAAGTTACCGTGGTATGTTTAAACAA